>NC_090930.1:1224016004-1224319034 GCF_040938575.1 Ambystoma mexicanum | reverse complement strand
CTTATTGTGTTCCTCTTTGGCTTTAGGAGCCATATATAGTTCACTCAGGGCCACATGTAAGGGACCCTGATCTCTATATATATCTGACCCTGTTTCAGTGACCTGTTGTGTGATGGCCTGCAACCACACATCCTGGCCCTGTTCGGTCCATTCACCTCTCACAAATAGCTTATGCAAGAGGTGCTCTCTGGCTATTTTCATGTCTACTAAGGTCGTCATTCTAGAGATTGGTCTCTGTCCTGACTTACAGAAGTTAGTATTTTATTTTTGCAGAACAGAACTTTTCTTGGAGTGTCCCTTTTGAGGAATGCTTCACAGCGTAATGCAGCGTGGTGATCCGACCGGGTGTATGTATCCCGTCAGTTAGCACACTGTATTAAGCTGCACAACTGGTAAATCTAACCCAACGTCTCGGCTCGAGCCCCCACTTTGTAAGAGGATTCAATTCAGCACTACAGCCAAGTTAACGCCTAGTCTAGAATACTGAATGAAAACCCTTATTGATATATCTTTAGGTCCAGTTCATGCGTTCTGGATGACTACCCTTGTATAACACCCCTCTCTTGGAATCCCCCTGACCCCACTGAGCCAAGAAGTAATTCTGTTTGCAAGTTTAAAAGGTTTATTTGATACATTAAAATATATATCACACTTTTTAATAAATTAATAATTGAATATCACACTTAATCTGATATGGTAAATATTAACAACGGAGAATCTGGCACTAGCACACTTCTTTAATCACTAATGAGTTGACATGAAATGGATAAGGTAGCACACTGGTAAATAGGAACAAAAGTATAATGTGGTAGAGGATGCTTTATGTAGGCTCAGGTGGATGCAATATTCAATGAATGCAGTACAGAAAATACGCAATATGATTTCAACCAAACAATGTAATCACTTTTCTCTGGCTACTCCCCTCCCCCCCTTGATGCAAGGCAAGGAAATGGAAGGAAAACACACAGTTCTCAGAAATGCAATCAACTGTAATTCAGTTCAATCCAGCAAGCTTAAACAGAAGTTTGAAAACACAGGCAAATGCTTTGATAGGTGCTAGCAATGAATGAGAAATATGCTGGAAACGCTCTTAATTCCCTTTTAGAGGTTCAGGATGAGTGGTATCTAGTTAATATTAGTCCAGGCTCACACTAGCAATGATGCAGGGATAGTTAGCAGGTTAAACGAATTTCTGGCAAATGAAATCAGGCAGCAGCAGTTTTTTTTACATGTGAAGAAATTGCAAATCGCGGCAAAATTCGCGGATGCGCCGAGCGCTATTACAAAGGAACCGCAAGGA
This sequence comes from Ambystoma mexicanum, assembly GCF_040938575.1. Taxonomy (NCBI): domain Eukaryota; kingdom Metazoa; phylum Chordata; class Amphibia; order Caudata; family Ambystomatidae; genus Ambystoma; species Ambystoma mexicanum. The sequence continues at coordinate 1,224,317,734 of NC_090930.1, read as the reverse complement.
CTATCTCTACCGTTTTGGGGTCCTAGGAAAGCCTGGGATCTCAGCTTCCAAATGAAAGTTATTGCAAGTCTCTAGTTTGGCTTTCTGGAAGTTTGATGGAGGTAAAGTATGGATTTTTCCGGCAGAGCTTCCAGCGGCAGATGGATTTTGAAGGTCTCTATGTGTCCTGACTCTCTGCTTTTATCTGTTTCTTGAGAATGGGTGTGTGTGTTGCATCACTAGACTTGCCCCTCTCATTCGTCATTGGTCAGGCTTCCATTCCTCCGCTTGATTGGCAAACTGAACTGTGAGTCAGATTGATGTCATTTTATGATCTCTTGAAACATCCTCCCTTATCATCTGTGCACCCAAATATATATATGATCAAAATCCATACTTCAGAGTTACACAGTTGTTTGAAATTACATATACATGTTGTGGCTGAATTTAGCCATGTCTATGTCCAAATCTGCTCATTCTCGGAGCTTGCATTCAAAGAGTGTACATAATTGACTTTTTAACTGCTTTTTCAATTTCCGACATGGACCCAACTTTACATACATGTGTGCAGGGAGTAGGGACATTAACTGATGAAGTTTCAGATTTTTAACATGCATACATTTAGAGTTATATCCACTTTTCCGCTAAAACCCCCCTGAACATACCACCGGTTCCTACCACGTCTTAAACTGTGGGCAGAAAAATCACAAGAATTATGGTATCATTTATAAAATTTTCACATGTCCGCACTATGAATTATCCCCCTTTTTATAAAACCATATTCTTGCTGCAGGGGTGTGTCTTTTCAGGTCACATGGTACAGAAACCAGTCTTTCCAGTTTCTGCCAAGCCAGCTTGCTTCTCACAGGCAGTGCCCCTCCCAGCTTCTCCTGGAGGAAGCCACTTTTTACGACGTCTGTAATAAAAACCTTTGCCTGAGTGGAGAGGGCTTTGTTCACTCTCTGGCAGAGCACAGGAAATTCAATTATCAGATAGATGGCATATCCTTAATGTGGGCAGCAAAAGGAACATTGGCCTGGGAACATAGTTGTGACTCAAGTTTCACTCCTGATGGGATCCGTTGCTAGGCAAAATCAAGTTCCTTAAGCCAGACCTTCAGCCAACTTTTTGTTGCTTTTAAAATAACTTGTAATTTTACACATGCAGCTAGAATGCTGATTCTAAGTGCAAAACTATGACATTTCAACAGTTACAAAGGCATGTGACACCAAACATAGGTCACTCATTTAATTTAACATTTTCGATTTTGGTGGTTTTAAATCCAGTTGCAGTTAGGCTTAAGCTGCTGACTCCATAGCATTTTTGTTATAAGCATTGTTTTTGGGCTCTTCATTTCCCAGATTTTGTAGGCACACAAAACTCCATTCTGCCAAATGTCTGCTGGTGTTCAGTGAATATTTTGCACATGTTGCAAGGTTTGAAATAGGCATTTTGCTTGCCTTCAGAAAAACACACAGTGGGTTTTAAAACGCCGGCTTTTGGATAGTGGTGAGTACTGGTACTGCACCCATTTTTGGGATTTTCTTGGATTAATGCATTCTAAACAGGAATGGTTCTTACATGGTAGTAAATCCTTGCTTAACATTGTTTTGATGGGGCTCCTTACAGTAAGATGGTTATGTGGAACCCCACAAAAAGGGTTGAATCTTTAAAGTGGTCCAATGAGTCACGATTTCAGCAACTTTTTGACATCAGTAAAAGTGGATTTTGTTAACAAAGACCTTTCTTTACCCTGGTGGGTGGCAAGTTAGGTAACCATTTTGGTGTGCGCACAACTGCGCAGCTTTCCTGGATTTCGGCGCACATGTGGGTTTTCCGCCATCTTGAATTTCCTAAGCCCACAGCACCAAATGTTGTAGCAGGGTAGCTTAAACGTGGGTCAGGACACCCTACACAGTGCAAAACGTGGTGGCAAATCTTAGTCTATCAATGGACTTTTTTTGGTACATTTTGTTTTGGTGGAGTTGTATGGCTACTGCTTTCTGAGGGATCTTACCTAGGATGGGATGATGGCTGATGTGGAGGTAGTTGCTGAGATCGTCAGGGTCCAGTGTTGGTTTCTGAAGAAGTGGGTTTCACCCTAAGTAACCCAGGGTAATCCATATGAAGAGGCCCAACAAGGCCAAATCACATGTCTGGGGTTGCTGATGGTACACTTGTTCAGAGGAGAATTGCCTAGCATTTTGGTGCTGGACTGGCCTTGTGGGTGGGAACAGACTGAAATGCACCTGTGAAGGGTGCAGTAAGTAGAGACGTGGTTGAAGATCCTCCTCAGTGGGTGAAATTCCATAGAACAGGGTATTTGACCCATGCTAGTTCTTCGTAGAGGGGTTCCCACACCCTTGTTTAATAAATATTTAATAAGTTGAAGTAATTAATTATTTGCACATTTTGGAAAAAGGCAGATAGTGTGTTATTGACTACAATACATGATCCATTATCCAACCCCTTGTGCAAATGGCCAAAGGTATTTTCTGGCAGTAAATAAGTTACACTTCAAAGAAAATAAATACATAAAAAGACTATGGACATTTTACGAATGTAGAGATGCAGGAAAAAACTGCAGTTGTTCCATTACCATCACTTTTTTGGCATTAAAATAATTACCACCATTTACTGCATCACTGAATTCTGAATTTGGTGGTAAAGTGGAGGATTCAATTCCAAAAAAGGCTGGATGTAAATCTTCCACGATTTACTGCAGGTTATGTTCACTCACAGTACATGTTCCAAAAATCCCCATGGAGTCATATGACCTCCAAATATGGGGGTTTTCACCCCTTTACCACACATTGTAATCATGTGTAATCCCAGCAGGGAATTTTGTAAACCACTGACACATACACTGGGAATTCTATCCCTGGACTGCATAGCAGTGTTTCTGCTGTTTAGAATGTGCTGCTAGCCTCCTCATCAGAGACATAAATCCAGCAAAGCCATTCTGAATTCCATAAAAGCCCTTCTAGCCCATGCTGGTGAAAGTTGTACCAATCATAGGCAGGGCACAACTCCCAGCTCCTTTGCTTTAACAAAAAAAAGGGACTATGTCACTTGGTGTGTTATGTTATGTTAGTGTGCATTTGTATAGTGCGTTGTATACCATTTGTATGATCTCAAAGCGCTGTGGTTTGAACGCCCTCTGCGACCGTAGTCCAGGTCAGTGGAGAAATTGAGGTAGTATACAGTGCTTGCGTGCACTCAGCATGTTTATTGTTTGTAATCAATGTCATATTTAAAACATGTTCCTTGCTTTTTAAACAACAGTCTCCTAACAGTTTCTCCTGTGCCTTGCTCCATGTCGATCTTTAATGGAATATTCAGTAATTGTGCATCACATATCCAGATGATAACAAATGCAACATCCAGTTGCCACAGCAATTGAATAAGTATTAATGCAGGAGCTCCTGGATGGAACCAACTCAATGATAGGAAGATATTGAATTTTACACAAGTTATTATCAAATAATGTTTGAAATAAGACCCAATTCGAAGTGATTTCTTTTTTGATTAAGACCTAGATAAGCACAATAACGTTTTCCTCTCCAGTTAGCTATTGCAACTCCAAGATGTTGCTTGTTTGTCAGCATGGTATGTACTTGGATTCAGGCCACTTAAAAAGAGTGGGGTTGACTGAGGGAACTGAAGGAAATTGTTTGAGTTTTATTAAGATTAAAACAGACGTAGCATGAAAGCCACGTAGTTAGTCGTCACAGTGTTTAAATTTGGTCTACTAATTCAGACGGAGATTGGGTGCTAATTTTGGGCCCTACATTGAATAAAGTCTGGTCCTAATTAAACAAGTTGGTGCTCTGCTTCCAGATGTCTGCAAGTGTGCGCATCTGTACGGTTAAAGTGCATCCAAACGTTGAACATGTGAACCCTTATTCCCTGTGGAAGCATGACCAAACACTTTGCATCTCCTCTTCTAGTGTTGATAACAATTGTGACTATAGTTCTCTCATACTTGTGGGAGTGAACCTTACAATTACGTTGTTGCACCCCTCCCTACTGTAGGTGTGCAATTAAATATTTATAATATCCCAGAAAAGACTTGGTCCTCCCCCACCTGGATGGTGGCAATGACCATTTTGGAAGCCCTTCAGGCAACTAACTTAGCACTCCTGAGATGTACCCTGCATGCTGAACATGACTCAACAAATTATTCAGAAAATCCAACCATATTACCCCATCCCTCATAGAACCGCACTGGCTCCCACTGCATGTAAGTATTATCTTCAAATCCTGCTGCATCATCTACAAGGCCGTCACCTTAATGTTACCAAACTGCTTTAATCAGAAACTTAGCCTATCTGGGGATCAACCAGAAGTAAAAACATGAACAGATTTGAATGCTGCTGTTGCAAGAAGGAAAGAACCAGAATTGAATCCTTCTCTGTCAGACTCTGGAACCTAACCTACATCAGCAGTAGACTCAGCCCATTTCTTCTACATTTCAGGAAGAGGTGCAAGTCCCTCCTCTTCAAGCAATTTCTCCTCCCTAACACCTAGAACCATAGACCCTCCAATACCCACCTAACCCAAGACTGGATGATCTGCACCACTATTTCCTGTACTACTTGCTTGTAGATCCCTTGCTGCCAAACTGCCCACCTTCCAACACACATATATCTATGGAGTAATACTGGCACATTCAGTTCTCATTATTTACATTTGTAATGAAGTTACACATTGTGACGCATCTCTATAATAGGACGCTACAACAGAAAATGGTGCCCTCAAATGCAAGCATTCCATCAGGATGACAAGACATAGAGATCACTGAGTCCAGTTATTAGTAGTAGAGGACAAGGGGGCTTCAGTCTTACTAACATTAATCATGCTATTAAGGCAACACTTTAGACTATTGATAATCTTACATACATTCTTTTAAAACAATCCTCCTCTGTTTTTTTGGCTGTAGCTTCATTTGAGAATTGCTCATGTATGAGATACAGATACATTAAAACCATCCCTGCAAACATCAACCAGAATCAGCAGCAGCAGGTGAACAACAAAGGGAGTCCTCTTGAAAACGTTGACTCAGGTATATAATGACACATATCTGAAATGGCCAACTGCATTCCCTTAAGCACTGATGCATGTGTGAAGCATGAGTAGCAAGACAACATGTCTAGCTGATATACTTATGGGCCATGTAATGCACCTTCCTTCATCACCACTGTTAGCTTTGTTACAAAATAATGTTCACCTGAATGAAGATGTGATGCTCAATTATTAGCATGTCTTAAATATGTCAGGTCTATCAATTTACATGCTTCTAATGTAGGTGAAGGGAAGTTCCTAGGTCAACAGGCCACATCAGCTATAAGAGGATGCTTGAGTAATGCCTAAGATGTGCAAGGTCTGTGAGAAATGTAGAATTCCAAACTCAGGATTTGTGAGAGAAATCACCTTATTGTCCAAAGAATAATTGCATATTGCGATATGTTCATTTTCTTTTGACTGGTGCATATGTGGCCTTAACATGGGAAGCTAAAGGCAAAACTTTCCGATCTCCAGTTCAGCCCCAAGTACCAAAAACACATGCAATTTTGATAATAAGACATACATCACTAGTATGATTCGGAGAAATCTTGTATGCTATATTAACATATTGTGCATTTGTATAGCGCATTATATGCCATTGGTATGATCTCAAAGCACTATGGGTTGAATGCCCTTGGAGATCGTAGTTAAGGTCAGTGGAGAGAGTAAGGTAGTAAATAGTGCTTGGGTGCACTCAGTATGTGTGCAGCCAGTTAGGTTTACGTGGTGTGTAGCTGTATTCTAATGCTAGGCGTGGAACAGTATTTTTGTGTGAGATCAGTCGAATGTGTGCAGCAAGGCCGTTGACCTTGGAGTCTGAATTCTGGCAGTGGAGGAGCTTGTGTATGAAATTATGTGTGCAGCTAGACCAATTTCTTCTTGGGGGATACCTGAGTTCTAAAGACTGTTGAGGTGTTCTTGGTGGTGTGTAGGTATGTGTGCAGCTAGGCCAAAATGTATCAAGGGGTATAGCTGCATTCTATTGTTTGTTGGTGTTGAGGAGTGTCTGTGTGGATTGGTAGGAAAACCCTATTCCTGTTTATCTTCCTGTGCCTGCTTAGCTGACTGCGTCTATTCTAGAAGAACGAGAGAGGGAGAGAGAGACACACACAGAGAGACAGAGAGTGATCGTATTTGTTTTAAAAGAGAATACGCGCCAACTGATTTTTTCAACAGAGTTATGTGTTCTTTGTAGCCTAAGCAAATTGTTTGTGGCAATGTTCAGATAGAAGCTATTTCCAAAATCTAGTCACATGGAAATAAATTCATTACCCACCATTACTCATGTGAAGAAACTAGTAATGTTAGCAGGCGTTTAAAACACCAGAGATGCAACAAGTAGTTCTTCTGAGGATATTGTTAGGAGAGTGAAAGATCAGAGGTTATAATGATGCCCACATTTTTTATGGATATGACTGTTTGCGGATGTTTGTGGTCTCGTGCAGAAGGGATGTGACCTAGCAGTTTGGGCTGGACTTCCCCTTTTGGGGTGAGACCAAGCCTGATTTGCATATGGTCCTTCCCAAGGCAGGCAAAGAACGATGGTCTGGAGGCTTGCCCAGAGCAATGCCAGAGGTTAAGATTCATTCTAAACCTTCCAGCCATCACCTCTTTGTTTTTGCTTTGTCACCTAGAGTGGGGTGGGTATTCCCAGACGTAGGTCCTGTGCCTGCTGGGCCTAGAGACCAAAGCTACTCCTCACTGATGAGCCCCAACAAGCCTGAAACATATTTGGGGATGCTTGTGGTTTCGTGCAGACGGGATGTCACTTAGCAGTTTGGGCTGGACTGCCCCTTTTGGACTGGGACCAAGCCTGATTTGCATATGGTCTTTCCCCTTCTGCAATGGCTTTGTTGGCGAAGAACGATGGTCTGGAGGGTCGCCCAGAGCAATGCCAGAGGTTAAGATTAATTCTAAATCTTCCAGCCATCACCTCTTTGTTTTTGCTTTGTATTAGAACAAGGACTGGAACTCTCCAGGACACCTAGTACAGCTCATAGCCAAGGGTAATATTGCTATTAACACCTGTACACTTGAAAATGCCCAGGAATAAATGTAATTTCCTTAATAAAAAGATGAGGCAGATGAGTGGCTGAACATCTGAGCAATTCAGTGTGGCTTGACACATCTTACTGCTGTCCGTGTCGTCGTTGGGTCCGCTCCTCTAGTTTCCTACACAGTGCTGGAGCTATAGCTGGATGTGTGCAGCACAAGAGGCGGTACATTTCTTACTGCCGGAACTGCTGCCGGGACCGGGACTGCTGAGGCCTGTCAAGATATTTGGGACTTTTGGGTGCTTGGGCTTGCAGAATTGCTCCATTAATCCCTCCACAACGATCAACCTAACCACGGTCCTGTAACAGTTCTGTAATAACGTGCATCACACACCCTGCAAAGAACAGCTGGGATGCTGGCATAGGTCCTAATTGTGTGGCTTGGCCTTTGTTGTGTCAGTGCTGTGCTCTGGTAAGTGATGTGCTTAGCTTAGAGGTAAAGCAGAGAGGGGTACAAAGTTAGGGCAGGGTGATGTGTGTCCAGAGGCTTGATGTTGCTGGTGGTGGTGTCCAGTCAAAGGATCGATTACAAAAGGCTCGAATGCAAAAGGTGAGAGTCAATAGGGTCGAAAACCAAAGGTTCCATTTTTTTTTTAAATTTATATATTTATTTTTGGGCTTCTGTGTAGGTAAAAAAAGTGTTTTTTACCACAAAAACAGGGGTTGGGGGGGACCCCCCAAAAAAAAAATATATATAAAAAAAATAACATTTTTTTGACCCTTTTGTTTTCGAGACTATTGACTCGAACCTTTTGTCATTCGACCCTTTTCAGTCGATCCTTTGACATATAACGGCTGGTGGTCTCATACTGCCACACTGAGTTTGCTTTCTAGGGCCAGTGTGGGCAGTGGGCGTTGCGCCTCGCACTTGCTACTGTTGGTGCACTGTGTGGGTGATGGCGCCAAGCTAGTGCAAAAGCTGTCTGATATACTGACTGATAGCGGAGTATTGTAGTGTGTTTTGTGCTCTGTGCTTTTATGCCTGCTGCCTGAGGACCTCTTGCCTGACTCCTGATGCCTCCGGAACTATTGAAGGCACATCCTTCATCTCATCACTCCTTACACGTTTAGACTGCTTGCTACATTGAACTCTGCTGTGGTGTCATGCTCTTGCACATTTTTTGGAGAGCACTGGGAGACTTTGGGGAGTTTCTCATCCTTTGAACTGTACTCCATATACATACCAGCTACTCCAAAACTAGTGTCAGACACTTACAAATCTTACAGTAAAAAGCTAATTGATTGCATAGAGACTGCAGGGAGTTTTCTCCCTTTGATCTAGGCTCTAGATACGCTCCAACAACCCTCCATCCAACCGGTGAGCAACAATTACCGGTTCCGGTATAAGAGCAGGACTTAGAAGCTAACTTACCGATGAAGAACCTATGGAACTATCTGCTCCAGAATGCCCTGCGAGTAACAGTAATTTGGTGTTTATGGAGCCCGTTTAATTAACTATTCTTGTTAAGCCTCCTATTACACCATGTGAAAATCACCAACTTTGCCCAATTAACATGGATGTTAGAATATCTATGCATGGTGTGTGAAATTTTAGCGATCAATAATCTCAAGTAGAGGCAGGTGCCCGTGCGGAAACTGAGGCAAAAGGCAAACGGAATGTGAAACAGCCACTTCTGCCACATTCTGTGAAAAAAAATAAAGTTGGCCTCAAAATCCCCTTGTCAAAACCCCCTGGCCCCCATCTTCCCCAATTTCCATCTATTTGATCTAGCACAAAACCTAAAGCAGTGGTTCCGGTAAAAGGAATTGCAATTCTGGACCACTCTGTTAATGGACGATCAGATCTAAAGACTTAACTGCCCCTAGCATTATAGAATTTGCTGATATGGTCATGGATAATGATCCTTCCCTGAGTGCCATTGAGAAGGTGCCGGATAGAGCCAAGACTGGTGTGGGTGCTATGCAACAAAATCACAATGTGTCCTATCTGGGATCACCCACTGATCTAACAAATTCTATTCATAAATACTCTATCACTAATGAACCAGATGGTCATGCCCGTGTTAGGGCTGAACCTTCAGCTGAGGTCGGAAATCTTACCAGAAATTCTGCAATGCACCACACTTTCCAGGAAGTAGATGACAGAATTAGGCTGAACTACCCGACTGTCTCTGCTCTGAATAAGGTTTTGAGCTCCTTCGTCACCTTACCCAACAATATATGGAGCGAGATGAAGACAACTTCGATCCAACTCTCTGAGGTGAATGGCAAATTGGATCTCTTGGACCCCGGATTGTGGTCGCAATTGGGGTTATTGCATGGGGAAAATCCAGGAGAAGGCCAGGCACAGTTGCCAATGAACTGTGTCCCTACAGTTAAGGAAGAGGAGTTTGAGATATGCTCGGGAACTTCTACTGCAATTTATAATCTCCCTGGCTCTTTATCACAAAGTCGTCAACTGAACGAGGGTATGAGATTAACTAGCATACCAACTCAGGATCCAGACATTGTTGACTTAACTAGAGACTCACCGGTATGCAGAAACCCTAAAGAGGCAGGGGAGGGCTCTCATGTAACAATGCTAGCTAATAATCTGTCTAAGGCAATAAAGAAACAATTTCACCAGGCACAGAAAAACACATCTAATGCTTCATGACCTCGGAACTATTCATGCCGAAAAGTCTGCACCCGGTGACTGAGGATTGGGTTAGGACTACTCATCACTTGGTAACATCACTGACTGTGGACTCTACCTCTCAGACTGGACCGGGTCTGTGGGATAAGGTTGAGAATCTAACTACAAATTTACCGACTCAGCATTCCACTGAACTCCATGCTCAGTTTCCAGTGCCTCTGGTAACCCAGTTCTGTGTGCTGCCCTCAACCTGTGCAGGGGTACTGGTTGATTCAATAACAGAGTTGGCTGTGACTGGTATTTTGGGTCAATTAAATTGCGTTATGGATTTAAATAAACATTTAGTTACAAATGAGAATCAACTTTTTCCCACAATGCCCCAGGCACCATTGTAGAATTCCACCACGCTCTATCAAGAGGGATTATTTGATGAGAAATTACCATTCCACCAGAATAACGATTTAAAATTGCCATTCAATTCAAATTCTACTGATTTTATGGACCGGGGCTCAAGGGCTATGGGGAATTTACCATCTAATATGTATCCAACATTGGCTTCTGGAGTTGTAGACCTCCTAAGCAGACTACATATACCCATTGTACACATGCATAACTGGGGGCATGTAAATATGACTGAGCCTATCGGCCCCAAATTGCATGCCAATTCCCAATCTCAATGGGATAAGAATTGGGTCTGAAATGTTCCAAGTCAGGCGGGTTTGATGAATGATGTTAATCCAAATAAAACTGACTATGTATTAAAGCTAATCAGCCAACTGGGACCCGATACTCAGGGTTGTCTTAATAAAGGAAATATAATGACGATCTTTGGTGAGATCCCAGACTTGATACTTCTTCCGTCTACTGATATTGATCAGGTAGCCTTTCCTGATAGAAATCACCCTGAGTCTGTCATTATTTATTTCAATTCTAATTTAGTGAAAGAGCTTGTCCTTACTAGAAGGCTAGGCCCTAATGAGGAATCTATGGGTCGCCAAGGGGGATGAAATACTTTGATTAGATCTGACTATCAATGGATGAGATTAGCTACCATTCAAGATGACCGTGCCAATGATGATCATGATCACTGGTCATCTCTCATGTCAACCCTCTGTAGAGAATTTGACCCTTAGCAAATCGGGGGAAGTTAATGCTGAAAAGAGAGAGATGCCACTATCTATTAAGTTTTAGAACTCAAGGGGAAGCCACCATTTACTTACGAAACCGGTAGTCACCAACCTCTTAAAGGTGGCAAATTGCATTCTCCTACAAGAAACATGGTGGAATGAGTCCCCGGTTATGGATGGCTATCAGGTCTTATCGGGAGGGCTTATTATTGCAATTGACTCACCCTGGTAATGAATGTAGTTGCACTGGAAGATTTAATCTTTGGAGTTATGGCCGTGTCCTTAACTTCGGATGATCAGTCATGTACATTTCGTCTGGTTAATATTTACTAGCACAAGGGGATTTCTGATCTTAGCCGTTTCATAGCTGTAGTATTGGAAAGAATACTACTATGGGTAACCATGAATAGCAATGGAAGGGTGATTGTTGCTGGAGATTTGAATGCTACATGTGATCTTGAGGATGCTGGAACTGACATATCAGAAATGTCAGCCGGAAATGTTCTCTTAGAATTTCAAATCACAGACAGGTACCTTGAGACACTAGATCTCTACCCGCTGAATGGGAGGGACTTTGGTGAAACTCATAACTTGAAAACTTGGTTCAGAGGAGCAAGTTCATTAACTTTAGATTATGTTTTCATTGGTGATTATCTGTTAAATTGTTGCACTTTTTTCAGTTTTTAAAAATGAATGGAATGACCATGCTATAGTAGAGGTTAAATAAAATGTGTTTTTAAATATTAGGAAATGTATTAAGATGCCCCAATTGAGAATTACCACTTCGGGCAATGCTATTCAGTGGTCTGATTCAAACATTACAGCCCTAAATTTAGCATTACACTCCATTATGAAAGTAACCACATTGGCGTGGAAGATGGAAGTGTTTAAGGCAAAGAGCTTTGATGGCTTTATTGGCAATATGTTAACCAAGTTTAAGCACATTCTAAAAATAGATGTAGGAACTACATTAAGCCCATTCATATTAATCATGATTTCTTAAGACCCTATCCTTAGACCCTGCACTAAAATTGAACTATTTAAAAACAAATTAAGCAAAAATATAAAAAATATTGTAAGTCAATTAGATGGTCAATGATGGAAAAGAACTCTGAGGTTATGTTACAAACTGATTTCATCAAATGTAGGAACCTTTTGGACCCTGATTAATAAACAAGATTATGTGATCAATATGTCCCAAATCAATGCAGTGTCAGAACAGCAGTGGATCACATGTTTGGGGGATATGTATGTCATCCGATTAAGATCTATGGGTAATGATCATGCTATTAATATCCCAGCTTTCAAACAGAATTGGCCATTTGAACTAGATAGAGAAGCCATTTATAACTTGTTTATAAAATGTAAGAAGTCTAGGGCACCAGGGCCGAATGGTCTTACAAATGCCACCTTTAAGGCAGACCCTTCTAATTAGACTAATGTTCTGTTCCTGCAATTTGGGAGCATTTTAGATACCGGTCTGATGGCAATCTCATGGAGTACAGCAAATGTTGTTCCTATCTTCAAATGGGGAATTCGATCTGAACCCAAAAATTACCGATCAATTCCACTAATTGATGCTGGTTGCAATATGTTCACTTCCCTCCTTCTGATTCATTTGGAAACTCGGGCCGCTAAAATGCATGTCCTAAATAAACTACAGACTAGTTTCCTCAGCGGTCATTCAACTAACATCAATGGGATTAACCTGAAATTGCTTCAGGAAGTGGCATGGTCAGAAGGTGATGGGTGTAGCTATATGGCGTCAATTGACTTCTCTGCGACATTTGATTGCGTAGATCGGGACCGACTGTAGACCACATTGACTAGTTGGGGGTTTCCTAATGGACTATTGCACCTCGCTATGGGATTATATGACATATCATAAATCCAGATACGTATAAATAAGGAGGGAGACTTAACTGGGAAAATCAGGACACATGTGGGTTTGAGACAGGGATGTGTCCTGGCCCCATGGCTCTATAACCATTATATGCTGGATGTGGGTGAACACCTTGAGAAAGCCAGCTTGATATTTAAAATTAAATGCTTGGCATATGTTGATAATTTCCTGCTTCTTGATAAATCCAAGGCTGGTCTTCAAAGACTCCTTAATTCTTTTTCAGCATTGTAATCAGTCCTGCTAAAACAGGGATACTGGCCTTCACAAGGGGGAGGAAAACAAGTGTAGCTCGACCTGGATCCGGGAAGATACTAGGCCTCATCACGAGTCGGGCGGGATCACAGCGGTATTACCGCCAGGATACCGCCGTGGCTAATAGCGTTACCACCAAACACCCTGCCACTATTAGCGCCGGATCACAGGTTTGGCAGAAATGGAATTCCCCATTGGGCCCATTCGGGAATTCCCCATTCCCCATTGATCCCAATGGGGAATTTTCGGCACGACTACCGTCAGCGGTATTACCGCACAGTAATTGTGCCAGAAATCGGCAAATTTGTGCCAGATTTATCCCCTACTCAGAGCCACCACACCTCATAGTCTCTCATGTTCTGTGTTGACAATGTTTTGATGAAGCTGTTTTGGAATGACCATGCATGCTCTGCTCATTAGGATTCCCTGTGATGACACTGATATTTTGATATGTACATGCTTGAAGGCATGTACATTTGCAAGTATTATTTCCTCTGAGCAATTACTATCGGGTTAAATCAAAAGCCACCACCAGGATGTAATATGTTATTTCACTTTGCGCAGAGCAGGATCATTTAGGGTGTGTTCAATGATTTGGGAGAGAGATACTAGTGCTAGTGGCAATGTGTGCATAAAGAAATTGACATACTCTTGGGCTAAGGTTGGAGGTCCTGAATCAAGAAACATTGTATGCCTGTAGGTGCAATGTGCAAGATTTAATTCTTTGTAAGGTTTATGAACAATTTGAAAGTCCTATACCTGTAGGTGAAAGCCCCATGTTGCAATGTGTGGAGGTATCTTGTATCTTGCATCTTGTACTACTCCCATCTGATTGGCCACCCATGTTCTATTTGGGCCAATCCCCTCCACCGACAGGCAGAATCAGGCCTATTCCTCCAAAGGGCTGCTTTCTAAGGGCCTGCCTGTGCTGAACTGCACCTTTTCATTAATCCTCCTTCGAGAGAGGGCTGGAGCCCTCTCATCTCATTATCCCTGCATCTATGCATGGCAAAATTTACCCTTCTACACCTGACGTAAGCTGATGAGATTCTACTGCATTTTTATTCAACATCGCCTCTGCATTACTCTCTCAGCTATTGCACTCCTAACTCTTAGCTACCAACTTGGCACTTCTTAGTAGAAGTTTAGCCCACCGCTTGACTCAGGAGCAAATGCATTTTTATTATTGCCAGATTCAAATAGCCTGCATTTTAAACATGGCTGTCATGCTCTACGAGCCTCTGTAAGAGACCTCACTGCCTCCACGGCCTATGCACCTGATTGTCCACCCACGTTCTATTTAGGCCAATCCCCTCGACCAACAGGGGGAAGCCAGCCTATTTCTCCAAAGGGCCGAGTGTGCCTGTCCAGGCCGTTAGAGCCGCAGGGCGTGCATCACTGTTTGGGATTGGCCCGAGGGCCTTCTGGGTCTGGGGTTGGTCGGATTCTGCACGGGAAGATTTTTAGTCCCCCCATCTCCGGATCTAAAATGGGGGCAACCTTCACCCTGCCACCTTAGCAGCAGCAGGGGTGTTGGTTGGTTTGGGGCTTTTGCTAATATTTTTGTTTTCCAGCGGCTTCTGCACCTCATAGATGCGCGTCGTTTGTTCAATGACCCAGCCTAGTGATCTTTTCTCATGAAAGTCCCTCACTAGCTGGGTCATAATCTATTTAGGGAGAGCATGAAAGAAGGTGTTCACAAATTCCTTACTGTCAGTGTGCACCCTTCTAGTGGTCTGCACAAAGGCGCATTTCAATTCCTGAACAAATTCTTGTATGGCCTGGTCTTCCCCACATTGTAAGTTGTAGGCTGCCTTGCGGGCCTCTTGAGGGTTCCTATAAAAAGAAAAATGTTTCAGGTTGGCGGTCCTATAAGTGGACCATCTGGAATGGTTCTGATCCTCCAGCCCCGCAAAGAAGCTGGAGAACTCAGGGGAAAATATCCACTTTACGTACTGAATACAGCTTTGGCTGTCCTTCAGGTGGAAAGTCTCCATCATCTGCTCAAATAATTTAAAGTGCTCCCAAACCGTATATTTCTTTTTTGTGGTAGGGGATGATGATGCTCCTAATAGCTTTTATTTGCTTCAGGGGATCCTGAGTAAAGCCCTCTTAACTTTGTTAGCCTTTTTAGTTCTGGTCATCCTGGTCCACTCATCCTCTAACTTAGAGGCACTGCTACCAGAGGTGGCCGTCTGATCTTCTAGACTCTCCCAGATTCTGCGAGCTTGGGAATGGCTGGCAGAATGTGGGGTCCTAGTCCCTTGGGACCTGTGGCGCTCAGAAGAGTCTTCTGACTCTTCCTTGCTCCCAGGATTGGTTGAATACCCCCCTCTCACCACTGTCATAGCTGGGAAGAGGTTTTTAGTATATTCTTAGTGGGCCTAGTCTCATGGAATTCCACACCAAATGTTACCACCTGATCTGTAGGTATGTGATATTTCTGAGGATCCAGTTCTCTGATTCTCCCCTCACTGGAGTCTCCCTGATCAGAGAAGATGGCTCTAGCACTTGGGAACCTGTACATAGACGTCCACCCATCCATTTCTGGGAGGCGCTGACCTATTAGCCCCATATTCCCCATTGGATTGAAGTCTACCATCCCGTGGAGTTGGTTCATATGAGCCATGGGGGTGGCAGAGTCCATGGAATTGAAGGGATTACATTTTTGACAGATCTACAGGCAGTCCATTTTTGCTGTAGAAATCTCTTTATGCTTTCAGCTTTTCGGGACCTTGTAAGTTCACAATGATTTCTTAAACTAAGTGAACTGTAGCACCCAGCAAGAATTTTGGATGTTTGAGGGTGTTTTGTACCGGTATTCTGAAGTTTCAGCTACAAAGAAAAAGGGATTTAAAGCAAGATTTTGGGGTTTCATTTAGCAAAGCGCTGCTTTTTCCTTCTGTACTCCATTTTCAATTGTTGTGGAGCCCAGTGACATATTTCAGGAGTGAGAGCTCTGTTCCACCACTGACTGCATGCGTGGCAGATTGGCAGCCATCATTTTGTGCTTTGCAAAGTGTGATTTTCAGAGGTTTTGGCGCGTACAAGGGTTTGCAACAATTTTGCTGTTTTCTGGCACCATCATAACACAGTGATGCACCATAGCAGAGCAAAAGTGGGTCAATACATCCCAAAAGACCCTGTGGTCTACTGAAATAAGAGAGACACACCAATGATGTGGAAATGCAACTACTTTATGCATGTACAAGGAAGGACTGCCCTTTTCTCCCACAACTCCCTGCTCCCCTTGGCATCACATCCACCCATGAGGCGCAGGCGAGGGCTCTCTCTTAAAGGGTCAGGTCCCTGTGACAACACCCCCAGACAAACATCCTTACAAGGTTAAACATTAACTCAATAACTGTGGCTTAACATCCTTCAACTAACCTTGGAGGTCTCTTCATGACCCTCTGGGGTCATCCTCGTGGCTCTTGACTTGGGCCACCATCACTGTCATCATATAGATTCAACTGTGGTTTCTATAATCTGTTTACTCGATCTGCTGCGGTGAGGCAGGAAAACAGACCTACAGTGTCGGGAGGTTTTACAGACTCCGCACGAGTGCTCAGATCTACTTGTATGTCACCGTAGCGACAAATGGTGATGGGCTATCTTAATCTGTTACTCTGTATCATAGAGGTTATTTAAATTGACTAACCTTAGTGGATGTAAGCGTACAGGTGTATTCCATTATTAACAATTCTCGTAATGAACCATTTCATGCAAAAGTGTTGAAGTTGATCAGAAAAATCTGTGTCAGTATTATTAATACTGAGTGAATTCAGAACCAAGCACTAAACACCATAAAACAAAATATCTTCCCAAATATGTTGATACATCCATACAAAGGAAATATGTACATGTATAACCAATTATACTGAAAACCATAAAAGTCTTTACAGATAACACATATAGTTAATCTTCTCGTTCAGCTCTTTTGGGCCCAAAATATCATCCCAACTGTGTTGCTACAACCATGCAAAGGTAAGTTTATGAATAAATGTATAACTAACTGCATCCAATTATGCTGAAAACCATAAAAGTTTTTACAGATAACACATATAGTTGATCTCCTCATTCAGCCCTTTTGGGGTCAAGGAGCTAAGTCGATCTATCCAAAAAGTTTCGCAATGATCCAGTCTTTTTAGGAAATGTTCATGTTGATCCTTCCTCTGTAATGCTTCCAAAATTACAAATTTGATCTGTGCCAAGTTATGGTGCTTCTCCTGCCAGTGTCTGGCTACTGCAGAGTTTTTGTTCACATTACGTATACATGATCTATGTTCGTTCCATCTTGTCTTGGCCACCCTTTGTGTCTGGCCTACATAATAAAGGCTGCACGGACATTTGATTGCATATTTCACTTTTTGTGAATCACAAGTTGCATAACTTGTAAGTTTAATCTTCTCTCCAGTATATGGATGGTTAATTGATGTTCCTTTCATTATGTAGCCACAGTTACTGCAGTTCAAACATGGGAAAGTGCCAATCCGATCCGTGACTTTCTTTTTCTGCGCCGGTCTTGTTTTGACTAGTTTATCTTTCAAATTTTGGCTGCTTTGATAAGCAAATGTAGGCACTTCTCTAAACAGATGCTCCACTCGTTGGTCACATGTGACTGTGTTCCAATGTTTTCTAATTATGGCCTTAATGCGGTTACTTTGTCTTGAATATTTTGATACAAACACCAGAGGTGGTGTATTGTTTTTCTTGATTCTTGGTTTTAGAACCTCTTCCCTATTTTGGGGTGCTATTTGTGCTTCCGCTGCAGTAACTTCCTCTTTGGTGTATCCCCGATCCAAACATTTCTGACCCATTTGTTTGATTTCATTCTAATAATCGAGTGGATCACTCACCAGTCTTTTGACTCTGAGCATTTGGCTGTATGGCAAATTCTTGATGAGACTTGGTTGGTGAAAGCTCAATTTTTGAAGCAGGTTATTTCGATCAGTTGGTTTTCGGAAAATTGTAGCCTGATATTGACTGTTGGTGATGAGAATTTTAACATCCAAAAAATGGATGCTTTCTCTGGAATATTCCTGTGTAAACTGTATCCCTGAGTCTATGCTATTTAGATATTCAAAAAGTTCAAGTAATTCCAATTCTGTGCCTTTCCATACTCCAAAGATATCGTCTATATATCTAATCCAGATGTTTAGATTTGGTTGCCAGTGTTGGTTAGAAAGTATGTGCTCGGTTTCAAATGTATGCATAAAAGCATTAGCATTTGATGGGACCATCGTTGCCCCCATAGCTGTACCTGCCACTTGGAGATAGCATTTATCTTTGTATAGGAAGTATGAGTTGTTGTTAATAAATTCCAAGAGAGCCATAATCAGTTCTCTTTGCGCTGGTATATCTCCTTCTTTGAGTAGTATCCATTCCACTGCCTCGATTCCTAAGTCATGAGGAATAGAGGTGTAAAAGCTCTTTACATCTATTGTAAAGCAGATGTTATTCCTGTCAAATAGTATTGAGTTCAAACATTGAAGAAAATGTGTCGAGTCTTTAATATACTTTGTGGTTTTTTGAATAAGTGGCTGTAGGAAGTAATCTATGTATTTTCCAAGAGGTTCTAAAATGCTATTGATTCCTCGACAATTGGTCTGCCTGGTGGTTTTACTGCATCTTTATGTACTTTAGGTAGTGTGTAGAAATAAGGAACCTTTGGGTGAGTATTTGTCAGAAATGTCTTGGTGTTATGGTTTATCATCCACTCAAGGCCTTCTGCTTTATGTAAGAGTTCTTCCAGATTGCTTCTGATTTCTAATGTTGGATCCTTTTGGGGCCGGGCATAGGTGTTGGTGTCTCCAAGTTGTCTCTCACACTCTTCTTCATTGTCACTGGTGTTCATTAGAACCAAGCCACCTCCTTTATCTGCTGATCTTATAGTTATGTTATCTCCATACAAGTTCTGGATCAATTTGAGTTCATGTGGTTTCATGTTCCTCATCTATTTGTGACTAAAACGCAGTTTTTCTAAGTCTCTTGTCACTTGTTTTTGAAAGATATCCACTTAGGGGATCGTAATTGGTGGAATGAATGTACTCTTGCTTCTGTATTCCTTTAGATCATCTTCATCAATGTCTTGTGTATCCTCTTGCTCCAATTCATTAAAGAAAACCTTTAGCTTCCATGTTCTGATAAGTTTGTACAACTCTATTTTGGAATCAAAGAGTGTGCTGTCATACGTTGGATCAAAGCTTAAGCCTTTTTGCAAGGTTTCTGTTTCTTGTGTGGTTAGTACATGAGTGGATACATTTATAACTATGTTTTCTTTTGTTGTAGTCTCGTGTTCGATTTTTCTCTTTGTTGTTCTCTTCCCTCTTCTTGTTCTCTTTTTCCTCTGTCTAAAAAAGGCACTCTTCTCCTCTCTGTTGTTTCTGTTGTACCAGAGGGTTGTGAAGTACTTGCAGGGTGTTCTTCTTCTCTATTTGTGGTCTCTCTCTCAGTGTCTGTACCTAAACTTGATGTTTCACTGGTATTTGTTGGCTTGGTTTTCCTCATTGGTGGACCATATTTGTCCATCCTCATTGGTGGCCATTTCACTGACCTCTTTGATGGTGAGGGGTTTTTAGAGAAGCTGCTTCTTCAATGTGGGCGAGAGACACCCTTTAATTACTCTTAGGCGAATGGCCTCCTCTAGGTAAAATGAGTGAAATTGGCAGTGTGCCCCTTTAATTTGTAGCCTGGTGATGAACTTGTCCACGGTTTCGTCTGTGCGTTGTGTGCATTGATTAAACATGTACCTTTCGCAGTCTCTGTTGGGTTCTATCACCAGTCTCTTGTTGAGGGCTGTGATTAATGCCGCAAAATCGGGATGTTCTGCCACCGGGATGGTTTTGATTAGTGTCTTAATTTCGGTTCCAGCAGTGTTGATTAACTTGCTGCCTAGGCGTGGGGAGGTGTCTTCACCTGCAGCTGCTATGAAGTTATTGAAATCTTCGAGCATTTCCACCCACCGGGAGCCTTTATCTGCCTGTGAGGTCATGGCAAAAGGTAGGAGGCATGCGCCATGCCGTAGCCATTGACCTTGTCGACTGTGCTGGGGGCGGTGGGGCCTGCCTGGAACGATTAGGGGACATGCCCATGGCCGGTGGGATTGGGGTGGCTCTGGGACATTGTTAGATTGGGCGACCCTTCACTGGGTGGGGGCTGCTTCACAGTCTGTGGTCTTTTCTCTACTTGTCTTGGTATCCCTCTCAATTGACATGGGATGAGAGGCTGTCGTGGATTTGGTATACTTGATAGTGGTGGAGCTCAGTTATAAGCAGCTGTGTGCCTCATGCACTTGATGGGGCCTTTTGGGATCTGGCCCAGTGTGGGAGGGGCAGCACCCACAAGGGATTGTGCTGTCTCTGTTCTGGCAGCTCCTGCTGCCTTCAGCGAGGGCGCAAGGGCGCCACCTGCAGGGCACTTCGCGATCCTGTCTCGTATGGGGTGCAGTAACATGTGACCTTCTCTTATTTTCTATGCCATTGTGCAGCGTATGGAGGCCCTGGTATGATGTGGGGAGGGGCGTGATGCTGTCCGTGTTCCCTGTGAAGTTGAAGTCGGAGGAGGAGGAGGAAAGACAACTACATGTTGCAAACAGCTGTGTAGGCCAGCGCGATCGCTGGTGTTGCTGGAGAGGTTCGGCTGCTTGGTCCAGCACCTGGCATCCAGTGGGATCACTGGCACAAGAGTAAGAACGCACAGCAGGATTGCTGGCATGTGAAGGAGGAGGAGGACGCTTGTGCCTCGGATTTGCCTCGTCGCCAAGCTGTTAGACCCTGCGGTCTACTGAAATAACGGAGAAACACCAGCGATGTGGAAATGCAACTTCTTTATTCCATGTACAAGGAAGGACTGCCTTCTCTCCCACTCCCCTTGGAAATTCTGTACAATTAAAAATATCTTTAACCCAACTGTGTACTCCTTCTTTTTCATGTAGCAGACTGTCTTCCATGTTGCGGCACATGTTTAGTACCCCGTCCCTTGCCCTATCCCCCTTCCTCATTTATAAACTTTATTGCCTCGATTTTGGTTTTGAGATTCACTTAATTTTCTCTGCTCTTACCCGACCTCCTCCTGCTTCTGTGCTTTCTACTGCCACTACCATTTGCCGAATATCCCCATGTCCCAGTTACACTTAAGGGCTCGTTTTAATGGCTTTGATAAAATGGGTAGTACATCATTTGCAGATGGAGACATGCACGCCACCTGTATATTACATTTTTTGCATGGAGCTGATGGACTGAGGGTAAAGTCTGCTCCAGCTATTTTCCAAGACTGACCAGAAAACACATCATCGCCCCAACCTATCCTACGCATCTAATGTTATGCCTACAGAGAGGCTTGATTTACTATGGATACTGCATGTATTGTTTTCCCTTTTTACCAGTAATAAGCGGGCAGAATCTGCAGGAATTAATTATAATGCCAGTTGGCATTAACATATGGGGCATATAGAATTACTGCCAGGTGTGAACCACTGGATTCATATCCCTAATGGAAAGCAATCCAAATTACTCAGAGATGAGTGCAGAGGAAGAGTCAAAAGTCCTTACCAAAAGCTCCACCCCCATGTTGCCTAAATGTTGGGAACCGGAAATTGTGACACATAAAGTACCAGTGAGGATGCCTATACCGCAAAGAATTCTCAAAACAAGGTATCCATTGAGGAAACCCTATATGCATTCACAAAAATATGATGGTCTTCTTGACAAAGTCCCAGAAGAAGTGTGAAAATGGATGGAGAAAGAGGACTCGCAACATCATTAAAAGCAGCACTGATGCACCCAGAAAAGATGAAAGAACATAGACATTCTATAAGATCTGAAGAGGAGGTGTCAAAGATGAGCAACATTTTGGGCTCGAAATGAAGATGCTCATGCAAAGAAACACTGAAGAAAATGCAATGTCATTTTACAAGGTTCATAGTCATAATCTTGAATGTAAAAAAGTCGAAAGTCAAAATCTCTAAAAGAAAGAGTCACATTTTTTTTTTTTAATGTCCTTTTTTTTAAATATTCTGATCGAAATGGGGGGGTTCCCCCAACCCCCCCTTTAAAAAAAAAAAAAAAACTTTTTTAAAATGCACAAAAGCCAAAAAAAAACATGTAAAATTTAAAATGACATATTCGGAAAAAAAAAATTCGACTATTTGTTATCTACATTTTTGTAATTCGACCTTTTGCAGTCGACATTATGACTGCACACCATTTTACAATTGTACAGATGCAGTACCGCAAGTAGACAAAGTGATCTTGAGGCTGGCTATGTAGTGAATAGATTACGGCAAAATGCGCCAACGTATATACATAGGAATGCATAGAACCTGGATGTTCCACAATGCACTTTAGCAAAGCTTGAACCCCGTTAGTGGAAAGGGTTTCAGGGTAGCGCAGTTCGAAAACAGTTAATGGCGAAGGAGAATTCAAGAAAGGCTTGGCTGGCCCAGCACCAAGTGTCGAGGCCACCGTGAGCTAGTTTGTTTGTCAAGTAGCTACATGAATGTGGGAAAGAAACAAACTTCTGTTTGAGGTGGAATAAAAAAACACTGAAGGTGTCAAGAGTTCATCATTTAATATGTAGTATGTGCAGCAAAAGGCTTGAAAACGTGGTCTCCAGTCACATGGTTAGATGAAAATAAACTTTGAGTCGGGCTACACCGAAACCAGATGATACAACCATGCTACACTCCCTTTTATTCTAAGGCACAGAGAGCTTCTGCAAGGCCGAGTTCAAAGCCTTAATTGAATGGCAGACCGCAAGAGTGATGAAAGATGTCAGTCGATCAGTAATAAGTTTATTCGGATGAAACAAACATCCATCAAACCAAAACATTACATAGCATAAAAAACATACACATAATATACAAAGTAAATAGAAAGTAATGCCTAAACATATTAAGAAAACAGAGAATACAGAATTAAGACGCAAAATACATACAGCATCCTAACCCTGTAAAAACCACTTTCTTTTATACATGGCAGACTTCAAGTAGGACAAAAGAGCCCATGCCGTCAGTAAGTTCCTGCTGATAAAAGGAAAATCATAGCGGGTCTATAATGACGTATATCTGTACTTTTTAAAATCTGTAATAATGTCAGTTTCCTCACGGTAACCTGGGCAAAATAAAGTAAAATGGCTCAAATTCTCTTTCGGGGCTCCACACACAGGGCAACTAGGGTCATCTGAATATCCAGACCTTTTTGCAGTATTTCCTCTCAGTGCTAAGCTGTCAAATCTGGTCCTAGTAATAAGCCACCTGTGATGCTTCTTCCCAGCCCAGAGAAAGTACAATTATAAATTTGAAGACCCGCTTATGATAACTGTCACCATAGGTCACATAGGTCACACGTGCAGCCAAGCCACGCTAGCAACACTTCCTCTGGTCACTACCTCTCTAATGTTCTAACTTCAACCAGCAATAACACTGCTGCCAGAGGAAACTGAACATAAACATCACACTGGCCCAAAAGGTTCTTAACCAACCGTGACCAGGGAATTTTCTACCACCTTTCTCCCCACCGACTCAGCCATAGCTTCACCGGTGCAGCAGCCCAATCATCTCCCCAGAAGGCCATTCCAAGTTCCATATGGACTGAAGCACATTAAGAGCTAGCTGGGATACCCAAAAGATGTTTTTAAAGCCGGTTTCTCCTTGCTCTGTATATCACCAGACTTAGAGTAGCCCCATAAAGCTCCTCCATATTGGGTAGCTGTCTTCATTTGTGAGGATACACCGTAAGAGCTGATTCCATGTGTGTCCCTTACAACTTGATATAAATCGATATAGGCCCCCAAAGATATTGGCTCATTTTCACAGACTGTTTTTTCACATGGGCACTACCCCACAGGACCTCCGAAAACCTCACCCCCAAATAATCATATTCAGCAACTCTTGGAATTACTTCCCACAACAAATGATGGGATGCATCTTAATAAGATTCCTTCCTCCTTTAGAGCCCATTACTGCCGATTTAGCTGTATTATTTTTCAGGCCCAATCCTGACAAAAAGAAGGGATAAGCATCAACCAACATTTGTAGAGCCCTGGGGGTTCGGACCATAAGCACTGTGTCATCGGCATATGCTAATACCGGAAAAGGCTTATCCCCCAGATCAGGAAGTCTGCACCAGCATTCAACAAGGCCTGCAATAAGCTGTTTATATACAATGTGAAGAGTATGGGGGTGAGCACACACCCCTGCTGGACTCCCAACCATATGTTAAAATACTCAGTGCACTTTCCTCCCGGTCCAAAGCAGACGTTGGGTTTATTATCTGTATGTTACTCCTGTGGTACCCTCAGGACACCCCATGGACGCAAGCACAGTGCATAATTTTGACTGATTTACTTTGTCAAATGCTGTGCTTAAGTCCATAAAGGCACGATAAATCACCTTGCCCCTACAAAAAACATCATTAGACAGCATGATGTCTAATAACATCATGGTGTCATTAGACTGACTATCAGGATTCCCCCCTCCAGGAGCAGGGTGTCAGACTAATTGGGTGGGAAGCTATGGTCGAGACCAGCCCACAGGCACCTGGCGTATCAGCCTGCGTGCTGCTAGCATGTGGAATATTCCTGAAGGGTACAAGCGTGCCAACCAATTGTAGAGGGCCACGTAACCGAGAGCCCTATAGTTTGTGTAACCAATGGATTGTCGTGTCATTTTTGATGATGAGGATGACTTTCACTAGAGGAGGGCTTAGTTGTCCACCTGATGTTAGAGTCCCAATCACTATCCCCCTTAGTATGGAACATATACTTAGAAGTTTCCTGTAAGCCTATCACTTTCCCAATTAGGTTTTTGTAGTTTGCCAAGTAGTGTGACATCACTGATGATGAATTTTGACTATAAGAGTTGTGTTTTTTTATTAAATTCACAAGACCATGCTTTGCGACGTCCGTTGATGTCCATTGTAACTCCCTGTTTTAGATAATTGTAAATAAAACAGTACTATGTTTTGCCAACTTCCTGAATCAGTTTGATTATTGATGTATGAGCAAGTTCTGCATCCCCATCCATCTCTAAGTGTTGCTACCTCGTCTTAAAGTACGCAGGTCTATGGGTTCAGGATAATCAAAGATGTTATCTACACAAAAAAATATGCTGGAAGCACACTCTGATTATTTTTTCCACTCGCGCGCTATTATTTTTTGCTAATGCATGTTTGAATTGTTTATGAAACAATACGTTTTTATTTTTTATTTATGAAAGGGAACTTTTCATAAGCTTTTAAGTTGTATTTGGGATATCTATGGACTGAGTATCTTTATTTTATTTGGCACTGCAGCAATGCTGCAATCCTGGTTTCATCCTAAAGATGGTCAATCTTTTTTAATAATAGATTTTGAAATCGACTCCAATGTTTTTCAGAGTCCTAAACTTTTATCGTGTGACTCTTGAATGCAAAGGGAATGCACAAGTGTTCAGACATCGATATGATAAAGGGTCCAGACAAGTTCCCATGTGCAGGAGAATAAGTGATTGACAGCCTGCCGCTGAGCACCTTCATGTCCATCGTACAGACTGCATTCACTCTACAGTGGCGGACATCTATTTCCTAGACACCATTTAATGTCTAAGCAATGCATTCTGTAGCTCCTACCTCGTTAAAGCAACTTTCCACTCCTGCAAGTGCTATTGTGCACCGCTATAGCACAAGGGGAGGCATTGCCCTTGTGTACACACATATTCTGTCAATCAGAATTAGCTCCAGGGCACTGTTTGCCCTAGTACTAATTGCAAATATTGTGCTATATGATATGATAGGTTATTATAACGCTCTTAATACCCAGAGGTTTCTAAGTGCGGACCGAGGGATCGAACCTGTGGTGCCCAGTGTTATCTTTCTTCCAAGACGAGCACGCTGCCAGTGAGCATTCCTCCCGAGAAATCCATATTTCCAATGTGAGGAGGGTCTACCTTTAGAAGCACATCCTCACACACACAAAAAGCAGAATATGTAACTAAAGACACACTGGTTTGACTTGTTCACACACAGCAAGAACTTGATATCACACCATTCATCGAAATGTTCAGAAAGCCGTTGCGAAACAGAGAAGCTGGCAAGAAACACAGTCAGAACATTATTTCAACTGGGTGACGTTATTAACATTTGGAACAAAATAGTCATATGCCTATGTACACATGTTTTGGACTGTGAAGAGTATTAATGCCAACCTTTTTTTATTGTTAAGTGCCCTTTTTTTAAAGCAGCAGCACCGTGGTCCTGCAAGGGTGCTTTGGTTAATTGCAGCGTTGTTTGCAGATTAATATTACAACCATCCCTTTAAAAAGAGAAGGCGCCATGTCGAAAGAGGGACACCACAGAGCCTTGCTTTTTGATTCCTTGAGTTTTGTGGTTGGGGACGGGGCCGCAATTCTTCATCTTCGCCTCCACTTTCCGCCATGCAGCAGATTGCTACTGTAAACAAACACGGCGACCATTCATCACTCTCTACGAGAGCTCCCTCATTGCAACCCTGTAACCTGTTCAGCGGTACATAATACGAGCAATTTTAGCCGGCGGGCTGGCTTCCCTCATCACGTTCACCTTCTCGCTTGTCAGACTCATCACTCACGGCGCCGGGAGGAGCAGCGCAGGTCTGCAGGCCATTATTGCTTCCGCTGTTCTGGGGGAGAGGGTGGCCAGCTCTTCAGCTCAAGGAAAGGCAATGGGATATTATGGACTGGAATCCTTTGTCTTAGCCCTTTTTTTTCTGTCTAATAACAGCCCCTGGTCGCACCTCTGATGTTGTCACACCCATTAATCAGCCCCAGGAGCTGATTAGTCATTTTTAAAGTAAAAGGCCATACCTTTGGGATGGTTGGCTAACTTCGTGTTCGCTAACGGCATCTGGGGTTATGATGCCTAGGCAAGGGGGCACTGGCCACCGATTGGACACTCAGTAGTCTGTGAGAACAAGAACGCATAGTCCAAGCTCTGGCAACTGGAATTGCATTTTACACAACCCAGAATTTGGATGTTTGTGATAAACAGATCGATCGTTGTAGAATTTCAAGAAATATTTCACTTTATAGCTTTAGATGTTAGAAGTTCAAAGAACGCATACATGAACGCTATACATGGAGACAATTGCATGTGCGGTCCATTGAGAACTGTTTTAACAACAATATTATATAATGAAACAAGACATTTCTTTTGAAATCATGAACTCTTATGGTTGTTTAGCCATAAATCCCATACCCAAGGCGTGGTTTATGATGCTGACGAACAGAGAGTCTAAACTAGAGCAGGGCAGATTTACAAAACATGTTTTCATGAACGAGCACTTGTGAAATCAGGCCTATTCTCTCTTCCACCATGCAAAACACGCTATGTGTTACTGGAATGTAAAATATGAGTTTAGTGTTTTGTGAAAGGCACACGAGCAACACTGAATACACAAGCACACCGTGCTCTCTTAGCCGCCGCTGAGATTGATGGAAAGCAGGGTGCACAGGTACATTAAAAGTACCCCATGCGGCAAATAACTCACATTTTCCCAATTAAGAAATGTTTCTATGCCCGAGTGGGAAAAAGCCCATGAGATCCCTACTCCTAATTAGGTGGTATTTTTTTTAAATAGGTGGAATTTAAAACATTTTTTTCACCAGTTCCACCACCCTCATAGTAAGGCCCTTGGGTTTAAAATAAATCTACATTCGGTAAAACAGTTTACAAATTACCCTGAAAAACGTCTGTTGATTGGATGGTGTGGTTTAAAGGACACACAGGTATTGGGAGTTATAGCAACCTCCAATACCATAGCCCACCTCCACCATGCTCTGCTCATGACATGACAAATGATATCACCTGTGGTATCATCAATGATGTCAGCAATGGCAACACTAATGGCAGCATCAATTTCGTCTCTAATGACATCCTATTTACAGCAGCACTGCATTGTTTAAGCCAGCTACAATGGTATTACCCACAAGCATATTTTTATTTGTATTGTTTAAAACACAGACCTAGCTCGAGAGCAGAAGAGTGCTGTACAGAGTGTCTTAGCTATAATTTGAGCTGCCATCTTTTAACAGTAGCGCAGCATTGTGAGGTATGTGCGTCTGTATGTGCATCCATTGGAATTAGTCCTTGGTCAGGTGTTGTTGAAAGAGACATGGTTTAAGAGATTTGCGAAATTGCAGAATTGTGGGGGCATTCCGAACCAACACCAGGAACGAGCTCCAGAGGGTGGGTGCATGACGAGAGAAACATTGTTTGCAGGTCATCTCTTTGCTAATGACTTGTGATTCAAGCTCGTGCCGATTTGCTGCATGAGGAGCATGTACCACCAGATATATGGATCTTAACTGCCAGGTACGCTGGTGTGTGCTACTCGGGACTGCTTTCTAGGTGATACATGCAGTCTTGAAGAGTATCCTGGCTTTGAGTGGAAGCCAATGTAGTTTGCGTTGGATAGGGGTAATTTGGTCAAATGTCCATGGTCCTTTAATAAGACGTGCTGCAGCAGGGTGGAATACTTTTAGGTGAGCCAAATGAGCCGCTTGGAGCCCTGTCAGGAAAGCATTTCCCCCATCAATGTGTGAGATTACAAGGGCCTGCACTATGGTCTGGAAGACCTGCAGCAGGATGAAGGGTTTGATTTTACAAAGGGTAGAAATTCTGAGCCAGGCTTTTTGGGCCTTCTTGGCTATGTGGTTCTGGAAGGACAGGCTGCTGTCTATGTTGAAGTCTAAGAATTCGGCTGAGTCTGAGAGATGTGGATCAAATCCTTCTAGGCACAAATCATTGAGCCATTGTTGGACATGTTTTTTGTTAGTGTGCAGACCATTGAGGATGAATTCAGTCTTGGATGGGTTAAGTTTAAGGTAGGCAGTCCACATCTGGGACTGGATGATGGCTAGGTGATCGCAGAGACAAACTATGTCCTCTGCACTATTTATTTTCATGTACAACTGAGTATTGTCCAGATGTTGGTGTTTGGCTATATTGAGATCTTTGAGGAGAGTGACCAAAGGCTCCATCTAAAGGTTAACAAGGATTTGTGAGAGGATGGAGCCTTGGGAGACTACACAGGAAATGTTGAGTGAGTCAGAATGCAACACATTCATTTGAACAGCCTGGTGTGTGCCTGGGAGGTAGGAGGTAAAGCACTTCAGGACAGTGCCAGACCATTGCATCTTTTCATCAAGGAGGGAGAAAAAGGTGCAGTGTCTACAGTGTCAAATGCAGCTGAGAGGTCAAAGAGGACGGGAAGACATGAGTTGCCCTTATCAATGTTTGGAGGGCATCATCCACCACCTGGATGGTGGCTGATGCTGCACTTGGAACAGAGCCCTGACTGATAGTCATTTCGGAGGTGGAGATGTTCAATTCTCGTGATCAGTTGTGAAGCAACCACTTTTTGCAAGATTATGCCCATAAACAGGAGTTTCGTAATGGGCCGGTAGTTGGCTTGGTTATCTGGACCTAGGGTTGGTGTTTTCAAAAGAGGTTGTATGAGACCAGTTATGAGGGTGTCCGGGAATGATCCTTCTGCGATTGAGGAGCACACTGAGTGCCGGGCCTGTCAATTGTTTAATGATGGGGCCCGTAATTATATCGTCAGAGTAAGAAGTAGGTTTGAGGGAGGGAATCATTTTGAGGAGATCCGGGGGAAAGAGAGGAGAGAATTTGGTCCAGAGGGGCAGTGTTTGTGCCGGGGTGCAGGGGATGCTAATGCTGAGAGAGGTTGATTTGATGGTCTCTCGGATTTTGTCTATTTTTTCAATAAAAAATGTGTTGGTTCCATCGCATTTCTCCTGGGTTGCTGGTACATCGGGTCAGGTGAGGGTTTGATATAATGCTTTAATACTTCAAAACAGACCTTGCTCTTCTTGGAGGCTGCCACAATGCTTGTGGAGTAGTAAGCAGCTTTGTCCTTAGTAATCAGAGGCATATGGTTTTCTCTGTAAGGTTTGTGGCTGATGAGGTCTCCTCAGTTATGGATTTTGTGCCACTGTTTCTCTGGGTCTCTGATTGAGCGTTTGTTGTAGTCTATCTTGCGGGTGTATGATGGGGACAATGGCTTGATCTTTGGCTGGCTGGATTTTAGGGGCGAATGTGTGTCTACCAGGTTCATAGCAGAGAAAAAGGTTTGAAGCAGAGAGGACTGGGTCATTCCCTCCCTCACTGACAAAGGAAGCAGAGGTGCTGGAAGAGAGGGCTGGTTACTCAGAGGCTGAGTCTGGGTTGACCGTGAGCACGGTAAGCAGAAGGGCTGAATCGGGGAATATTGCCAATTTGACCTAGGTAATTATACTGTAATTGAGGAGCATGTTAACAAGATACTATGTGGCATAGGTTAAATAATGCAGATCTTTTTTAGGCACTGCATTAATAATAATAATTTAAACGTCATGTAAAATGTGATTATATTTCTCCAAGTTTTGCCTGTGATTCAGAGTAACAGAGGCTCTGCCAGCTTTGTTGTGAAGTTCAAGGCCGACAATAGGCAAAGTTCTGGACATTATCACAGTTATAGCATTGAAATCCCTTGCAGGAAAACCTTGTTCATGTTTGAATTACAACATGGGTCCACCTGCATTCTATGTAACTTGCTTTTTTCTAGTTTCTGATAAAGAATAGTAATTCAAAAAGATAATTTAGTCTCAGTGTATTTATTCTGCACTCAGTCTCATTGAGTTGGCATGCATAGAGATGTGAAGCGTACAGTAAGTAAAATATCAAAGCGAAGATGGTCACAGTAAATTATTTTACTCTGACAGACTGAATGAATGTTTTGTATTACACGTTCATGTTTAATGTATTATGGGATGCCAGCCACCAGGGCATGAAAGAGTTATATTGTAGATACAATATCACAGGAAAGCAATTATTCATAGCGCACTATTTCCAGTACTTGTTTACCGTTAGTGACCCTTCTGAAATAATGATTAGGCAGTGTTTTGAAATTGGTCTGACTACTATAAAAATAGCCCAATAAGTTTACCACAATATATTTCCAAGAGAGAAAAGAAACACCACCATACCAACATGCCACAAAATACCATGAGATACTAAATATAGCCCAAAAAGATCTCTAACAAGACCAGTTGTCAAAACAGATGACAAATCAACTGGCTCTGAGAACAAGATGGACACAACTAGATATGCTTACAGGTCTAGGAGCATCCTCAAACCTCTGATCGTGGCACACAGTGTGAGCTTTTCCACTAGTGTCTTTGCTGTGAATTTGAAGGCAAGTGATTCCACCTTGTTGGGATCATTGAATGTGAAAAATCACCTCGTTAGTGCCCTCTTTTTTATTCTTTGGATAAGTTAGTTACATATGAAACGGGCTAGCTGCTCATTTTATTCAAAAGGTAGTCATCTCTCCATGTATTCATGATTTGACAGCTTTGTGCTTAAATTATCGCAGATGAAGCTTTCTTTTTTTCTCACAATGTGTGTGTATCTTTTTCATTTGTTTGTTTTGTAATGTCTTTCATACACATGTTAATGCATTAATTAAATAATTAAAAGAAGCAGTGCCAGGTATGTGGCTGTCTCGCTAACACTCAACACTCATCAAAAGGGGGAGTGGTGAAAACTTGCTGTCATGGCATCTTCCCAACATCATACTAAAATGGTCCACTGTGATTTATTATTTTGAGAATTTCAAAAGAGTTTCAAAAGAGTAAGGGAAAGCAGCACAATTAAAAATTCATTGATATCAACAATTTACACTTCCTTTGGAGGAGCAGATCAAACCACACTTTTGTGGACTTTTAGTGTAGTTCATCAATCAAGACATGAAAGGCAAAGCAAAGGCCAAAAGATTGTGCAATATCTCTTACAAACCAATAATGGACCATATGGCTCGGCCTGGAACAATCAACAATGTTTGAGGACAGACATCTAGCCTTGCCAAGACCACCAAACGAACTATTTCATTTATGTACTTAGAAAGGATAAAGGGGCATTCTTGTGATGGGAATGGTGTGTAAAATCAAGCTTTTGAAGGTTTTTCACCATTTTATTCAGGTTGGAGGCACATTCAGACTAGGGCATTCTCAGGACTAGAAATCCTAATGGAAGCAGGGTTGAAGTCTATCACTCTGAGTGCTAGGGAAACGACTGCAACATTCACATTGGTAAATAAAAATAAACAGACAATGGGTCTGTCTGATGTAGAAGATCAGAACAATTTAATACTAGAAGAAATACATCTGTCTAACTTTGCTAATTTATCATAGCCTTTCCCAAAGAATGCCATCTTGGGATTGGTGAGAGAGTATGAGGATGCAATCTTTATATAAATAGAAATAAAGCATAACATATTGCTTTGGCTGTACCAGAGCATCTCAAGGTGCAGGAGTTAATTTAAGATATGCCCATACAAAGATTAATTGATGGGATAGTGCGCTCAAAGGAAGAATCTGTGGCAATTACTGCCTTTTCTCATACATGTAACTCAGAATAAATGATGGCAATGGACCTCAAGTTTCCAGATATACATCTCAGGATCAATTATTTTAAGTACTTTTTTATTTATTGTGCATTTGTAAGGCGCTTATACAACAAGTACATTGTGTTTCAAAGCACCCACAGGACAACAGGTGGGCAACATGGGATTAAAATTAGATATAACACTGTAAGATCGAGGTGGACCTACTAGGCCTTGTGAGCATTCAGAATGTGCAAGTGCAGAGAGAGAGAAGGGGTGGGGAAGTAGGGGCATACGTGCTAGGTGTATCAAGTGAGAAATGCTAGCAAGTGAACAGCTGTAAGTGCCTAGGTGGAGTGGTCAACCACCAATACACAGGTTAGTGCAAGCCTGTGGTGGTACAGGCCAGTGGGTGCCAAGGCAAAGTGCTGGGAGGGGCGGAGGCTATAGACAATTGGGTGTGGGAGGGCAGGACCTAGGAGGAAACATAAGGGCCCTGGTCACCAATCTCAGAAGATGTGGGGTTTAGCAGAGGAGGGAGGAAGGGAAGGAGGAGGTGAAAAGGAAAGTCTTTAGAGGCTTCCGGAATTTGAGGAGTTCCGGCTCAAGACGACGAGGAAAGGGGAGGCTGTTCCCTAGGAGGGAGTCTGCTGAGGATAGAGATCATCTACCAGCTTGCTGTTTAGTGAAGTGTTTAACACAGAGAGAGCCTGATTCATGGAACTTTTTCCTATGGGATGGCACCATTATAAAATAATTCCATGAATCAGGCCCCACGAGTTGGTGCCTGAGAAACGTAAAGATCTAGGGGGAAGAGTATTTAGTGAGAGCAAGTTGCAGATATCATGGCAACCTTGTGACTAATGCAGAGGTATTTGTATTTGATTCTTGCAGTAACCGGGAGCCAGTGGAGAGTTTTAAGCGATGGAGCGATGCGGTCCCTGGGCTTGAAGCCGAGGATAAGTCTTGCAGTCCTATTCTGTATTAGCTGGAGGGGTCGTAGAGCAGAAGATGGTAGAATACGCAAAAGGATATTGCAGTAGTCTAGCCTAGATAGAACCAGAGATCTAGAGACATTGAGCTTCTGGGGGAAAGTGAGGAAATGAAGAATTCCTTTGAGCAGGTGGAGTTGAAAGTGGGACTTCTTGTCGAGGTCCTGAATGTGAGAGATGAAGGTGAGAGAGGAGTCAACGATGACTCTAAGGTTTCTGGCTTCAGATGAAGGAGAAGGGGCAGAGCCCATAGAAGATGGCCAGAGTGAGGGAGAGATAGAAGGAGCAGCAGTCCCAAAAGGAGGGATCTCAGTCTTGCTGGCATTGAGGCAGAGATCATTGGAAGTACACCAGGACTAGATGGCAGATAGTCAGGAATGATAGAAAAAGTGAGAAGAGGATCGGAGGGAAGTTGGAAGAAGGGTTGTGTGTCATCTGCATAACACCGGGCATTTGGGGAGAAGGTAGAAATGAGGTGTGCAAGCAATGCAAGATAGTTGTTAAAGAGCCAAGGAGAAAAGTCAGAGCCCTTGGAGATGCTGCAGGTGGAGGTAGAGATGGGGGAGGAGAAAGAGCCCAGAATGACCCGGGATGGACGGTCACTGAGGAAGGAGTTTAGCCAGTACAGTGCCCCCACTGAGATATCTAGGGTATTGTGGAGCCGTTTTATGAGTATGGAGTGGTTGACTGTATCAAATTCAGAAGAGAAATTGAGTAGACTGATAACAGCTGGAGAGTTGGAATCAAGAGATGAGAGAAGTTCCTAATGAATATTCAGAAAATCAGTTTCCATGCCTCTGGATGCTCAGAATCCAGATTGATGGTCATGGAGGCAACCAACAAGTTCAGTGTGGTCAGTCAGTTGGGGAAAGCCCATCTTCTCCCAAGCATTCCCAAGGATTGGGGTGATAGATGTGGGCTGGTAGTTGGCTGGACTAGACAGGTCTGCAGAAGGTGTTTTCAGGAGGGGGCGCACAAGGGAGTGCTTGAGGGAGGAGGGGAATGATCCAGTAGCAAAAGAGTGGTTGCAGAGATCAGCAAGTGCAGGGGCAAGAGGGCCAATATTGCAATTGATGCTTCTAGAGGAGCACTCATCAGGTGTCATAGGAGAAAAGGAGGAGAGAAAGTCACAGGGTAGAAGGGGGGCCGTAGGAGGAAGGGCAGGGGGAGAGGGAAGCAAGGATGCTCAGGATGTCCCCTTTTTTGCAGTGAAGTGAGTGGCCAGTGTGTTGCAGAGGGCCAGGGAGGGAAGAGGTGAGGAGGAGACTGGAGAACGGTTGGCTAGTTCCCTGGTTTTAAAGAGTTCAGCCGTGTTGTTGGATGCACCCGAGACAGAAACCTGGATGTAGCTCTTTTCATGGTGTGGATGGAAAGTCTGTTATGCATTTGGAGCAGGTGACAGGCCAGTTTGTCAGAGGCTGAGCCTGAGTTCTGCCACTTCTGTTCTGCAGCGCTGCACTTGTGTTTCATGGCTGCAATTCTGGAGTCAACCAGGTGTTACGCTTGGAGGCATATTTCATGCGGATCCTCATGACTGGGGCAAGATTGTTGAGGGTATTGTAATGGAAAGATGGAGGTTGCTGAGAGCAAAGTCATAGGTTGAGTAATAGTGGGGGGAGAGGGTGGGATGATGGTAGATGCAAAGGCAGTAGTTGACATTTGTTTCATCAGATGGATGTTCATGAAAGAGTTTGGCAAGGCTGGTGGAGGAGCCGTTAGGGGGCTGATAGGACCCAGGTCAGTGGAGAGGAGCGAGTGGTCTGACCAGGAGAGTGGGGCCGTCAGTGGGGAGGAGTGTGAAAGATCAATGAGATGAGGTTATCGAGAGTGTGTCCAGCCAAGTGGGTGGGACCAGAAGGCAGGATGGAGAGGGAGAGCAAGGTGCAAAGGTCACGGAAGAGAGTGGATGCTATGGTTGAGGAGTCAAGGTGGATGTTGAAATCGCCCACAAGAAAGAGTTTAGAAGTGGTTGCGAGGAGAGAGGATGAGAAATCAGCCCATTCAGAGAGGAACAGGGTGGTAGATCCAGGAGGCCTGTAGATATCAGCAATAGTCGGAGAGGAGGAAGCAGAGATGACCAGTTTTCAGACAAGGCTCTCAAAGGAAAAATGGGAATGGGTGGATATCAGGGAAGAAGGGACCCATTCAGCGAAAGTCAGAGTAACTCCACCACCAGCACAGTTAGGGCAGGGCTTGGAGATGATCTTATAGCCATCTGGGAGAAGGGAGTCAAAAGCAGTGAGTGAGCTGGCATTGGACCACGTCTCAGTAATAGCAAGATGTCAAGGTCATTGTCTTCAAGAAGGAGGTGGATGTCGGCAGAGTATTTGATGGCTGAATGAGCATTAAGAGTGGCTAAATGCAAGAGGTCTTCACCTTTGTAGGTTTTCTGAGGAGGGGGTGCAGGGGCATGGTACACCAGTCGGCTGAGGGGGGACAGAGAGAGTGTATTATTATTCATGCGCTGAATACTCCAGCAGCCCTAAACAACAGAACAAGGAAGGCTATGAATCATGTGAGAGAATGAACTCACCAGGCATGGGCTTGAAATATCAGAAGAATACTGTTGCCAATGGGGGGAAAACACCATTTTAAAAATGTTGGCAGTAATGCAGAAAGCAATGGACGCATACCAACAGGCTAGCAAGACATAGTCTGTTTACAATCAACACTATTAGAAATATGGGTGAAAGTTACTCAACTTCTAAATACAGCCAATAACCATGATGTCAGAATTAAAGGTTTAGAGAGTTTAGTGAATCTTGAGACATTTCTTACTTATCTTTATGCAACTTTAGTTCTACATGTTATATATACAATCCAAGGAAAGTTGCAACAATATCAATATTTTCAGTTTTAGAGAAGGTAATGAGGGGATTGTTACCAATGTGAGACAACATGTTATTTATTTGCTAGCAGAGTGACTAGCAGAGGTGGAATGGGCAATTATCTCAGTAGGAATAGTAAGAGGATGTACAGAATACTCAGAAGCAAAGATCCTAAGAGAAATGAGTCATTGTCCAATAACTCTTTTTTTATAACTGATGTGTTTGTGAAGAAATACCATGCAATTTCTAAGGCAAGGTCAAATATCTTCATTGGGCTGTTCTTATATTTCACTCTCCAATACAAGCAGCCTGTTACTCCCCAAAGCAGATGGGAAATAAAATTAATGATTTAAGGGCTCAATTACAAACAACGCAAGGTGTTCCATCAGATCGGTTAAACTTTAAATAACTTGCCAGAAAAACAGCATTTTATTTTTATCTAATAATTTGAGAGTGGAGCTTTCTTATCCAGAATCTGATACTTGTATATGTAGAGCACCTACTTCTCAAACAATAAACTAGGGTATAACCAGTTGGTAACATAAATATCAATTAAACAATTTGATAGCTCAGTTATTTTTCCAATCTGTCTCATTAAGGGTGGGTAAACAGTGGGTTGTATGATCCAATACAAACTCAATATAAGTGTGGGAGCTTGGTGATTTAACCGTTATAGGCTCAAGGCACCATAAGCTAGCAGGAAGGAATGTGGTATTGCAATGGTCCCACAGTACTGAAAGCCTTGTAGGTTCAGTTTCAGCAGTCATAGCACATGATGGAATTTTTCACTATTTACTAAGGCCAAGGTTTGTATCTGGTGTGTGCCACAGCCTATGCTATTGGTATGCAGGTATGACGAAGGAAGACGAAGTATGACGAACTGCTGTCTTCCCTGTAACAATTCCCTTCTAGGAGTGAGCTTGAGCAATAGGAATTTTCAAAAAAGGTGATGGGAGATGTAGGAGTGTGGGTGGTGATGGGGGAGGTGTGGGGGGATCAGGAATTTTCCTGGAAAATATCAGCGCCATAACTCATTTGGTACAAAATTTACTACTGGAGCTTATCCGATGTCATGGCCAAGACTGCCATTAAAATAAGAATCAGTGATTGACTATTGGTGTCACCCTCATTATATATGTATGCTGGGGAATTATATAGCTGTTAAAGTGTGTGAGATGTAGTGTTCATTTAATTGTAGAATAGTTAATTTCAGTAAATAAGGCACACATACTACATCATCTCTCTAAGTCCACCTTTATTTCAGTACTGCAGTGCAATACACTGTGGATATGCAATTCTGCTGAGAATCTTGAATCTTTAGCTCCATGTGGGGTAATTGTCATTATCATATAGAGCAGTGAGATTGTATACATGTCTTAAACAACCATAGAGAGACATTTCTCAAGGATGCAACCACATATGCAGTGTACCATTATTGAGGATCACCAGTGTTGCACAGTATGAAATCATTGAGATTCACGCATTGGGGCACATCTACTAAACACCATCAGTGTTCTGACAGGTTTATAATATGCAAGGCAATGTTGTTTCTACCTGTAAGAGAAGAATATACCATTGCAGGTAACAAGCCACACATATCACAGTGCCAGTCGATAGCCATCCCTGAATGTTCATCTACAGTTCATAGACTTCGCGCAGTGCATTGTGGGTATGCAAATTACCTCACGAGATTGCCTTTTTAGCTCTATGTGTGATAATATTTTACTACTCAGGTACCTCCCCTTTATCAAGCTGTGGGGACTAGAATCTGAAACACTAAAGCATAGGCATTTCAGTTTTCCTACATCCAAATTATAGCCACAGAATGCACCAAATTATTCAAGTCAGGGATACGAGAGGGGGGTTGGATATATAGCCCAAAATAATGCCATCTTCGTATTATACAGTACAATGTTCCATCATCCCCTCCACTATAAATGTTTGTATCTATAAAGAAACATCTATTACCATAGCAAAAGGATCTATGTGCAAGGCAAACCGCAGATGTTTCAATGGGCCATTATGCTGTGTGCCTCTTATAACTTGAAAAGTTGTTGATTTTTGATGATTAACAACGATGATGGCTGAAAGCCTGAACACAATTTCTTTATCAAAGACAGAAAATAAGCTGGAAACCCCGGTATGGATATGACCACACATAGGAACCCCAATTCCACACAATTGCAGGCTCTGGCAGCACCAAGAAATATACAAGCCAGTTAGGAGTTTTTCAGGGTGGCAACATCAAGGGCAACAGAAGACAGATTGCTCTGCTCCACTGTGGCCCTGCATCTGATATAACCATGTTGGTCCTGAATAACAATAACACTTAATTTTGGAAAAGAGATATCTAGAGTCATAACCCCCCAGCAGTGTTCACTTATTGTTTTATTTTACCTTTTTTTATTTGAGTTGGCAGGATACATTAAAAGTGTTTCATAAATCAGAGTTAGATTCAGGGGATTGTCGTTAAGCATGCCAGGTGATAAAGTTATTCTATTAAATAACAACTCCGAGGCAAATAGGACTTCAGAGGAAAGTACAGTACATGGACACTGATATTCAGTATTGTGCTGTATTTGGCTTTATTGCTGAAAGGTATTCATGTCACCTAAGTAATAAAGTTATATGTGTACATATAGGGATGTCAGTCTTTCAATTAGTAGAAACCACAAATACCATTTTGTAGACAGACAGCCTAATCTGTAAGTGTAGCTGTTTGGTATCTATTAAAGGAATGGTTCGCCCAAAATGTTTTATTTCAAAAATAGATAGGCAATATAAAAAAAAACGATTGCCATTTTTTTTCTTCGAAGTCCCTATGTAAAATTTTGAGCAATTCAAGCTCAAAGATAGCACATGCGGGCATCCATTTTGTGAAATGGATGCCCGCTGCTGTGCTCGCTTTGGCTTTTGCGGCACTAATGAAGGAAAAGCCAGCCAGCTGTAGTAAACAAAAGCTACCACTGGGTGGCTTTTCCTTCGGTGCTGTACGCGGAGGACGGGGACCGGAGACTACAGGCAGAAAAGCTGCAGCTGCATCTCGGTAAGTGCTATTTTTTTGATAAAAATAATCACTAGCTGCGTTTATTTTTCTAAGTTTTCCAGGCTGGAGGAGGCCGGAAAACTTAGAAATAAAACCGCAGCTTTAAAAAAGTTGTATTTATGTTTGCGGTCGCTTTTGAAGCGACCGCAAACATAAATACAACGTTATTGTGTTTGAAAACGCTGCGGTTTTTCTTTCTAAGTTTCTCAGGCTCCTCCGGCTCGGAGGGGCCTGAGAAACTCAGAAAGAAAAACCGCAACGTTTTCAAACACAACCGCGTTGTGTTTCTGCCTGCCGTGGCTATCACTTTGGGTCTCCGGTGCTCCATGGGAGCACCGGAGACCCAAAGTGAGAGCCAAGGCAGGCAGAAACACAACGGGTTGTGTTTACATGCCACGGTGTTTCTGCCTAAATCTGATTTCCCATTTGGGGCTCTCGAGCCCCAAATGGGAAAGCAGATTTAGGCAGAAACACAACGCGGTTGTGTTTGAAAACGCTGCAGTTTTTCTTTCTAAATTTCTCAGGCTCGGAGGAGCCTGAGAAACTCAGAAAGAAAAACCGCAGCATTTTCAAACACAACCGCATTGTGTTTCTGCCTGCCGTGGCTATCACTTTGGGTCTCCAGTGCTCCCACAGGAGAGCACCGGAGACCCAAAGTGAAAGCAAAGGCAGGCAGAAACACAACACAGTTGTGTTTACATGCCGCTGTGTTTCTGCCTAAATCTGCTTTCCCATTTGGGGCTCTAGGGCACCCCCTGGGGAGCCCTAAAGCCCCAAATGGGAAAGCAGATTTAGGCAGAAACACAACGCGGTTGTGTTTGAAAACGCTGCGGTTTTTCTTTCTAAGTTTCTCAGGCTCAGAGGAGCCTGAAAAACTTAGAAAGAAAAACCACAGCGTTTTCAAACATAAATACAACGTTTTTAAAGCTGCAGTTTTATTTCTAAGTTTTCCGGGCTCCTCCAGCCCAGAAAACTTACCGAGATGCAGCTGCAGCTTTTCTGCCTGTAGTCTCTGGTCCGCATCCTCCGAGTCCCGGCACCAATGAAGGAAAAGCCACCCAGTGGTAGCTTTTGTTTACTACAGCTGGCTGGCTTTTCCTTCATTAGTGCCGCAAAAGCCAGCACAGGCGAGCAGCCATTTCACAAAATGGAAGCGCCCATGTGCTTGCTTTTTCAATTTTTGAGCTTGAATTGCTCAAAATTTTACATAGGGACTTCGAAAAAAAAAAAATGGCAATCATTTTTTTTTAATGTTGCCTATCTATTTTTTAAATAAAAGTTTTTGGGCGAACCATTCCTTTAAGCAAAATCTTCAAAAAATTGGAAAAAACCTGAGGTTCTCTGTTGGCAGATGCAAATTTATTACAAGTTGGGAAAAACGGCTCCATTAACAAACATGATGAATCACAATGCATCGGATCACACTACCAGAACTAATTTTCTATGTTGGAAGAATGTGCAGAAAACCAAGTGTACTGTACATGGCAACACCACCATCTTCGGTGTAGAAAACTCCCTTAAATTAAATGTGTTAAGACTGAAATCCTATTTTGGAGATACTTGGGCCCCGCAACATTTGTGTGTGTCCCTATCTCTTTACTTTGATAACCAAACTATTTTAGTGGGCAGGCAGACTTCTCCTGAAGTAAACATGCCATTTCAACCATTATTCCTTTACTTATGGATTATGTTCCAGGGTCAAGCAAAAGGCTTATAGTCCCAGCGGTGACTCTCAGGCGTCTCAATATTTCCCCAAATTGATTCTATCTCCTTGCATTTGTTGTACAGAGTAGGCTGGTAGAAGCAGCAATTTAGTTTTGGCTTCACCACTGGTGTAAGTCATGTTACCGCAGTGGTAGCCCATTGAAACCTTTTGGTAGCCATTAGTGTATCAATGTATTTTTGTGAGTCTAATCTCAGCCATTTTGTATATTAGGGCACCCTTTGTTCAGGGCAACCATGTGGTTGACATAAAATTGATGTTCGAAATATGTGGGCTCTTTCTGAGTGTTTCTTTTCTTGGGTTTAAAAAAGAAAAACGTGTAAAAGGGATAAAAGCACCAAATCAGATTTCTTGACACTGTGCAAGCAGTTTGGAGATTGAGAGAGTGCAAAAGGCAGCACCGGAGGGTTCTGGTGGTTCAAATGTATTGCATGATTCTTGAAACACAACTCCTAGCAGTTCAGTGGTGATCAATACTAGGATCCATGGTGTCTTGACTCTCAAGGTGCAGTGAGTCCCAATCCAGATGTTCATGGACAAGATGGGTCCTGTTCCCACTCCCCTAAACATGGGGGCGGCTGGCACACAACTGCAGGGGTCCTTCAACATGGTGAGGCCCTAGGTACTGCTGCAGCTGGCATAGGGGCAGGACTTTTTCTAGCAGCAGGTCACTTCTCAGTTTGCTGTGAGTCCCAGCCAAGCGACTCAAGGACAATATGGGTCCTTGTTCTCTGTTCTCAGACTCCCAAACATGGGGTTAGTTGTCACACAACTGCAGGGGTCTTTAAACACAGTGAGGTCTGGGGTACAGCTATGGCTAGCTGAGAGGCAGGTCTTGTTCCAGAATCAGGTTCATCCCCAAAGGTCCCTGCGGACGGTTAGGTGACAGAACTCTGCCTTGGAACACCTGACATTGCCTCAGAAATGGAGGTCTCTGGCAAGGACTGCTTTCCCAGCAGGTCCAAACGTAATTGTCTTTAAGGGTCAGAGCCCAAAAGACAATTCCAAGATGATTCAAAGAAGTGATATGAGACCCTTCCTTTTAAAGGTAAAATCTCACATGTGATTGCACTAAAGCTAGCCTGCCTTAGGGGTAAAATACTTGTTTTTTAAAGAAGTGGAATTTGTCCTTCTGACATTACCCCCAACATTTGTTGTTCCAGGGGAAGTGCTGGGGACAACAGAGAGAGAGCGAGGCAAAGAGAACCAAGAGGTGGAAGTCTTTCCCAACTATACAGAGTTCTACTGTCTACATAAACCCAACCTCTTCCTTTCTCACTAGGATCCAAGGCCTTTAGAAATGCTGCACCCTGGTGTGAGGCTGCTCCCTTTGAATGGGTGTGCTCCTGTGATGCCTGGGCCCAGTACTGATGTCTCTGGCGACGGGTGTTACCTACCCTAACAAAGAGATTGAAGGTCATTCAGGTCCCTGTCCTGTCACTCTGGCAAAATTAGCCTGTCTAGCCAGAGCATGCATAACCTTACACAGCTGAGCTGGCTCACAGAAGCTGACACATGTGTGATATCAACATGGGTGTGGCTTTAATGATTAAAAGTAGGGCCATCCACCATGCCTTAACCTAGGAATGGCTTATTTTATAGTTTACCCTGCCACCAACAAGGGCTTCTTATGATCATCAAAGTTTTGTCAAAGGAGTTCATATCTCAACTGCAGCCACTGTGATTCAGATATTTGACTGTAACTGCAGCTGTCAAATGGGCAACTGTGACCTCTGAACCTGCTCTGTGCCACTGGTAGAGAGGTTCTATAGATCAGGATACTGATGCAGCAGGGCACAAGCACACATTATGCTTTTGGCATTGATCTTATCAAAAGGGAATCATTTCCCGCATCATTTATCAATAAAAATCAAAATACCAATAGCATTCACACCCTTGCCAGGTGGTAATTCACCACACTCACACTACTACATTTAATGTATTCAATGTATTACTGTGTTACCCTGTATTCTTGTCTACACCGCTCTCCTCTTGAGAGTTCACCCGAACTGATACAGATGCCAAAAGGCAAGCAAAACAAAGTTTAAAGTAATCCAGTTTGTTTGGGTTTTAAAAAGTGATTCATGGAGGCCACCATGGGGAGCAGGCAAGATGGACACCTTCTAGCCATGCTCTGAGCCCCCATTCAGTGATTTTATGGTTTTGGTACGCACTCCCGACTCCACCAGATGAAGTGGCCATGTTGCTAAAGAGATAGAATAGCCTGGAAGTACTTTTAGGAGGGGTTGTGCTCTCCAGACTCAGTTTCAGAGCCTCATGCAGCAGGGCTTGCAGAGTGTAGGGGAGCCCTCACCCCGTTAACAGTACAAGAGGGAATGCCCACAGTGGAGCACAGGTCCTGATCTGGGGTTAGCCCCTAGCCTTGGGGGATCACATCAGATTGGCATTCTGATCGGTGGCAGAAGCAGTGGAGAGGAGGGTGTGAGGGCTGGGACCAATGCCCC
This sequence comes from Ambystoma mexicanum, assembly GCF_040938575.1. Classification (NCBI taxonomy): domain Eukaryota; kingdom Metazoa; phylum Chordata; class Amphibia; order Caudata; family Ambystomatidae; genus Ambystoma; species Ambystoma mexicanum. The sequence goes on along the minus strand of NC_090930.1, from coordinate 1,224,274,304 downwards.
TAAGGCATCCATTGTATTGGAGTGCTCTGGATATGCTGCACTTTGACTCCATTGTTTGAGGAGTGTGTCACATGGGAGAGCCCGGCCTCATGGATCGATCATAAGGAGAGCTGAGGTGGGTGAGTTACCTATATGTGTGGATTACGATTGAGCCCGCTGGAAACAAGTGAGCAGGCCTTATGTGGAGTTCTGAGAACATGTGGCAGATGGTGGGGTTTGATCAATAACCCGGGAAGCGTAGAGAGATTGCGAAGTGGCACCACTACAGGATGCAGCCTCAATGAGAATAGAGGAGACACTGAAGCTTCCGAAGAGATAGCTGAAGCTTTCTTGGAGAGCTGGTGTCTTCCCGCTCTGCCCCTAGGTGCAACCCTGGGCTTGCTTATGAAGGGGGGAAAGAGGACACTAATGTGTATGCCCTAGATCAGGCAATTAAATGAGCTGGAATGAAAATGTACTTAAGTTTAGGAACCAGAGTTTAGCTGCAATGGAGGGGGCGAAGGCAGACCAGGCCATGGCCAATCAGTCCGGTGAAGATGCAAGGGTGACCAGGAGTGATATTAAGGCTATTCTGGAAGAGATTAGGGGCATGGAAGCTGATATTGGTGGAGATGAATGGGAAAATGGTGAGGTTGCAAGGCCTGGAATATAACCTATCCTCAGTGGAGATTTTTGAAACTCAGATGGAAATTAGATTCTCTGAGGTAGAGAGGCAGAATGATGAATTATGCCTTGAACTGGATGACTCTGAAAACAGGGAAAGGTGTAATAACCTCAGGATCTTTGGTATACAAGAAAGGAAAATCCCTGGTTGACATTGAAAATACAATTCAAGACATTATCTCTTGTTTGTAAAGGAGAAAAAGGTTCCGGATTCACTATTGACAGGGCTCATCGAGCAGGCAGTGGTGGGAAGGGCCTGCACTCTATCATTGTCATGTTCCACTACTATTCTGAGAATTCTCGGATACTAGATAAGGCAAGAGGCATTGACTCTTTTGAATATGGTAACTCCAAGGTCACAATTTATCAAGAACTCTCATCTCACAACTTGTCACACCATAAGCAGTATGCAATCCTTATGCAATAGCTGATGCATAGAGGGATGAAACACAGGTGGGGTAACCATTATTGATGTCCCTTGACTTGGAAGAGATGAAGTACCACCTTGTTATCAAAGATGGGTCACAGAGGAGTTAATAAAAGGATGAGACGCAAAGCTCTTCGTCAACAATGGAAGAGATTGCAAGATGGGGTCGGAAGCATGGACAGACATAAAATCCAGGATGGAAGAACATTTAAGACATTGAATACACCATCCCTTAGGAAACTGTCAACTTGAATACTGTTTTTATATAACCCAAAGGATGGGTTGTTGTGTTACAGAACCTGGTTGTGATTGTTTCAATTGGGGTGGAGAGGAATTTTCAGGGGGCTGGGCTCAATAGTCAGAGGGTCTGGTTTGGAAACGTTTGGTAAAATGGGGTGGGAACTTACATTTATCCAATCGAAGGGTGGGGAAATTGGAAAATTCAGCGTCTGACTATGTCTTGATCCTCAGAGTTAGGTTGCAGAGGTTTTTAAGGGTCCTTTACAGAGTTGGACATAAGTGAGTAAATATTTTGCTGTTTCGTTGAGTTAGGGGAGTGCTGCCATGGTTTTGTACTTTTCTCAAGTGTTAGGGAGTGGGAGTTTTTCTGGTGGTTGGTACCTGTGGGGTGCAGTGTAGGAGACAGGGATGAACGCCTTTTTGAAAGAGGAGGAGGGTGGGGAAAGTCTACCGAAATGGGGTATTTGGAGGGTGAAGTTATTGCATATCTGTTTAACAGTTGTGTGTTCTTCTGTCTTTCCCTTTCCCTATTTGTTCCGATTTGCCTGCTCTGGGTGGATGTTACTTAAACTGAAATGATCAGCTTGCAGGTTAGAATATATTGTTGCAGGTTTGGAGTGTCTCAGAGAATGATTGTCTGATGAAGATGACGGACTTGGGGGTTAATCTTAAAAGAGTCAACCTCAATGTGAGGGGTTTAAACTCTCCTTTTAAGAGATCACTGATGAAGAGGGAATTTCATACAATGAAACATGATATCCTTTGTGTACAGGAGGCACACTTAGTGAGGGAACTGAGCCACTTAGTAGGGGAGGCCATATTGCGAAATTCTATTTCTCCTCAAGGCTGGTGATGAAAAGGGGAGTGGCCAGAGTCCTGGAGACCTATATTAGATTTCAGATTTATGATACGGAATGTGACTGTGAGGGGCGTTTCCTTTTCTGAAGGGCCTATATCAGGGCATTAGACTCAGTGTAAGATCAATATATTTAAAGAAACTGGAAAAGTAGTCTTTTGGTTTGAGGTCGGACAATGTCTGAAAGGGTTTTTGGAGGGGGTTTTGTTGGTAGGTGGGGACTTTAATACGGTTCTTAATCCGCTTACAGAGTTGAGAACAAAAGGGGCCTAGGCAAATGGAGATTGTTTGGTGGATTCAATTAGATTCAAGGAAATTAACAAAGCTCTAGGATTGGCATATATTTGGGATGAGGAAGTTCTGTCTGCCATACCATTCACACATCCCTATGCCCCATTTACTCATCATTCGTTATTGAATGATTCCTTCTCACAAATAGATCTGGTCCTGGTTGATTCCAACACCTTAAAGTGGGCTCAAAGTGCCAAAATGCGTTCCGTCCCCTGGTCAGATCATGACTTAGTTACTGCAGTGTTGGGAGTATTTGAACAAAGGGTCAACTGGGGGTGGAGCTACTGTAGTGATTACCTGTTGAAGGACATGATTAACTGTTGAGGGACAAGGAAGTGGGAGAAGCCCTACTTATGAAAATTAAGGATTACTTTGAGTTTAACGGTAAATAAATTGGGATAGGGTCTCAAAAGAAATAGGAGCCAATAGAAAAAGAAGCATCTTTGTGAGGCAAGATCGATTTACAGAGCTTCACACTGAGAGTGAGGTCCTGTATTCACCCTCCTTGCCATCTGTTGTTCTCCTGCACATATGGAGTTTGTGCCTGGCTACTGACCATTCCATTAGGTAGGTGCACTTTCTGTGGATTACTGCACCTCCAGGGGAATTATTCAACCTGAAAAATCGAAATTGGAAAAAAAAGAGAAAAAAAGAAAACAAAAACGAAATTTGCACATAATTGTTGGAAAGGAAAGTTTTATTTGGCATTTTCATCATGCTGCCATTTTTTGAGCTTTTAATACCTGGAGCTGCTTTGCTATTTTGAAAGCACAAGTTTTTCCCCACTATTGCCTGCTTATTTTACTGTTTATTGGCCCTTCCAAGATGGCCACCATGGTTTTCTTTGTTGTTTAGGCAGGCTGTGCTGAACCACCTCTCTCTGTGCTGCACTCCCATGTGTTGCTGAGTGTTTTCTTCCATTCAATCAGGGACCGGCAGGCTTCAGCCGGCTCTCTCAGCAAAGGCCCACTTCTGTTGCACCTGTCTGCTCCCTGTCAGCTTCTGGAACACTAATTGGGGTCCTCCCTGCACCTTAACCACAATGATGCTACCACCTCACTCCTGTAAGAAATCCAGACTGCCTTGATTTTGCCTCCTCCAGAACTATGGGTTAGTTCCCTCCTTATGGACTCACTCCTACCGCCTTTGACTATCACTGTTCTTTCTGCTTGTTACTCCCATGTTGTCATCCTGATGCGCAGTGCTTCCTAAAACCCTTTGCTAACATCTGATTCCAAGATTGAAAAGTCAAATATTGCTGTTTTTGCTTTGTTCTAAAAAGTCAAATCTTGCTGCCCATTGTGAAATTCTCTGTATTTTGCTTGTATACTGTTTCTTCTCTGTAGCTTGCCAGGCGGTGACCTCACCACTCTCTTTTGTCCAACACCTACCTGCCTTAGTTCCCCAGTATCTCCATCCTCTCCTCGATTCCACCCCAATGGCGCTTTCTGTTTCTCCTATCTTTTCCAACTGCTTCTCAATTGACTATCCTTCCCTTCTCACTAAGTCTGGTAGGAAGAAGTTCAAAAAGGATATCTTGGCCTCTAACCCTGGTCTTTCTATCGCCAACACCTACTCCAATGCTTCCGCCAGACAGGCCCTGACCGACATACTCTTTGTCATTCCTTCGCCAGATCTATGAACTCCTCATATGGTCTCTGTGCACTGCCCTATCTCCTCCTCTCCCATTAATGGTGACATTCGCTGGGAGGTTCTCCTGTCTTCCTGCGACTCCTCTATAGTCATCATTAATGTCTACCTATATGGCACTGTCATGGTCCAAGGCCCTCATCCAATCTCCTCCTCTTTGATAGGCGCTTCCCTCGCCTCATCAATTTCCTCTCATCTCCTGCTGTCCCCTCTTCTCCTACCCTGCCCTCTCTCTCTTCTTCCTCTGCCCTTCCTAGGGCTCTTTCTCCTCCACAGGTCATACCTCTGATCTGTACCCCTCCCGGAAGGTCTTTAAGGCTGGCAACCTTCTTCATATTGCCACTCTCAACTCTCGCTCTGCTGTCAAACACTCCTCTGACATCTGCCACCTCCTTGAAGAACTAGACCTTGATGTCCTTGGTCTTACTTAGACATGGTTCAAGGCCAGCTCTGTCATGAGCATTGACACTCTCCTACCTGATGGCTAAAAGATCCTCTGAGTACCCAGATCCTCCCAGTCCGGTGGGGGGTAGCCCTGATGTTTCCTGAGTGGATTCCTGCCTCTATCATTCCCACTCAGACGTACTCCTCATTTGAATGCCTTGTCTGTAGGCTTTCTCTCTTGCCTACCCATTCTCTTACTGCGGTTACCATCTACCGGCCTCCTAGTCAAATCACCTCATTTCTTTCTGAGTGGGCAGACCTCTCCTCCTGGCCTCTACCACTCAACTCCTCCTCCTTGGTGACCTCAATATACATTTAGACACTCCTTGCTCCTCCTCTGTACTCTTCTGTGACCTCTGTGACTCCCTCTCCCGGTCCTTCCTCCTCTCTGGCCCGACTCACTCTGCAGGGCACACACTCAAGGTCTTGATCTCCTCTGACCCCCCCTCTCCATCTCTCTGACCACTCCTCTCTCCTGGAGCAATCACTCCCTCCTCTCCTCTCATCTCTCCCTCTCTTCCCCCCAAGCCAAGCCTACCCCAACACTGCCACCTACCTTCTCGGACATCTGTCCTATGAAGCGTGTGTCAGTTGAGGCTTTTGATGCCACTTTCTCTCCCCGTCTCCACCTTTGGCTGTCTCACATCCTGACACAGCCCTTTCTCTGCTCTACTATTCATTTTCTGATAAGCTTGATGTTCTTTCGCCTGTCATGAGGATTTGTTTGAAGTCCAAAGCCAAGTGTAATTCCTGGTATGACTCTGACCTAGCTACACTTAAACGTAAGTGTAGGGCGGCTGAGAGGAAATGGAGGACTTCCTGTTCATCCTCTGACAAACTGGCCTGTCACCTGCTACAAAGGCAATACCGACTCTCCGTCCTCACCAAGAAGAGAGTCCACATTCAAGCTTGTGTCTCTGTGGCATCTAACATCTCGGCCAAACTCTTTAAAATCTGCAAGGAGCTGGCCAAGCCTGCTGCAGTCTCTACCCCTCCTGTTGCCTCCAGGCTCTTTGCAATGCCCTTGTCTATCACTTCATTTAAAAAACCCAGGACATCCTGACCACCCTCTCCACCCACACCCCTCCTTTCCCCCTCCATCTGTGCTTGACGACCCTCCATTAGCCACCCCCACCATCCTTCTCGTCCTTTCCTCTTTTCTCCCCTGACGAGGTCGCTAGACAAGTCTGATCTATGAAAGCCTCGTCAAAACAGGTTCATCCCTGTTCCTCTAAAACCATCAAGGACCACATTGACACCCTCGCTCTTGCTGATTTTTGCAACCACTCCTTTGTCTCGGTATCCTTCTCTCCTTACCCTCCACTCTGAAGCACTCCTTTGTGCACCCTCTTCTCAAGAAACCCACAGCTGATCCTTCTTGTCCAGCTAACTATCGTGCAATTTCCATTACTCCATTTCTGGGCAAACTCCTGGAAAAATTGGCCATCTCTCAGCTTAACCTTCATTCCAATTCTGGTAGCTGTCTCCATGACCACCAGTCTGACTTCAGAGCTGCCAGAAGCACGGACACTGCTCTCCTGAACATCTGTGAAGATCTGCTCTCCAACCTTGACTCTAACATTCCCTCTGTCCTCATCCTCCTCGATCTCTCTTCTGCCTTCGACACGGTCAACTATACCATCCTGCTTAACCGTCTGCGTGAAAACCTGGGTATCACCGATCAGGCTCTGGCCTGGCTGACCTCTATCCTCTCAGATTGACCCTCCCAGGTCCAACTTGGTTCCTTCCTTTCATCTAAGTTCCTCTCTACCTGTGGTGTTCCCCAGGGCTCTAACTTCTCGCCCTGGCTTTTCAACCAATACCTGGCAACTCTCGCCCACTGCATTGCCATTTTCTGCTCAAATTTCCAGTGCTATGCTGATGACACTCAACTCATTTTCAGGCTGCCCTCTGCCACCTCCTCTCCCTCTCTCATCTTTTATTACCTAACTGCCTTTCAAGATTGGTGTGCCGCCAATGATCTTTGTCTCAATACCAGCAAGACGGAGATCATCCTCATCGGCACACCTTCACATCCTTTCTCCTCACTCTCTGGCCAGCCTCCCTTGGCCCTCCTCCTACCCCCACCTGCGAGGCTAAGAACCTCAGGGTCATCTTTGACTCCACACTTTCTTTCTCCGCCCACATCTCTGAGGTCTCTAAAAAGTCAAATTTCCTACTGCACCTCCTCAGAGGTACTCTGCCTTTCCTCTCCTTCCTCCATAAGCTCATGGTATCCCAAGCTCTGGTTCTCTCTAGCTTGGACTATTGTAACAGCCTCTTTCTAAATCTACCTGCCTCTACTCTCCACCCTCTGCAACTAATCCAGAACAGGACTGCAAGACTTGTCCTTGGCCTCACGCCCTGCGATTGTATCTCTCCAGCTCGGAAATCTCTCCATTGACTCCCAGTGAATGCAAGGATTACATTCAAAACCCTCTGCATTGTCCACAAGGCTTTCTGGGGCCTGGGTCCAAAATACCTTCAGCTATCCCTCAGCAAATACCTCCCCTCTTGAGCTCTTTGCGCCTCTACCTCCAACTCCCTCAGGATCAGTCGTTTTTCGAAGAAACGAGCTGGAGGTAGATCTCTGTATTTGGATGGGGCCTCCCTCTGGAATAGCCTCCCTGCCACTCTCAAACTTGAGGAGAACCATCTCTGGTTCCGGAAGCACCTCAAGACCTTCCTCTTTTGTTCTGTCTTCGCTCCCCCTCTCCCCTGCTGATCCGTTCTCTCTTGGCACCGTGCACCTGGCCACCCTCTGTCCTCCGGGCCCAGATACTTGCTCACCCTACCACCCTCCCGCACTGCCTTCGGGCCACCCCTTGCACTGGGTTCTGTATCTGTACCCATACAGCCCCCCCCCCATTTTTCTTCCAGCACTTATCAGACCTACCCTGTCTGCTGCCTTAAACCTAGCACTTGCAGATTGCTGGCTGCACTACCACGGTTTGTTGCCTTTATTATTTATTTATTGTTATTTATCTGTTTCTCCTCTGCTTCGCACTTTCCACTTCTCCCCCCTTCCATGCACCCCCCTTCTCCCATGCACTTGTGCGTTCTCAATGTCACTGGGCCTAGTAAGATCACTGTTTTGTTCTCCCTTGTTCCCCTCCCTTGCCTTGTCGCGCTCTGAAACACTTGTGTACAAACGCAATATAAACAAAATATCAATATCAATATCAATACTATGCCCTAACGGGTGCGGGGGGCGTGTACTAGCATTAGCCATACAAGGTGAAGGACCATGACACATGTAATGCCGAACCTAAAGCCCTTTTGGCATAAAAAACTGATTGGGTGTTGAGACGCCTTAAGCAGATATGTTATGAAAAAGTGGAGAAGGCAGAAAAGCTGCTGGCTTGGAGATTGAGGGAACAGACACAATCTAGAATGGTGAAAGGTTTATGGTAGGAGGGGAGCGATGTTGGGAGAAGTAGTTTAGATCTCACAGAAGAATTTATGAAGTATTATTCTCTTCAATACTCTTTGGAATGCAGGGTTACACCGAGCAGATAAAGATGTTTCTTAGTGACTTGGATATCCCTACATTGTCTGCAGATAATGCAGCCCTTTTCGGTACACCCATTACTGTGAAGGAGTTTATAGCATCCATAAAAGGCATGGCGAGCAGTAAATCCCCAGGAGAGGATGGGCTTAAGGTTAGATTTTTTTAAATGTTCCGGTTAATAGGGCTCCCACGCTCGCTAAGATATTTAACAAGGTTTTGAGGAGGGAACTCGCACTAAATTCAATGCAAGGGTGATTATTATGGTTATCCCTAAGAAAGGCAAGGATCCGACATTGTGCTCAGTGGATAGGCCCATCTTGCTCCTCAATACGGAAGTAAAGATCCTAGCAAAGATCCTGGGGAATAGGCTTGGTAAAATCCTTCCTTCTCTTATCTCTGGGGATCAGATGGGATTTATTAGGGGGGGGGCAAGGATCCTATAATATTAGGAAAACAGTAAACCTCATATACCAAGCGCAAAAACAAATGAGAGAGACGTATTTGGTCTCTCTTGAAGCAGAGAAAATGTTTGACCATGTAGAATGGGTCTTTATGTGCGAAATGCTAGTGAAATTCAGATTTGGGGAACAATTTACGGCATTCGAAGCATCACTTTATCGGGATCCCATGGCTATGGAGACAGTTAATGGGGTTTTGTTAGAGGATTTCCCTGTATATATGGGAACGAGACAGGGGTGACCTTTTTCCCCTCTTCTTTTTGCTTTGGTAATCTAACTCCTGGTGGTGCTGATCAGTGCAAGCCCTAGGATATGGGGCATTGATTGAGATGGATGGGTGGAATTCAATATCTCGCTATTTGCAGAAAATATCTTACGCTATGTAACAGACCCAAAGAGTCAATTAACACTTTGGATAATTATGGATCTCTGGCTTGCCTTCAGATAAATGATACAAATCTTAATTCCTCTGGGTAGGAAATATCAGAATACTGTCTGTACCTAGTCAAGTATTGTATGGGTTGACCCTAGTGGGTGAAGCCATATCATACTTGGGTTCAAGGTTTCAAGGAGCTTTATGGACCTGTACAAGCTTAATTATTATCCTATTATCAGTGCTTTTAAGTGGTATTTTTAGAGGTGCCCTTGCCTCATACTTTTCTAGATAGGGTGAATTACGGCAGTTAAGATGATCATACTCCCTCAATTGTTATTCTTATTTATGATGCGTCCCATGCCTCTCTGGGATATGTTTTTAAATATTTAGTTGTATATGGCAAACTAAAAGACACATGTCTGGTGCTCCCTAAGGGGGAGGGTGGCTTTAGATTCCCAAACGTTTTCCTATATTACAAGGCAACCTAACTTAGAGTTATGTTGGAACACCCTAGGGTGGAACGTATTGCACTTAATTTTTGTTATTTTATTGTTCATTTATAACGTGCTTAATACCAGTGAGTGGTTTCCAAGCACGGGGTGGGATTCAAACCTGTGTTGCACCATGTTGTCTTGCTTCCAAGACAAACACATTGCCCTGAGCTATCTGGAAGATTGCATCACATATCCATAAAAAGGTTAAGGACTCCTTATGGGCACCTACTAGATCTATTCCTCGAGATGTATGCAAACACCTTACTCTGGGAATCCCTTGGAATCTGTGGCAGAATAAGAGAATTAATAAAAATGTGTTCTAAGGGCCTTCACACTTGAGGTCTTTGTGGGGCCCTCTGTTTGTGCTGGGTCAATTGGGGGTTAAAAGGATTCATTCCTGGACGAATGAAAAAGAAGAATGGAATAAACTAATGGTATCAAGAAACAAAAGGAATATTGCCTTGACAGTGACAGAAAATAAAATTCAAGAGGAATATTGAGTTAATATGTCACTCATTGAATAGGTTTGTGAGGATGTCACAAGGTGTCTTGGGGATACGTAAATGGAGTTCTTGTCTTTTAATCAATGAGTCTGAAAAAGTTGGCACAATTGTTACTCCTGACAAAGGTTTGATAATCAATTAATAGAACTGAAACATGTTGAGGTTGAGAAATGTAAGGCAACAAATAAGTTGCACTTGAAATTGTGTAGCAAATAGCGCATGCAAGAGGGTAAACCAATAAAGGAGTAAGATTAGAAATTTGAAAAAGAAATGAGACTATTGCTCCTCTGACACCTTGGTTGAAAGAACAACAGTGCATAAGTGTCATGCCCCTGGACGAAATTGCTTTATGTTATATATCAGGAAATATTCATGTGATTTTAAATACGTCTGCACACCCTTTTAAACATGTGTTTTATATATTAGGATTTAACATGAAATAAAATGTGTATTGAACATTTCATATTGGAAATGTATTAATGTTGGAGGTATTAAAACTCATTCCGTAGGTAATATCAGCAACAACAAGAACACTTGTGGGGTTATAGTAATTGTGTAGGTTTGTGTTTCACGAAACATAACCCGCTATGGTTGTACAATTATTTCAGACTTTCCTATTGGTCTATTAAGCCACTTTTTGAACTGCACTGCATGTTGGACCCATTCTACCTGCTCCCCAACCCAAGACTGAATCGAAGCCTCAAAAACTCGAGAATCAATGCTGCTGATCCTAAAGAACAAGACTATAAAGTATCTGTTGCACTTCTGAACTCCCTGTTATGGTTTTAAGGGACCTTGTGACATTGAAGCCCACAGCCCTTACCCTTTTAAGACACTGGTCTGGAACATTGATGTAGAAACTACTGCCTGCTTCCCAAGGTCGTCTGTCCCAGAGTGCCCCTCTTATCCAGAAGTCTGAATACATTCCTCTACAGTGGTGGGTTTGTTTGTGTTTTTTTGTAGTTTTAGTGTATGTTTAAGTTTAGATAAAGACTTGTACAATCTTTATCGGGTACCACAGTACTATTGCCATTTGGATGTTTCTCTGCCAAATCACATTCATCTTGAAGAGTATAGCCTGTCCTCGGCCCATGGTATCCTAAAGAGGTGAACGTAGTGTTTCACTCATGTTTAGTCTTTTTCACCTTTATGGTTAAAATCAACGTTGGTTTAAAGTTATTGCCAGGATGAGTAGGAGTTTCAATCACTACTTACCTCGGTACTCGTACAGAGCAGTAGTCATTTCCTCACAATTCGTCAAAGCAGCAAAACGTGCTTCTTTAAAGCCCACAACACAATATGTTTTAGGATAAATCTTTCGTGCCTTCATTCAGTTGGAAACATATTACAATCTAGGTCTTCAAACATTCGTTAAATACTTTGCTGGTTAAATGTAAACAAAACAATGTTTGAATATCAATACTGTACATCTGAATCCTTAATTTGACAAGGGTAGCCTGTCTCTTTTGTCGGACAGCTCCTCAGGAATATCATACTTATAAGGCATACCCCACTAAAACGCCAAGCCTCTGAAGAATGAACGGGTGACAATGCAACATTTTTCTAGGCCTTGACATTCTGCCTCTCCTCCAAAGCGGAGGGATACGGAATAAAACCAATGCACCAGGCTTCTGACGCCCTTGGGTCTTTTTCAAGAAACTCAAAATCATTTAGGTTTCTCAGTTCCCCAATAACACAGCGAAATAAAATACAGTTATAGTTTTATCATGCACACAATACCCTGCACGTTATAGAAGGTAAACAAGCTGTGGCAAGGATTAAGACAACTTTATTACACTGTTTGGAAAGCAATCATTGTAACAAAAAAGATGTTTTCCAATAAACTGTGATTGAATTAAACTTGCAGCAGGAGTTAAATTCCTCACAGATGGAACACAGCTTCGAATAGCTCAGAGAGCAACATTCCAGGAGAAAAAAAATGACTTTATTGTTCATAAACAGCGGAGTCACTGGGAGGTGAGAGCCTGTTAGTGCCTCCACATTTCTCCTTCGTATGTCATTTAAGGCCTCGAGTTAAATGACTTGAGGTGTCTCAGGCTGCAGTTATTTTCTGTTGGAAATTATGAAATGCTTTAATTTTAAAGGGTTCCCAAATGCACTGTAGGTGTCTGTTGGCACATCAAGCCTGGAAATCGCGATAATTAGGAAGTGATGAGGGCAATGAATAAAAGGAAGCCTCGTGGGAGGAAAAGTAACACCCAGATGAATTCATGCACGGCGCAGTTGAAGAAAGTTGGGCTGCTTTCGGTATCACTTGAGCGTCAATTTAACAGTGAAAGTCAGATTTCTAGAACCAGCTGTTCTCAGTGGTGATAAGTACTGTTCAATGGCGCACTGTGCAAGAAAGCCGAACAGAAACTTTGCAATGGTGCAAGTGCTTTTATCATTATTAGGGCAACAATTGTCCTAGTACTAAAATCTCCTATCTATGCATTTTTGCACCAAAGCTAAATACTGCAAGCCAGATTTACAAAATCTTTTGAAACGGGGAAACCCCACTGAAAAAGGTTTTTGTAAATGAAGCCCTGGAACTAGGTACAACTTTGCTCTGGTGCAAGAATTCAGTCAAAGAATATGGGCCAGATTCACAGCATTTCTTCAATGGGTGCATCACGTTGAGAAACCCTTAATGAGCCAGGCCCTATGCGTTTTGCACTAGGAGTTAATTGCACTTGAAACAATGGTAGGTTTCTATAATACCAAAGTGCTTTGCCCTGCTCCACTTTGATGTAGTATTGCAAGTAACTCATTGAGAGAAGGGTAAGCATGAAGGGGTAAGCATGTCAGGGACTTTAACACGGTCAAAGAACACATTGAATGTACGGTAATGTAAAAACAACGACAAATATGTGTCTTTATACAAAACAAAACATGATAGGAACAGGTAATGTAAATGTGTTCATAGTCGTAAGAAGTGCTCAGCAAATATAGAACTATATCTAGCAAGTGTAAAAAAAAAGAACTATGCACAGACCATACAGATCAAAGTTATAGAAAGGAAAGCGTGTTTCCTTTCAATGCAATGAAACTAAGGGCGAAGGAAAACTCATAGAAAGAGGTGAAATAAAAAAAAAAACACACAAAAAGGACAGGACTGTGAGTACTGAATGGAGAAACAAAAAAAGCCAAATCATTTTGGTGTGACATGGAGGGAATTCTACATCATTATTATTTTTTTTTTAAAACAAGTTTTTTTGCATATTAGTTTAATACAAAAACTTTTGCATGGAATCTTCCTTATCTTAAAGAATCCTTCAATATTCCCAAATTTAACGACCCCCCAATCCTCCATAATCCAGATAATTAAAACATTTCCCTATAAATGTATCTGCTCCGATAACAAGGCTGTCTTCTTGCCTCTCGGAAGAAAAGATCACCAGTCTGCTGCGGATAACGTCACATAGCCTTCCAGGAATCGCACGAAATATCTTGTCCTAATCAATATTAGAGGCGTACATCTTGTAAACAATTGAGGAGGGTTTTTGACAGAACCTGTGACCTTGCAGAATCTGCAACACAGTGAAATCGAGCCCATTGCGGCTCTTGATGACAAGACTTCCTTTGTTTTAAACATGTTCAATCAGATACTCATAAATTGAGTCCTGTAGTCGGGGTCCGGGAATTTCCTCAGATACTCTGGTATATTGCCCCTACATCTTATTTCTTTTGCAATGTCATGGAAGAGTTTCTATTTATTTATTTCATCATTTGTTGTTATCCAATCTAAAGTCCAGAACTTCTTCTTGGCCTTTCCCGGGTTACGACAAACATCCTACACTGAGGCGCCTAAATGTCCCAGGGTAGCTCTACAGTCAGCTCCCCAACTTACCAAAGCGCTCCCATCTTCTTTCAGCAGCTCTGCTCTTATAATGGCCAAGATTGGGGTTAAATTCTCAATCATGCATTTTCCAAAGAAGTTCAAGATTTTCTACTAAGCCGCCACTTTCAATGAGCCTAGGTCTAATTCACGTCTAACTACCTGGATTGGGATTGATCTTGGTAGGCCCAGAACCTGTTTCCAGAAGATCCCCTCCAGGAGAGCCCAATGGTTTGTAGGGATCGAGAGTAAAGCCTCTGCTCCATAAGTCAGCACCAGGACCACCTTTGCTTTGTACATCTCCAAAATGGCAAACAACGAGTACTGATAGTACCTATGTTTCACAATTAAGGCCTGGTTTGCTAGGGCAATCACTTTCCCCTTTAGGGAAATCAGAGTGTGTGTTTTTACAACACTACTGGAGATCAGAACCCCAAAGTACTTAAAGTAGTCCACAATGTCGATCTCCTCAGCCCCAAGGGCCCATATGAAAGGTGGTTTCCTCGAGGCGCTTCCGTTTTTTATTGTTAAGATCTTTGTCTTCTCAATGGTAATTTGGAAGATCATTTTCCAATGCGTATTCGTTCAGGGTCTTTATTTGTCTTTGTAATCCTTTTGCTGTTTGATCTAGAAGAACTAGATCATCTGCATACAGTAGACAAGGCACCTTTACTCCAGCCACTGAAGGCAGAAAGAATCTGTTTTTTTTTTTCTCAATAAAGCTTTCAAGTTCCGAAATGCATAGATTGAATAATGCTGGGGCCAGAGGGCACCCCTATCTGACTCCTCTCCTGATTGGAATTTCCTCACTTAGCTACCCATTAGCATTCAGGTGCACTGTGATGTTAGTGTGGGTATGAATAGTCCTTAGCTGTGCCACAAGATCTTCCAGGCACCCCCAGTCAGCCAATTTATTCCACATGCGCTGTCTGTTGATGCTATCAAAGTCCACAAAGGCTAAGTGGATTTTACCATTCATTTTGAGGGTCTTGTCCTTTAAGATCAATAGTAAAAAGATTGAAGTCCCCAGGCCCCTGACAAATCCACTCTGAAAGACATCATTTTGCCTTCTCTATGCAACCTATAGATTTTTCCCAGGCCGTCTATAAGGGCAATCGGCCGATAGCTATTAAGATCCAGTCTGTTACCACTCTTAAAAATCGAGATCACATTGGCTGACTTCCAAGACCCAGGAATATTTTGTGTCACCAGAACCTTCTTCAAAATCAATCCCAGCATCCGGGCCGAACGTGTTTGAGGGATTAGCGTGCCTAATCAGATTGACCAGATCTTCATGATCAAAAGCCAAACTCCAGGGGCTAAATGCAATCCACCGGTCATTATCTCCTGGATATGAGGGGGCACACAGAGACTAAAAAGAATTTTGTTCCAGGCAGCCTCTGCCACCCCATTTACTTGAACAAGTTTAAAGTCCTGGTTTGACTGATTTATAAGCCCCCAGGTTTCAGCTGTGGTCTTGTTGCTAATGGCTTTCAACATCCGCTCTGCATGTTGCTGGACGATGGCGCTTTTGTATCCACGGAGTCAGTTTCTATAGTTGTTTGTGATCTTTTTTTACATCCATTTCTCAGTTCCGCAGGCTAGATCACTTGGCCGTCCAGACAGCCTTTTAAATGTCTAGTTTTTTTTCAGTTATATGCATGCAGATGTCCTCCAGGAATTTTCTTATTTATGTTGCTTTTGACCAGAAATGCGTCAAAAATGAGAACGTAGTTGACCACACTCAATGGTTTTAAGGTATTCATCTCCATGAGTTTTACAGAAAAGGCAGTGGTTGTATGTTCTACAGCTTCTCTTGACATTCTTAGGCGACATTAGTTCTTTAATGTCTCCAGTTTAGAATTGATCAATTGTAAATGCTTCACTTACAACAAGAGGTCAGGGTGCCCCGCTTGAAAAAAGAACACGCCATTCTAACCTCTTCTGTGGGAATGTGCCCACTCAGAGGCCACAGCCACATGTTTTAGCTCATTGTGCCTTTCACAAAGGAGGAATATATATTTGCATATCAGTTTTTGTCCTTCCACTTGATCAGTCCAGCACCGAAATGCTATGGCAATCTTCCTTTGAACAAGAGTACCAACAGCAACCCCAGACACGAGTTTCGGCCTAGTATGGCCTCATCAGTGAGGTGGAGATGTGCCTCTCTGAGCACAGTGAGCAAGGGGTCCACATCTTGATAACCCTAGGCAATTTAGGGAGATGAACTCCAAGTTCTTTTACATACTAAAAGAGGCCAGGGTACCCCTCTGCAAGAAAGAACACAGCATGATAACCTGATCTGTGTGAATGTGCCCACTCACAGTCCACAGCCACACGTTTTAGCTCATTGTGCCTTTCATAAAGGAGTAATATCCTTTTGCATATCCGTCTTTGTCCCGCCCACTTGGGGAATCCAGCACCAAAACGCTACAGCGATCCTCCTTTGAAAAAGAGTACCAACAGCGAGCCCCAGTCAGTCGAGTCGTCAGCCAGTGAGAAATTAGTCATTAGGTCTTGAGACCCCACTCCCACAGAGCCCTCCAAGAGTTCCCCATTGGTGAGTTCCACCTCCCTGAGACTTGGGCGGCTTTGCAGCTATATATCCATGAAGGCACCCATCATTAAAAACCCAGGAAGTACACGTCCCTTGAAATAAACTTGGATTCATAAGTGTCCATCTTACTCATATTTGCTTTACACTCTGTAAACAGGGAAGCACTAACGTCTTCCAAAATTGTAAATTAACTTCCTAGCTATCAGGCAAGCACAGATTAGACATTGTCTAGTTCGTCAAGACGTTGGGCCTGATTTACAAAAGCACTTTGTAATGGGAAAACCCTATTGGAAAAAGCTTGGTAAATCAGGCCCATTAAATCAAAAGATTTTTCTGAGAGGGGATCACATCAATTAAAAGCAATACTTCCACTGCTAAAATCAATTATGTTCTATCTGAAAAGTCAGATCCGAACCTGAAAATCTTTTTACAATGCCAGATTTGTAATATGTTTGCCCTGTTCTCTAGAAGCTCTACTTGAGTCATAATCCTTAATTAAAAACTCTGAACTTCATTGTTGTGATCTGGAATACCTGGCACAACCGGAACAAGCCCATTTCCTCACAGACCATTTGGTTCAAGGCCTATTTGGTTGTGATTTGTTTTACCCCATATCACCACAAATGTAGATGGGGGTAGAGTTTCCCCAGCATGTTTTCCTGTGAAATGTGCTAATAAAATATTGATCAATTGAGCAAATTGCTGCGAGGAAACATCATAGATCCACACAACCATTTTATGCGAATAAGACAAATGCTTTTTTTTCCTCAGTCCTCCTCATCAATCACATTGTAATTCTTAAGTACAAAAGGCACGTATTTTAGAGTCCACCACATTCCTATTATTGTATGAATCACCAGTCTTAGCTAGGGCTCCTGCCCAAGATAAGAACAAAGCTATCAAATGGCATTTATGGAGTAAACCAAAAAAAGAATACAACCACATGAAAATAAGTAATGCATCAGATCAGGATTATTCTATCATGAATTCATCATCTTGAATACATGAAGAGATGTTTCACCAACTCACTGGACCACACTTAGGAAATATGAGTTATCCATTATAGTATATGTACTTTCCAAAACACAGAGATGAATGCTGACTTTCCATTTCTATTCATTTTCATTCCTCAGATGAGTGATAGGCACGGAGGAGGTTTCCTGGTGCTAGAACTTAAAGAAATCTTCCAATGTGAGATTAGACTAGCCGTGATAAAGATCCATTGCAAACCTCAGATGGCATTAACATCTGAACATCTGTGCCACTGCCTGAGAAAGAGACAACCGTGGCCCTGCCCACAGTGCTTGTGCCCTTAACTTGGGCAGCAGGCCGCAACCTACAGGGTCGGCCCTCCACCTCAGGGCATATCGCCTCATTGTAATACTTGTTTTCTCAACTCTATTTCATAGATTTCTTTACTAATTTGAGTATTCTCATTTCCGTTTCTATTTTCTTCTAACAGAATTGGTGAACCAATCCCCGATTCTCCCGAAGTAGCAGATATTCCTCTGTGTCTGTCTCAGAATTTAGATGTTCCCATTTCTCACTAGGTTTAACAGAGCTGGTATTATTTCGCAGGAAAGTACTGAGCAGAGTTGAGGTTTTCTCAAGGATAGTGGAGAATCTGCCACCTACCACAACACATATTTCTCTCTCAATTTTACCTATTGGTTGCCATTCATGGCTTGCTGTAATCTGGCATTTTAATCCATTTTTATAATCCCTGGTTGGTTGCATTGTACTAGTTGCTCCCTAGATTCAACAAAATTGTCTGGTAAGACTTGAATTCTTTAGTTATGGAGGTCCGGTGATTTCTATGTGTGTGTTGTATCTTCTCTTTTAAGGAATATTATTTTCTCTGACAAACATGTATTTCATTTCTGTCTCTTGGTTTATAAACTGCTAACTAACTAATAATTCAATTGATCTATTTGTAACACTGCAT
Source organism: Ambystoma mexicanum (assembly GCF_040938575.1). NCBI lineage: Eukaryota > Metazoa > Chordata > Amphibia > Caudata > Ambystomatidae > Ambystoma > Ambystoma mexicanum. The sequence continues at coordinate 1,224,256,051 of NC_090930.1, read as the reverse complement.
TAGTGCAATCCATCATTATAATGTCTGATTCATGTCTCAATTTCATATTTCCATCTATCCTTTTTGCTAACCCTTGTGCACACTGCTACTCTGATCTCCTTGTGCCTGGGATTTTATTGTAATGCAATCTGATGCTTTTCTTGGATGACAGTGTCTCTTTCTGGGTTAGATGGGATCTCTGCTGCTGAATTATTTTTAAATATTGTTGGAGCTGGCAAACCCAACTTGTAAATCCATTTTTTTCTGAAGGGGTTCTCAGCAGTTTCTTGACATTCTTTGAGTTGATTTTTTAGAGTCAAAATGTCACCCATCAATGATTGCTATGTGAAGTGTGATGATTTAGTGTACCCTAACATGTTGCCATGTGTCTGTAAAGACTGAACGTGGGTGTCCTTAAATCTTGAAACTTCTCTTTTAAGCATGAATTGGTTACTTTTCACACACTTTTAGTTCTATTTCTATTGTCACAAAGAGGCATGTTGCCCTTGTAATTAATTCTGATTGCTAACCAGAATCTGCTGCAATCATATTATTTCTTTTCTCTGATCACCAACTTTCTCAATACATATACATGTTGTTAATATCTCTTGAGCTGTCTCTTTATATGTGTTATACCAGTTTCCTTTTGGCTAGTCTGTCTTCCACCAACTTGCGGTCTCTTCTTTGTTATTGGAAGTTGTGTATAACTTCGGTAATGGCTGCTTTTGTGGGTTCTGTTCTTATTAAATATGTGCTTCCACTTCCTCCCATGCACAAAACATGATATAGGGCCATTTGTTTAGCAATTACTATTTCTTTAGACAGATTTAGACCAAACATTTGATTATATATCATAATCAATCACTACTGTTCAACAATCAATGACCAGATAAACAATCCGTCTGAATTATGTCTTACTTCCAATATATCAATAACTTGTCAAATAACAATGCTACTAACATACAGCACAATTTTAAGTGAGGCTGTATTTCTGCTATTTTGACAACAACCTGACTCCTTAGTGATACTGTTCTACAGGGATCTTTAAGTCATTACAGCAATGCAACTTCAAATAACTTTTGATCTTAGGTATACTTTTGCACAGTGCATTCATGTGCTAGTGTAAGTGACATATCATTACTGTAACCTGGCTCTGCAGCCCCCATTTTCTAATAGATTTTCAATTTGATATTTCATTTTGTTTCTAGTGGTTCATTTAATGTGGATGAATGGTACCGATGTAATACCCCTACTCTACAACAATGCCACCCTACAGTCTGGGACAAGAAACATGCTTTTTTAATCAGAATAGTTTCAAAAATATAGGTGGTCCCTTAACTGAAATCTGCATTTCACCTCAAAACACAACAGATTAGTTCACAATACAAGGATACTGAATACAGTGTGGCCTGCCTGTTTTTACCTCACTAATATTTTCATTGACATAAAACATCAAACTTACCCCATACCCACATAAAAATCCTTAAGCAAATAAAACATATTAATAGCCAGAAAATGTAAAAAAAAGCAACAATGAAATCATCATTATGAATGTTGGTTTGGAATAGCAAAATTAATTTAAACAACAAAAACGAGCTATTGGCAATCATGAATTCAAACAAGCAGTTAATAATATTGATTAGGTGATTTCTTAGCTGCCCAACAGAAATGTTCCCAGAACATACTTACACCGGATTCAGAACCTAAAATATATTGACAGGGCTTCTTTTTGTCTTAGAGGAATTAAAGGGATTCAAATTCACAACACATAGACAATGCAATTCAAACTGTTTTCTTTTTTAGTTGTGAATGAATGAAAGTTGACCTTTCATTTATTTGGGCTTTTTTTAGGAGGGACACTAGTAGAGAATTATTAAATAACAGTTCTTAATATGGTTTTAACCACTCATTTCAGTGGCAAGAACGGGTGGCAGTGGCCCGGGGCCAGAGTTAAGAAGGGCCCTGGGACGATACCAGCAGTTGGAACAGGTGGTTAAAGCTATTAGCAGCCATCACGTTTACGGAAAGAAAATCCTTTACCAAGATTGCTACCATGGATTGGGAAGGCGGAGCTCCGTACAGAGCCCTTCTTCCAATGTCCATGGAGGCCAAAAAAAGCCAACGGCGTGGAGGAAGCAGCAGTGGCAATGAGGTAAGTGGGGATGGGGAAAAAATGACCAGTGGTGGGGGGAAGATGACAGGTGGGGGATCCGGCCATCAGGTGGCCTGAAATGCGGACTAGCTCGACAGATTCAGCCTGTGTTTTCATCTTTGGTTGACCCCATTCCCTGATTGAAATCTGGAAGGTATTTGACATCTAGGTCATTGGGTTCTCCTCAGCCCCTCTGGATCAAATTATGAAGGTGTTCCCCAACTCTGATACCCATCTGGCCTAATTTACAATCAATCTCAGGCCCAGTCATCCCACCTTTCTCCAAACTTTAGTATACGTGCTGTTAAGATGGATTTCTGAACTCTGACCTGGTGGGCAGAGGTTCAGAAGGCCAGCCTAGTTTCTTGGAACAGGGTTACCTCTGGACAAGCCAGACCAATCAGGGTAGCTATGGCAGGCGGTCAAGACTAAGTCTCAGGAGGTGTGAGGGTGACTGAAGGACCTCAATGAGCACACAAAGCAAGGACACTTACAAATTACTCCAGACAGGTATTACATCAAAAATATAGACACATTCATTACAAGGCCTTAGTGACATAGACCATAGCAAAAGAATCACAGTAAACCAAGTAAACCAACACAACAATATCAATACATTGGATATACAAGACCAAATGGGGTCCAAAGGGTTAAATGCACGAAATATGTTGACAACCTAGATGGGAAGGAATCAGGCAGTGCAGATAGTCTTTAGGCCCCTTCGACATCGACAATACACCTAGCTAAGAGGCAGTCCAAGCCCTAAGAAGAGAGGAGCCTTGTGCTCAATAGTACATGCAATGCATGCGCACACGGTTGTTCCAATGGGCAGGATAGGGTCTCTTCAAGGGTCTCTAGCGGCTTGAGAAGGTGGATGAGGCGATGCAGAACAAGTTCCCACTATTCAAGGAGGACTTCCACTTGAAGGCAGAGGCAGTTCAAGAGTTTGGGATGGATTTTCTATTTCGCAATAGTAGTGGGAAGGAGAGGGGCCCCCAGGGGCCACTAGTGCATAAAAATGGGCCTTTGCGCTAGGGGACACTGGTTGGGGTATTCAGTACTCACCGTCCCCGATGCAAGCAGATCCAAACTTCGGCAGGTCAGTCCACTTTGCTTGCAGGTTCAAATGCGGCAAAAAGGACGTCTCAATACCTTTTATTTCCTGAGATACAGCAATGATTCCCAAATGGGACAGTGCCAATTTCTCCGCTCCAGGTGGATGAATCGACCCAGTTTCACTGCAGCAGGCTTCAGGGGCAAGAGGGTCACAAATGCAGCAGACTTGCAAAGGACGTTGCCGCGGCGACGGTGACAGAGCAAAGCAATTGGGTAGGCTGGACAGTCAACTGGTTGGCCCAGGGACACTTCAGAGAAAGCTTACTTGCAGGGTTTGATGAAGGTGCCGAGAATAGTTGGTCCCAGTATTCCAATGGGTTGAAGCATCTTCGCAGACCTTTTAGGACGACCAGCTGCAGAGGGGCCCCACGGGACGACAACAGGCTCAGGATGCCAAACCTTCCAGCGGGTCACCAGCGTCTCCTCGACTCAGCTTCGTATTTGCAGGATACTTGGATCCTTTCCTTTGTTCAGTGAGAATTCAGGAGATCAATATGGTATGGGTGTTTTGGCCTCCTCTTATCCAAAGTTCCCCTTGCACCAAAACAAAGAGGACCCAATGGGAGATCTGCTCACAAACACACACTATCAGGGACCACGGTGGTCACAGTCATTCATGGCACTCCCGACTCTCTGGCACCCAGGATGTGTATTGGAACCAGAGGTTCCAACCCACATCCTGGAGGCACCCACACAAGGCAGAAGCCCGGGAAAGCATTGGGATTCACGGGAAAGTGCATGACCAAATAAGGGCGGACCCGGGTCGACTCGACCTGGGGAATGTGAAGGGGCAAGATGGCCAAATGACAGAACAAAGAACCTCGTGGCGTGGTCATTTTGGAGCTAGGCCACCTATTTGTGCCAAACATGGTTAACGCCGTTAACATGGGAGGAAAGGGTTAAAAAGAATGCGAAAAGATAGCTGCCAACAGTCCTGTCCATGACACATCTGCACAGTTCATAAAAAGTCCAGGGAGAGTTTCTAGGGCCTTAGGAAAATGACTATAGACCCAAGTGTGCTGTATTGTAAGATACATTGCACAGTTATTACATGTTGCACAAAAGTTGCAACATGAGGAAAGGACTAAGGATAACAAAGTCTCCCAGTACTGACTGTCTTAAGGGCATGTCAGTTTCCCCATAAGAAGTGGGCGAAAGCCGAGAGGAGTGCAGCTGAAGCCTGTGCTTCTCTGGCAAAGTCAGTCGTGGTGTCTAAACAGCAGCAACAAGTTTGAGGGTTGACACATGGAAGGAAAATTACATACAATAATGAAATCTTTCCTAACAAGTGCCTTCAGCCAAAGTGTGTGTGTGTGTGTGTGTAAATTATCAAGTCCCTTTTTTCATACAAACATCACTTTTTATACTAGGCCTAATCCTACTCATGTAGCATCATTTGAATTGGACAAACCATGTTCCTCATTCCAAGTATGCTGGTATGGAAACACAGGTGCCAGTAGCAACGTAACAACACCCTTTCCGTACTGCCATACTACAACAATTCCGGTAGGGGTCATGGTTCCCCGGACAGGCCTGACCTTCAAGGGTTTTCAGGCCCCTATCGGCACGGCTGTCACTGAAGCACCGGCACAGTTAGCAACAGTGCCGTTAGTTCAGTGTCCCCTTTTCCATGGAGACCTACGGGACTCCATGGGAATGGGGATTTACCATTCCACAGCCACTTGTGATATCCCGGTGGCAGCGGGATATCAGGCGGCGGAAACAATTAGCTGAAGACCAAATAGATCAGGTGTTCATTCTTTCTTGGTGCCTACTGTTTTCCAATGTCATGTGTTAATGGGCATCTGCAGACATCTATTTCTGAAAAACATTTCACTTTTCCGTGAAATTGTCATTTGTCAACACAAGGGTGGACCGGAGCTTGGCTTAAAAATACAAGACTTTCCTTGAATTGAGATTCAAACTCAGGATACTGGCATTTTCAAGGTATTTGTTTGAGTTTAAAATGAAGACATATTAGCAAGCACATCTGTTGCATTCATCTTCTATACATTGATCTAAATGGGAGGCTAATAGGTCTGGAAAATATATTTATATATTGACAGGATTTCAATGCTGTACAAGTTTCTTTCTGTTACATTTACAATAAAACATTATATTAAATATACATACACAATATTCAATGTTGACCATTCCTACTTCCGATGATAACTAACCAATATGTTTGTTTTAAACACACATAATTATAATTCTAATGTGATTTCTAAATAATTTCTTCATTTTTGCATTACTATTGACATCAGCCTTATAGAAATACATGTAAATAATGTATATGTATTTCAATGAAATCTCCACAGTACCATCTCACCTGGCATCTTCAATGACATTATAACATACTGTCAGAGTGCAGTTGCCCAGGGCCATAAACAGTGTAAAACAGAAAAGCATAATCCCTTGCAGTCGGATCCCAGAAGAGCGAAACATTGGGCAATACTAGTCTATAGTAGAACACAAACATATGTGATAAAAGACACTCTATGTAGTAGGGTGTGCAAGATGATAATGCTATGCCATCTGAAGCTGCGCCCCAGTAGGAGTTTACAAGCCATGATCATGACAGAGGGCATCAGCATATCAGCATTCATGCAAACATGCCAGTTATACATGATATACATATATAATAGAACGGTGAAGTGATACCAATGGGGATGAACAAGAGATTTACTGAACCTCTTGGATAAAGCAATAGTACTTCACTTGAGTTAATGTGTAAAGCTTCAACTAGGGATTAGGACTAATGACTAGGTGTAAGACTAAGAAGAAGGACTAGCTAGAGAAGAAGGAAGGAGTGTGACACATCGGAAGGCTTAAACTGAATGAGAAGGGCTAGGATGAAGGTGAATGACTAGAATGGTGGAGATGGAGATGGTCTGGGATGAAGGGCAGTGAGGAGGACTGGAAATGGAGCAGGTGGACAGAGATTAAGGAAATTGACTTTTATAAAGAAGAAGGAGAAGAACGTGCATGGAGGAGAAGGACTAAGATGAAGGAGATGCAGAAGAACTGAGACAATGGAGAAGGAATGGGATGACATATACATACTGAGGCAAAGGAGAGTTATTGGGACAGAGGAGAAAGATAGGACACAAGAGAAGGAGATGGTCTTGGACAAAGGCAAAGGACTAAGGAGAAGGATTGGAATGAAGGATATTCCGGACTGGGACAAAGGAGAAGGACAAGGATTGGCATGTAGGAGACACATGAGGATTGAGATGAAGGAAAAGGAGAAGGAATGGGATGAAGAGTACAGCAGAAGGGGGCAAAGGAGGACACATGGGACTAAGGAGACAAACAACTGTGATGAAGGAAAATCACAGGGTGAATGAGAAGTAATGGGTTGAAGGAGATGGGATAGTACAACAAAGAAGGACTAGGATAAAGGACTATGAGTAGGATTGGGTTGAAGTTAAGAATGGAGGACTGAGAGGAAGCAGAAGGAGAAGTACTGGTATGAAAAAGAATGAATGGGTTGAAGTAGACGGTCCAAAATGAAGGATAAGGAACACAATTGGGACCAATGTGAAAGCTAAGTACTCGAATGAAGAAGAAAGCAAATGGCTGGGATAAAGGAGAAAGATAGGACCAGGGACACAAAGGAAGGACTGAGTCAAAGAAAGGGAACAATAAAAAATGGGATTAACGAAAAGGACTGGGTTGAAGATGAAATGGACTGGAACAAAGAAGGAAAATTACTGGGAGTAATGAGAAGGAGAAAGGCTTAGAATTATGAAATGGGAAATTATGAAAGATAAGGACAAGGACTGGGAGAAGGAGAAGGATTAGGATGAAGGAGATGGACTGGGAAACTAAATAATTGGGATTAAGTTGAAGGACTGCAAAGCAGGAGTGGGAATAAGGCGATGAAGTGGAATGCAATAAATGTTGGACTCGGTTGAAGGAAAAGAAGATGAAGGGACTGGGCTGAAAGAGAAGGCAGACTGGCATGAAGAAAAGATTGAAGGACTTAGATAAGGTAGAAGGATAATGAATAGATTAAAGGATGATGGAGAAGAGGGATGGGAAGGCAGATGGGAAATGACAGAGGCAAAGGAGATGTATAATTGGGGAGAGGCAAAGGGACAGGCATGAAGGAGAGAGTGAGGGCTGGGATGGAGGAGAAGGTTAAAGACTGAGATGAAGAAGAAGGATTTTGGTTGGAGGAAAATGAGCAGGGCTGGATTGAAGGAGTAGGACTGGTATGAAGAAGTAGGAGAAAACTGTGGCAAAGGCCTCATTAAAACTTTGCCATTTCCTGGTGGTAAATCAGCCAGGATACCGGCAAACTGAAATACCAATACTGGCACTCAGTACAGTGGTATTACCAATGGATTATGAGTGTCTGTGCTGATGGTAAATCCCCATTACATGGAGTCCCATTGGATTCCATGGGTGGATTTGCCGGTATTATTGGCACCTTTAATACTGTTGCCAGTAATAAAGGCTATTTTTTGCCAGTAAGTTTCAGAAATTACCTCCAACTCCTAGCTGGAGGTAATTCCAGCACCTGACCGGCAAACTTGTATTTGGCTGATGCTGAAATGTGCTGGAATACAGTAATACCAGCATGTTAATTCCACACTGGCCAACCCTTAATGAGGCCCAATGACTGGGGTGAAGGGGAATGAGAAGGACTCGGTGTGACGAACTGCAATCTGGCAAAGGTATAAAAGCCCTGGCTTTTTGATTTGTATTCATTAATAAAATGATGTGGGTAATTGCATTTCAGGAAAGGAAATCTGATGATCATATTTCTCTTTTATAAGCATCATGACAAAACCATATTGTACACTTATCTCTACTGCATCAGTAACCTGATCTGCAGAGCCTCCTCTCCAATGCACAGATGAGGTTCCATGGTCATAGAAGCCCATTTCACTGCTGCATTGACAGACAAGTATCTGCAGTGCGTGGGCTGCATTTGAGATATGTGGCCATTTTCCAAATGCTATATAACTGAAATTGCTCTCCTGGTGACACACACAACTGAAAATACAAGCCACACCTGAGTGTGGGTAATTGTGGCCAGTATATCTCATAGTAATACAAGCCACGTCAATTTGATATTACATAAGTGTCAGTCCTGTGAGCCAAGTCAGCTGTGGACAGATTGTTTGTCCTCTACCCAAAAAAAGCTGTCTTTGCTGCTGCTTGCAAGGTTGAAGCCTTGTTGGTTCCCTGTCTTTGCTCCTTTTCTAGAGCAATTAACACCCCCCAGAGGGATGGCCACTCCACAGGTATCTGTCCTGGAACAGGAATGAAAGGGCACACTCATCCTCAAAAGGAGTGCCTAAAACCTGGGTGATGTATTTCAAAAGGCTTTTGATTCTATTGAGAACAGAAGAAGGCAGTGCTAGTGTAGACAGGAGATTGTTAAAGCTGGAAGAAAGTTCAACCATCTTGTTTCTCTCTGACTCTATCTTTCCTTTCTGTCCCTAAACTAGTTGTAGCACAAAGTACTTTGGGAGTGATGGCTGAAGGCACAGACCTCATTCAAACATCAGGGATTGGACCCCTAAAGCAGGGTAGCTTTACTCTACTCAACTGAGGGTTTTTTCCTTTAAAGGAAGGGGTCTACCACAACTTCTTTGAATCATTTCTGGACTTCAAACCTTGAAGAAGGTTTCATTGCACGACATTGTATCAACAGTAAGACAGACACAAGTAACCACAACCAAGTTAATTGACCTTCAATTGGGTTTGAAAAATGCCTATCTAATCCTAAATCTAAAGATGGGAGCAAGCTACGACAATCAAATATAATAACGCAGTCCTAGTGGTGTCTGGTAAAAAAAAAAAGGCCTATACAGCTATTGCCAATCCTTACCTTGTCCCAGTTCCTATGCTTATTATGGAAAACATGAGAAACAATGTTATGCAAATTAAAAGTGTTCAAGCAATTATATGTCAGGCTATTCAAGCCATTGGCTTCCATTGCACACCTTTTTAGCATGGGTTAAGGAGGCACACTCGAGTTTAGCACAGTCTCTGGCTCCACTGGCACGAGGGTGAAGTTCAAGGCTCCAACATCATGGCCGTTTGTGCCAAAGTCTCTTTGTTGTTCAAAGTCTCTTCTTTCGGAGTGCTTGATGCAACAAACAAATGATAAAGTTTGTTTCCTTTTAGGTTTAACCTACGCACACTTTTCTTATGTGATACCAGATATTCCAGTGGATACCTGGCTAGCAAATCTTCCCACTGATGTGTGCCTGGGTCTTAGATTGTCCTAAGTGTCCCCCTGTCAAATCAGATTGTGCAATCTCTAGTACAATCTTCCAATGGTTTTTGGGGATTACTAACTGAGTTTTACTTAGGCCTCCTGTGGATGTTTCCTTTCTGTACAGTAATCCCTGCCTTAGGAATAAAAAAGGACTTCCCTTCTCTAATCCTTCCCCTTCAGGAATTACCTGCAAGAAAGCCATCTGCGAGTGCTGGAACATTTCATTGGGCGAAGTGCTATTTCAGGAAGGATGGTAGGTTTCTCTTTTCCTCTTCCCTTTTTGTTTCAGTGGTAGATGGTTCATCAGCTTCCCCAAAACCTAAGGTACCTCTCTCAGTATCTTCTGGTTCATTGTCTCTAAAACAAGGAAATAGACCCCTTTCAAGAATTCCCAGAGCAATGTTGTCCCCACGATACTTTAAATGGAATTTTGTCATGGTTCTGTAGGAGAAACTTTATATCTCCCCAGAAGTCAGGATCTATGATGCCTGCCAGGACATCTACTCCAAACTTCCAGGCCAGGCCAAATTTTGGAGCCAATCTTACATAACACCAAGGCGGGTGTATCAAAACTAAGACTGTGGGAATCATTCTTCTTTTCCATGGAAGGATAGTATCTTCTCTTCTGCTACAGATAATAAAGCCTATGGATTCTTTCCTGGTGATAGAGGAATCTGAGGCTGTATGACTAAGCTTCTGGATATTTAGGGTTCCCCAATTTGTCTCAATTGAGTCACATCCCATTTCTAACACCACATGTAAGGAAGGCATGGTATCAACAGTAAGACAGACACAAGTGACCACAGTTCAATGGTGTTTATTGAACTTCAATTGGGTTTTACAAATGCCTATCTAATCCTAAATCTAAAGATAGGAGCAAGCTACATCCATCAAATAATAATAATGCAGTCCTAATGGTGGATTGTCAAAATGAAAGGGCCTATATGAATGAACCTATTGCAAATCCTTATCTCTAAATACAAAATAGTGTGGTAAACAATGTTATGCAAAAGAAAAGTGTTGAATAAATAATATATGTCAGGATATTCAAGCCGTTGGTTTCCCTTCTTCACGTTTTTAGCGCAGGATAAGATGGCACACTCGAGCTTAGCACAGTCTCTAGCTTTTCTAGCACTAGGTTGCAGTTCAAGACTCCAACATCATGGCCTTCTGTGCCAAAGTCTCTTTGTTGTTCAAAGTCTCTTCTTTCAGAGGGCTTGATGCAACAAATAATAAAGTTCCTTTCCTTTCAGGTTTCTCCTAGGCATACTTTTGTTAGGTGATTTACTGTTCACCTGGGATCCGCCTCACTCCAGGCTCAGATCCACTTTAACACAAAGTTTGTATTTCAAATATACACAATTATCCTAGGATCTCCACATATCCAATATCTTGTGTGATTCACTTTACACTGCGGATCCCCCTCTGCCAGTCTCAGATCTGTTGTAACACAAAATCTTCTATCAGTCTCTCTCTGCTGGGCTCGGAACAATTTATCTATTGTAACACAAACTTGCTTTAGCACAAAGCTTTCAATTGATCTCCCTCGCCAGGCTCAGAGCAACTTTATCTACTTTGCCATCAACTTTCCAATTGCAGGACCACTTCGATTCACAATCCTTTGCCACTCTTTCACTTTTGTCAACTCTCAACTGCACACCTTACAGAGACCTTTGATTGAGCACGCACATGGTGCCAAACCATTCTGTCAAAGGTATCGTATATCTTGGTTTCAAAAGTTCAATCACTCATCTTCCATTCCACGTTACTCGTGTTGGTTATCACACGCATTTCATACAATGTTCGTTCCATCACTAGCCATATAATGTTGCCACTTGCAAAAATGGTTTCAACACAGACATGTCTTGTATTGGTCTCCCCAACTCATCGGCTGTGTTGATTTCACAGATGCTGCTTTGTTGTTGGAGATAAGGACAGTGCCACGACACCTAGCAATTCTCCCTGCCTTAATTGTCGATGCAGGAGTGCCCCGGGTACCTCCAACACACAATGCAGGATTCCTCAGCCTGTTTTTTTCTGGTATTACTCTTTCTATTCTTGAGGCATCATGAAAGGAACGGGTACTTGTCGAAAAGTTCAAGGGAACTCCCCCCCCTTGTGGTCCCCTTCCGTTTCTTTCTCCTTGTGTTAAACTGGCATCTTGGAACTGCTGTTTCCTTGTGTGCTTTGCCTCACTCAGATTGTGCTATCGTGCCCTTCCTTTTATCCGTGTGGGGAAGTGTAATGAAGTCAGGTGTGTGTGATGGTCAGTAATTGCCTGACTCTGATCATTGTATTGGGACACGTCAGTTATCAAGCTTGGGTGTTAGTCCTTTTTTTCCCAGGGACTAGTGGGTGAATCACCTTCTGGTTTCTCACAGGTCCTTTTCCAAAGTCCTTCAGTTTTGTGGTGAAGGCAGGTGTTCCAAGGTAGAACAGCTCTGTCCCCTAGCCATACCCAGCTTCATCATTGAGCAAGATGCAGATTGAACCAATCCTGGTTTTCTTCATGAACTGCATCATTTGAGCCTCGCATTGAATCGACTCACCTGCACATCTGGCCCAATGGTTAATTTGTACTCTAGAGACTGTCTAGGTGACATTAATCAATGATTTCAACTCAACAACTCAAGAACATATTCTTTTAACATTTTTGTTTTTAGATCCTTTTCTCCTCATCTCAGACTGCTGCATCTTTCATATTCTGTAATATTTCTACAGGATTGTGATGTAGCAGAAGGAAAAGGACTAGGATTAAGAAGATGAACTGGAAGGAAGAAAAAGGACTGGGACAAAGGAGAAGGACTGGAAAGGAGAAGAACTAGAGTGAAGAAGGAACATAAAATAAGGACTGGGATGAAGCATAAGAACTGGGACAAAAAGCCAGGGAAGGATTGGGAAAAAGGAGAAGGGGTAGGAGGAAGAAAGAGGGGAATGAGTGGGATTAAACGGAAGAACTGTGATTATGAAGTGCAGATTTAAGTGACTATGACTCATACTTCCAAATGTACCATAAATTGCATTTATCTGCAGTTTTCTTGTGTTCTCTTGTACCTGTGCTAGTACATGCATGCAGAAGAAAGAATGTTAAGCGGCAGTTCACAATCAAGCTAATTGGAGACACGCAATAAAACAACAGGAACGATGAAGAACTGGGATTATGAATTGGAGATGAAAGTGACTATGACTCATACTTCAAAATGGACCATAAATTGCATTTATCTGCAGTATTCTTGTGTTCTCTTGTACCTGTGCTAGTACATGCATGCAGAAGAAAGAATGTTAAGCGGCAGGGCACAATCAAGCTAATTGGAGACAAGCAATAAAACAACAGGTACGTTGCAGTCACTAAACCAGAATAGATACACACCATAAAGGAAAAAGATAATCAAATCACAATTCACCCGTACACCAATCCAAAAGCCCATTTTCACAGGGGTACTTAAGAAAAGTAATGTTTTCCAACATACAGCCAAACCTAAATAAAAAGTGACCGAGCCAAAAACTGAATTCATGCAAGACCAAAGGAAAAGACTTTTGATACATACTCACACTAATATACACTTACATGGGAATAATTCACAGTAGGTTTTTTTTTAAAGTTTCATATATTTCTTAAAATAAGGAAAGGTGTATGGATGAGTAAAAATAAAAGCTGTGAGAAAATTAGTAGCACAACAGTATAAAACGTTTTTTTAAACTTTGTCATACAGGGCATACATGCAATAAAGTGAACATAATAGAGGGGGTCTAAAAAACATACAAATACAAAGTGATTGATTCAACCTGGATCAACAAATAGAGCAACAAATACAGCAAAGAACTAGCAAACTCCTCCAACATTTGTGAATCTGACATGCCCACTGCTCTTAACAGAATACAAATTCCCCAAAAATAACAGCAAGTGAACTGGGCCTATAAGAAGATAAATAGTTTGATTCCTTTGAATTGTTGGTGAAGCATTCCTTACAGGTTTCCAGGGACTGGCTGTGTCAATGTGTGTGCTCTCATAGAATACATGTTATTTGGCTTTCCTAACTCTGTGTTGGACCACACAGGATCGGGAAAGTGACCGTTTGTGTCGTACAGCCACTGATCTGGATGTAGACACAGAGACGCCCACACACCCCACCTGATTAGAAATACGGAAATTTAGCGCCTCACTTTCAGACAGCAATGCCAATTAACCAACCCACTAACAACTTCACCCTCTGCATACACCTTCAAACTCTAACCAAACACAAACACAAACCTACAACACAATAATCCACACAAACCTCACAACAATGCAACAACAAAACAAAGCACACATAGATCCGCACAACAGCACACAACTTCCGACAGTATAACACCCCAAGCCCAGCCAACGGGATTCCGGGCTGAGGCCGCCAACAGCAAATCACTGCTCTCTTGCACTTCTCCAGCTCATCCCCACTAACTCCCCCCACCTCTCCATTCTTTTTCAGAGCCGCCAGAGCGCAAGGGGACCACTCCGGTGGTGATAGTATGCGGTACAAATATCCTTTAACATTAACATTAACATTAAGACACCTCCCACTCTGATTGTCGATGAGAACTCCACTAGGCTTCTAAGACTGGCACAGAATATGCTTCAATAGCACCTTATGTAGGCAGTAGCTGACCATATGAAGTATGTGTATAACCTTAAGCCACATAAACCTGAGATGAGAATGCAGATGCACACACAGCCTATATGCCTATTTACACTCAGCTCAACTGGGGTGTCTAGGATTGGATGAGGGCATAGTTGCTTGGAGGTAGCCTACCATCCTTCTGTGAGTTGGGTATTGTTATGAGAAAGGCGGCAGAGCAGAAAACCCATCATTGATGTATACTCTGGCCCTGCATAAAAGAACCATCCCTACTAATGCTGGTTGCACATATGTACTGGCTTTGAGTCAGAGCATACATCAGGCAACCACTTTTGAAAATTAGATCCAGGCTGCATGCACAATGAGCATGCAGCTCTCACGTGTGATACTGTCAAGAATGGATGAGTGTATGGAAAAGAGTGGGAAAGTGGAGAAAATGCACAAAGACAATTTACAGTTAAAAAAACTATTTGGATACAACCTGGGAGCAATTATCTAAAATAAATGTCATAGCTATACCCTGTCAGAGCTCATAGAGAGACAGCAGAGATTAACTTTGAAAAGGAGGAGGAACCGCCAGTTTAAAATCAGGATAGTGCCAATTGGCAAGTTGAAGCAGGTCAAGTTATAATTGATCAACTACTGTAAAAAAAAGGGGTAAAGAAAGCACAAAATCCAAGAGAAACAGTGGATGAGTTGTCAGAAAAGAGGCAATTTTCCACTTTGGTGGAAAGATATGGTAAAGTAGTAAATACACTGATTTTGAATGAGGACTGTGATAATGAGCTATTCAGCAAATCAGAAGAAGGACTCAGACTAAGATGTGCCATGTTAAGTATATGTTTATTTAAATAAACAGAACACACCTACATAGCCCTACTGATATGAGCAAGTTCCCTGCCTAACCAACTAAAAGTAAGGGTGCTTGTCAAAGTCCAATTGAAATAGTTCTTATCCCAAATCATATTAGCTAACTGGCCCTAACACAGAAAAGGAGGTTGAAGCAATGGCCTCTGTCTTTGGCTTCTGCCTGGCACAATCCTGTGGATCTCTTTTCTTTTCAAAAGGTTTTAAAAGTTCATTGATGTCTTGTAACATAGTCCACAACCTCTCTGCAGGTTCTGTATGCCAAACCTTACTTCCATAGGGTTGCCTCTTTCCAGGAAGAAAATACTTTTCTTAATACAATTCCAACACTTCTGACATGGTACTTGACATTGTTCTCTTTTTTAGTTAATGATTGGAACCCTCCAGGTTCTTTCTCTCCAGTTCTGTTCACTGTATTCTGTGGTTCCTGGGCTTCCCAAAGCCTTCTGGCTGTCCGATAGGCTTGCTTTAGCTCAAATTTGGTAGGACGACTGCATGATCTGGTTTATCTGGGTCCCATTCTCCTTATGGCCTTCCCAACCACAACTATTATTGTCTCTTGGTCTATCAGGGTTCTCCAAAATGCTCTGGCCCTCTGATAGGCTTGCTTCAACTCGACCTTGGTAGGGCATGAACCCATAGACCTAGGGCCCTTTAAGACGAGTTAGCAATCTTTTGAGATGAATGGGGATGCAGAACTTACTCAACCATCAATAATCAAACCGACTCAGGAAGTTGGCAAAACTCGGTGCTGTTTCATTTTCAATTGTTTAAAACGGAGTTACAACTGACATCAATGGATGTTCGCTCAATTTCTCTCAGCGCATATCACAGAAAACAGACCTTTAATAACAAAAACTATAAGTGACATCACAATACGTGGCCAACTACAAAAGCCTACTTGGGGATGTAATAGGATTACAGGGAACATCTAAGTATGCATTCCATACTGACAGGGGAAGTGATTGGGTTTCTACTGTCAGGTGGGCAATTAAGCCCATCCCAAGTGCAAATCATCTTTCGTGTCACTCTAACACTTGGCATTTCATTGGTTATACAAGCTATAGGGCTCTTTGATCCCTGGTCCCCTACCATTGGTTTTTCACCTTTGTACCCTTCTGGAATATACCACACGCTAGCAGCACGCAGGCTACCATATCAGGTGCATGAAAGGCTGGTGCGATCATGCCTCCCCTTCCAATTTGCGCCACATCTATCATCACTCTTGCACACTGCCAGTCAATAAGGCTTTGAACTTGGCCTTGTAGAAGGTTTCTGTGCCTGAGAAATAAAGGCAGTATCTTCTTGGTTTCGGTGTCGCTCGACCCAATGTCTATTTTGATCAGACCATGTGACTGGGAGACCACATTTTCAAGCCTTTTGCTGCATTTAATTCTATTAAATGATGAACTTTTGATGCCTTCAGTGTTTTTCCATTCCATTTCAAACAGAAGATTGTGTTTTTCTCATGTTCATTGTGACTGTTGGATGATCAACCAGGCTCACAGTTGCCTTGTCTTCTTGGTGCTGGGCCAGCTAAGCCTTTCTTGAATTCCTCTTTCGCCATCAGTCATTTTCCAACTACGTCACACCGAAAACATTTTCCAATAACAGGGTTTCAGCCTTGCTTAAAGTGCACTGTGGAATATCCAGGTTCTATACATGGCTATGTATAGGCTTTCCTGTTTTCAGTGAAATCCGATAAACAATGTAAATACATCCCGGAAGAAAAAGTGCCTCCTAGGTTTAAACTGAAAAACACTGGTTGCCCCGATCCCAGTGGTGCCTTACAAAGAGCAGGAATGGTAGGAAGTTTGGGGATTGAAGGGTTGGCTTGGGAGGGGGCTTGGCAGACAATAGGGAAACAGGACCTACTCCCCCCATGTATGCTTGTTTGCTTGCTCCCATTGCTTCCCTTCCTGTCCCAGGACCTTATTCAAAAACACGCAGTGCGGACAAAAGTTCCCACACCCAGGGAAGCGAGGGAGACATGCTCATCACTAGACATAACAACACATTTTACAGCACATGGTGCAGCAGGAATAGGAAAAAAGCCATATGATTTACAGGAAGTGTAAACATATAATATCCCAGCATCAATCATCTAACCTGCTGAGTTGCCTTTGCAACATTCTGCTTTAGGATCCCCTGATATTCTCACACCCGGCAAACAGTTTTGGCTAGCTTACTCCCTCCGATCAAACCTCAGGTGGTATTTAATGAGACTCACTTCTCCTTTAGCAGTGAGCAGCACTTGATAAACAGTGATTACCTGCTTGGAGTTTGTTTCTTTTTACAGTCAAAATAATCCTTATCTCCACCAAAGTGAATGCTCCCGGGCAAATCCTTTTATCACACTGTGCCTTATCTGATAAAATTAAAAGTCTCTTCAATGAGGAAAGGTTGTTTTCCCCAATCAAAGTCTTCATGGGAAGAAAAGAAAGGGCAAGGATAGGCAAAGAGGCCCTGAAAAAGTATTGCATAATTTACTACAGTAATTTTGAATAGAAATGTTAGATATTACTGGATTAGCACATTCATCTTTATTCTTCGGAAAGCGTTCATAACATCTTGCTCTAAGAGACACTACCCTACTTATACATGCAATGAAACAATAAAAGAATATTTGTGTGTTTACACTAGAAAAAAACAGTTGTCCATGATTTTTTTAATACAACAAACGGGAAAAGACAGATAAACACAGATTCCGAAGCTTTTTAAAAACACTGAAAAAACACCCCCGGAAGTAAAAAATTAATAAACTCATAAACAGGAAACCCTACCTATGTATTATACATTGACGCATCGGCTGTCACAATCCATGCCCCTGATCCCCTCAGATATAACAGCCCCCTGGCAGCAGTGGGGCTTAAGCCCTTCACACTGGCCTCAAGGGCCTTAAAACTCCATCAGAAACATACATGGAGTCAGTCCTGGCGCCTTTGGCGCCAGGCTCATTATCAGGAATAAAGCAATACCAGTTTTGGACCTTAATCCAACATGGAGGCCTATTACACAGCTCAGTTCTTTAGAACCAAGCCATGCGGTCTAGTGTTTTAGGTGTGGCTGTGCCTGAAACTACTTAGCCTGGAACTACTTTACCTGGGCTATTTAAAGCACACCAAAACAGCAGAACACGTTTTGTGTTATTCTGCACTCCTGCAGAGCAACGCTCATCGTGGCCAGCTCTTGCTCATCTGCTTCTCCGGCGGGCCGATCCTGAAGCCCTACATCCGGATTCCATTAATAACCTGGAAAAACAAGAACAGCATTAGCGAGCAAGAACTGTTACCTCTGAAGTAACCGGTCTTGAATCCATCCTGCGCTTCGCTTACCTCGCCCATCTCTGGAGTTTGCCACAACCTGTAAAGGTAAAGAAACAAGGACAGCATTAATAACAATAATTTACGGTGGCGTAATTAGCGCCTTCCCCACTCCCATTATGCCCTATGGGGCAAAAATGGGAATGGGGAAGGGTGAATGGGAAATGGGGATTTACCGCCCCACTCACCTTGGAATGGGGCGGTAAATCCGCCATCCACCATGGTGTAAACGTAGTTTACACCATGGTGGTAAGGGTACGACCGAGGCGGTAACTTACCGCCTGGGCCGTAATGAGGCCCATAGAGTGTAGAACACTGATTGTACCTTAGCACTAACCTGTGATCTACTCCCCATGTGTTCTTCCCAAATACAGCACAGATATTTTGTCTTGGGTGTTAAAGCCAAGTATGACCCTAAAAAGCGAGCAGATGGAGGGTGTCTAGTGTTTTGATTTTTGGGACCAAACAATGCTACCTCTGTTTTTCCAGCATTCAACAACAGCTGGTTCGAACACATCCATACTTGAACTTCCTTTAGGCAACGCTCCACCAACTCAAAAGTCTCACCCGTCCTCTCAACTCTCACAAACATCTGGGTATGGTCTGCATATGAATGAAATTTTACTTGATGAATATCCATGAGAGGTCTCACATGTATATTGAAAATAAGAGGAAAGAGGGAGGATCCTTGATGTACACCACAAGTCTGTCGGAGGCAGTTCAGAAGATATCCCCCAAATCTAACCCACTGTTCTCGATCTGTCAACTGTTAACTTTATTTTTTTTTTAAAGACAGTCAAGTTGTTACATAATTACAAATATTGCTACTGTAAAACACAGCATTGTCTCAATACTTTACAGTAAAGTTCAGGTTAGTGTATTTAAATCTAATAGTGTAAACTATATTTCATTTTGTTGGGGGAAGATGCATCACATTGACTAGTGAATACCTTTGAAAATGTAAATGGTCACATGTCCAAATGCTTTTGAGGGCAAACATGGGTCTGTGACTTGCTGGTTAAATACATCTGTGCAACTGGTGCTCAACCCATGAGCTAATCCCATCATCCTTGACATTCCTTCTTATCACCTTGTTGCTTTATACCAGCTATCCTGAAAACGAGATGGCAGAAAACTACAATATTCCACATAGTTTGCCCAGTTCTCTCTATGCCTGCTACACCATTCACTCTTAGCCTCTTACTTTCTTTCCTCTTACATAATGAATACAAAAACTTAACTAGGTGTTTATGCAAAGTAGTAATCAATAGTTCCATCCAGTCTGTACATCTACAGATCTACTGCAATACCATACACTGTAGTTAGCCTCCAGAGCTCGCTTTGCTGTAGGATTAGGATTGCATTATATATTAGCACCTGTGGGAGAGAGCTGGCTAAGCTGTTTTCAGGGCATTTTTATCATATTTATTTATTTTCTCCATTCATGCAGCTAACCTTTTACTTTTTACAGACAATAAATCAGGGCTTGCATAGTCAAGTAGATTTTATGAAGGGCAAGTACCATTTGCAGGAGAGATGTGCAGTATGTGTCAAATAAAAGTTACACTGTGCAGAGTTGGCTTCTGGGTTCAAGCAGTGTGATATGCACCATTTTACAAAAAGCATTTTTTGACAAGTGCATTTCTTTTGGGTTAATTAGGTAAACTAAGTTACTCGACCTACAGACCTAGTCGAATTTTAAAGAATTTGCAAGACTGACACTTATGATTAATGTTTTACTTCAGCGGTACACAAACATGCTGTTTTGATTCTTATTTTGTGTCTTGGGTACAAATAATCTCTGGTGGCATTAAAAATGTTAATATAACATTGCTAATCAAATGGGTGTGTTTGCTAATCAAATACATTTTAATTAAAAAAACTCTGCTAATCAATTTTTGAAAATTAATTTATGACTGGCTGTCAGTACTGAGCGACTGGGTTTCTCTTTATGAATTCTTGTATATTTACAAATGCACACATTGTGGGATGTATTGACCCACTCCGCTATGCTGTGCGGCATAACCCTGCCAGTTATGGTGAAAGAAACAGCAACAATGGCAGCAAAACCCTTCTGTGCGCCATAAAACCTACAAAAACACGTCCTGCAACACACAAAAGAATCGATGCACAACCTGCCACCCATGGTGCATGTGGGGTGGAATAGAGCACACCCTACAGAAAATGCGCCAGTGGGCTCCATGACCAGCAAACAGAGCGCAGAGAGAGAAGCAGCACTTTGCAAGTGAAACCTCAAAATGTGCCTACAAATGACATTTGATTTGTTGCTAAAAACTCCAAAATGCCTATAACACAACACTTCTCAACATTCAAAATCTTGCTTAGCGCTAAAATTCAGGTAATCTAAGGAAGCATTTTGAACATACAAAGTCCTAATGTGAAGAGCAAAACATTCATCAGACAAACTGGATTGTCTGTAAACTGACAGCCTCTGTCAAAATCTGGGTGCAGTACCCTGGGCTACCTGAATGAGAGCTGTCAGATGAGTTACTGATGGAACTTTAAAGTGATCCAAAACTAAAAAGTCTGCTGGATTAGCAAACATAAATAGGATTTTTGCTAAAAGGAATATGGATTTTAGTTGTGTTTTGATCCCAAGATGTAAAGCCAAGAAAGTAATGCATTTATGTGTGATGCAACAAGTTTGGGTTTTGCTTGATTTAAGAAGTTAATTAGCCTGGCTGAGCTGCAAGAACTGAAAAAGCAGGTTTCTCCCAGGGGGAGGGCCATCCTCTCAGCAGAAACTCACAGGGAGGCCTAAATGCCGGGTTAGGCCAGACGTTTGTCTATAGAAAGAGAAGGAACAATCACAGACCTTCAGCCCAGGAAACGGAGGTGTGATGGTGGTCGTAAATGGCTCCTGGAAGGAACAAAATAGGAGGGGGATGCTCCTGGACTGCAGGGAGACAAAAAGGGGCGTACCATCTGTTGCTAAACATGAACAAAGAACAATTCTTAAAGACTCATAACTTGTCATCCAAAAGGGTGAAATATATACCAAGGACAGAGTTATGAATCTAATTTTTGGCTGCATGTGTGAAGAGGCGGTAGAACTGTGTGACATGTTCTAGACAGGAATGGCAATATATGTGGTTTTATACAAAATGTATTAATGTTAGAATTGTGAAAAATTTACATGCACATCCCTATGTTAAACACACACATTTGTGGACATTTGCATAACATTTGAAATTGTGTTCATAGCGAAAAGAACAAAAATTCTGTAAAAAGTTGAAACAAGATCCCACCGCTGCGGGATTTGCAGGAACTGATGCTACATAAAATATGGCATCTTTGTGTGTGAGTTGTATAAAGGTGACCAATGTAAAACTGGTATTTAGTATAAAATCCGATTTTGAGACCAGTGGCTAAAGGGAGGTCGCTGAGGACTGTAAAGAAAACCATAAAATGTAACATCATCCGGCCTTGGTCCAATCACTCAAATGCAAGGCAGAGATGAAGTTTTGGTCCAATCCCAACTCACAGAGGCAGCTTAGCTAAGCCGGCCCATACACCCACTTTGTGATGTCATTTTAAAGCATAAATAGAGACAGCTGACAACACATAGGGACTCACAGATCCACTCACTTTCCTAATTCCAGCGAAGCACTCTGATCCAGCATTCTACATCCAGCTTTAACATCCTTCCAGATCCAGATGCAAAGACTCTTGCCAGCAATAGAAAGCTATTGATTTCTGCAAGCCCAAATACTCAAACTTATTTTCCGCACCCAGTGGAGTGCTGTGGGGGGAGAAGGCCTTTTGAACCAGTATCCTGAAATTCCATGACTTATCACCAATAGGCTTGCCTGAGGAACTCGCTATCCAACTGATTGAAAGACCCACAACAACAAGGGCAGATCCTGTGCAAATCCGGCGACCGGTTTAGCTGATCCAGTCCTGCGCTGAAGTGCTGTCCGTCCTAGACCAGACCCAATCCAATGACCAGAACTGATGGTCCCATTTAATTGCAAAGGACTGTAAGTATTAATAGGTAGAACAGTGACTCATAGTATACTTGCATTGTCTTACTCCAACATCAACCCCATCCCCTCTTTCTTTCAGAACCAGTATTGTTAGAACTATCTTTGCGCTGACTCTTTTCTCATCTGAAGAAGTAGAGTATCCACAGCAGGGGGGTTACGCTGATCACATGACTGTAAGATCCCTCTGTGGTATTTGCTTTTTCAAAGTCATCATTTAGTGTAATCAAACCCATTTGTCATTTTTCAAAGTGCATTTCTGTTTCCATTCTCGCGCCTATTTTATAAAAATGACCTTTACTAAAACCTCTATAACTCCCTCCATTTTCATGATAGAAACGAAATTTCAGTTCCTACCTGTGGCTAACATCCATAGCTATCCATAGAACCCAGAACCGGTTATTGTGAATATCACGCAAGGAAAGGTTTGCTGTGAATTACAATTCTGAAATAATTCTATACGTGTCAAATAGCTTTAAATTGTTTCTTACTTGGACTTTGAGATTTCAAATGCTTTCTTTGGACTAAATCATTGTTTGTGACTCTGTGCAACTGTTCAAAGCAGCTCCCATAAGAATTTATAATAATTTAAGTATTTTGACCACATTTGGTGTTTTTGGTGTTTTTGCCCAGTCAATTCCAAAGATAATTTCAAAGCCACTCTGACAGCTGAAAAGTGAATTCTGTTTTTCTCTTGTGTTTGAAGGGGGAAGGTGGGACTGATATTCTGTTTGATTTGTGCTATTCCTGAATACCTGCTCTTTCCTCCCATCTCTTTACATTGCCTATTGGGGGTTGAGGGGTGTTGGAGGGGGAACCTCTAACCATAGTTCCATCTGTCCACACCAACACAAAAGTATTCTTTTCTGTGCTGCATATGTTTTTGGTGCTCATTACTTGATTCCTAGTGTATTAATATCATTCTGTGTTCTGTCACCCCTTTGGTAATTGTTGTTTACCTATTAAAATATATTGTGATTAAATTTGAAATACATAAATAAATATTTACCTTTGCAAACTATCCTGATTTCTGGTTCAGTGTGACTGGAGGAGGTGTCAGGAGGTGTCTCAGGAGAAGGGTGTGATATCATTGGTATATTGTTCAGAATATTGAACTTATAGATAAAAATAAATAAGGGTTTCAGTTGTGCACTACATGCTGGGCTTGACTCGGGTGTGTGGCGGATTGAAATCACTTACAGCATCACCTGTGCAGTGCATTTAGGATATTTTGTATCCTTAACATTTTTTACATGATGGCATTTTGGTTACTTTAACAATGTGCGTACGACACGCTGGTGGCAGCTGTGATATAGTTACCTTCTTTTGTAAACACTTTCAGGTACAGTTTTGCATTGATCACAAATGGCTACTAACATTGGCTTTTACCCTAAAATGGCTGTGCTTGTTCTTTGGCCATATTTTTCTTTGGCCTTCTTCCCGCATTCTCAGGTCAGGAAATACTTTATATGTAAACCTCTTTCCCAGGTAAAGCCATGGCTTTTGCAGGTAAGTGGGCTTTGTGTGTGTGAAGCAAAGGAGGAGGAGGATGGGACTGTCTGTTTTCTTTATTGTTTTGGCTGATTTTCGTTCAACTCTTCAATTTTAATTACACATGAAGTTTTTAAATGTGTAAAATCATTTTAACAATTTCATATAAAAACATACAACATAATATAGACCTTTAACATTTACAATAGGACATTTAAAAGCTTGCAGTTATGATAGTATAATAAATAAAACAGAAAAATAAACAAAAATGCTCCAAAACCATATAAAATATCACATAAGACATAAAACAATAACAAATAAACTAATGACTTGTACGTTGATTACACATTTCTAGTGCCTTTACAATATTTTTCTCATCGAACATGTAATATTTGTGCAAAAATCAGTTTAACACAAATAGAAGCAATTGTGATTTGGGCATTTATGAAATTCATAATCATTAGTCTTATATCTAGAATTATAATGCATGCATTTTGACCACAAGATCAGTTAATACAGTTATTGTCCGTTCCGCATCACATTCAGTTTTTCATCCTCATTAAAATCAAGGGATTCTAAAAAGGTGATGGTTGCTATGCTAACTGCCATTATATTTGTAAATAATATGTATTTCCATAATTCATTGGTAGATTTAATTTTAAAACCATTAAACAGTTGTTTAAAATAAAGATTACGTTTTTGTGATAAATTCGAACACTCAACCACCAGATGTTGCAGCGTTTCTTTTTGTTCTTCATTGTTACAAAACCGGTAAATATTTTAAATATTATTGATAGTACCTCGCTAGGCCATTATCTCCCGCGTCCACCATAAATTGAACCTAAACCTGAAGTATACATTTCTAAATTGAGGTGAAGGACATTTGATCAAATAGTCAGACGTAATGAAACATTTTTTTATGGCCAAAGGGGTTACAGTTATAATGTACATTTGTTTTTGGTGTTTATCCAATCAGTTTGATACAGCTTAAGTTGGGCTCATACAGGTTTCCACAACAGGAGTTCAATTGAGACATCAGCATCAGATAAGATATTCCAAGTAACATTTCTGAATTTTGACAGAAAATCATGCTTAGATGTCAAGAGATAAGTTGCTAGTATGATCATCAAATTGTTCTAATGACTTGCCAGTAGACATTTCCTTAGCAGAGAGCATAGTTTCCATGTGTATGTTACATGCAGTGATAACACACCCAATTCAAAACGTATCATGGATACTGGTAAACATTGGGGCACATTAAAGAGTTTTTGCCAGAACTTGCCCTCTATTCTATCCCAAAATAAGTGTTCTTGGTTCTGTTTTGTTTCTGCACCATATGTTAAAATGGGAACCTCTTTTTGGTTATAATATAATAGCACTAGGCTGCATTTGAACTTGCCAAATTCATATAGTAAGGCTTTTGCTTGCGAAGTAACCCTAGTGAGCTTAGAGTCAATACTAGCCAAATATAAATTATCACTAGTTTGGTCATTTATATGAATTCCTAAATATTTATACTGATGCACTGTCTCTAGTTTTAGCTTTCCAGCTTTCCAGCTTTCACATTGGTCTCTTCACACATTGCATTATTTTAGTTTTTTCGAGATTGATTGTCATGTGATTTTTATCTGCATATGAGACCGATCCATCTAGTAACCTCTGAAGACCGCTAGGTGTGTTTTATAATAGCACAGGGTCATCGGCATATAGTAGCCATGGGATGGGTTGAGATGCATTATAAACAATCTGAAGTTAATGACTCCTTCTGAGGATGATGACATGAGCATCAATGATTTGGGTGGTAACACCACAGATTACTGAGTCTCCCATTAACGAATCCTGTACCCCCATTGTCGCCAGTGGAATTAGTGTGTCTACTTTTGAAAAACCGACCTGTATCTCAAGGTCATGTTCCTCTGTTCAATCTGTCAGGCTAAAAGGAGTCAATACTCACGGTGGCATTCATGGAATGTGGTGCTAATAACACAATTTGCCCAGTTCCTAGTCACTTGCTTCCTTTGTTTTCAGGTCAGAAAGGCTGCTCTGAGCACCCCAGACCACGGTATCCTCTTCCGCTCCAGATCAATTGCACTGCCATTTCCTTGTTAAAGCTCCCTGTGGTAGATGGGGACCCCAAGCTCTGCCATGCCCATCTATGCTTATGATGCGCCTGAACAAGAGCTCACTGCAACAAAAGATCAATGTCCTTGTCATTTATACCGGTGGTGAGATTACATATAAACTGTGCGCTCTGTTGCTTTTTACACCAGCAATGTGTGGCTCGAAGTGAATTATTAGTGATCCTACCAGGAGCCAAGGTAGCTACGTACATTATCAGATCTCGCTTTTGCTGCGACTTGTACACTCTTCCAGGTCAGCTGCACACCATCAGGTGATAGGCTGATAAACAACCTCAGTGCACAATTCTACTGGTCCTTTTGAACTTGAGAAATGTGCACGTAAGAAGTGCTAAAGTAGACATTCCGGATGCCGCTTATCTTTATTTGAATGTATCATTTGGTATCTGCTGCATGTATAGACGATACTTCAGAGGGCATAGTAAAAGGAAAGGGGAGCTTGCCATTTTGGGATGAGAGAGAGAAAGGAAAATACATCATAACAACAAAGCTCACAAAGGACTGCCCATACGAACAATCCATTCCCCTCTGCCCATCCCAGGCACGCTTCCTTTTTCTGTGGCAGGCAGTATGTCTGGAGCCGATCTAACATGTGATTCTTAATGAGATTTGCAATTATTAGAGATGCGGCTAAGGGGAAGAGATAGACTATTGAAATGTAACAAGGACAACCAGAAAAGCACTTCTCCAGGCTAACTGTCCACACATTTGTCATTGTCGAATGAAAGGGACAATAATGCTTGAAAGCCAAACTTCAACCATACAAACTAGTGCATGCATTCCTAATTTAGAGGCCAGTTGAAGCAGGTATCCAACAAGCCATTTGCTAACGATCACTTTAGTACAAAGAGAAAATGCTGGGGCAGATTCACATAAAGAGGGGATTTGGCTTCATACAATTCCTATGGTAACAGGGGACCTTGACATGCTGATAATAATGCTGCATATGATGATCCCTTCTTGTGTGAAATGCATGTTACATTGCAGTGATATCATAACCATATTTTACTTAGTGTACTGAGGGATGATGCTATGCTTTGTAATGTAATGTGTCATTTGTATAGCACCTTTCACCATTGGTATGGTCACAGCGCACTGTAGTTTGAATGCCCTCTGAAGGGACTAAGTCCAAGCCATGGGAAATTCGAGGAGGTGCTCGTATGCGTGTGTGCATTATAGCCAATACGAGGATATGCAGTGGTGGCCATGTCCCTGCTAGGCACCCCTGTCTGG
This sequence comes from Ambystoma mexicanum, assembly GCF_040938575.1. NCBI lineage: Eukaryota > Metazoa > Chordata > Amphibia > Caudata > Ambystomatidae > Ambystoma > Ambystoma mexicanum. The sequence continues at coordinate 1,224,228,897 of NC_090930.1, read as the reverse complement.
TTGCGTGTGGGTGGAGAGAGGTAGTCTAGAGAGGGAGTCTAGAGGGGGTACGAGAGAGGATAGTCATTATGTGTTTAGATACAATTAACATTTTTGTCATGAAAGGTAGCTGGGTTCTTATGGCAGAAGTGCTGTGCAAAGTGTCATTTGAGTTGTGTATAAAAGCAGATATTGTCACTTCCTGTGATGTCAAGTGGAGAAAGCGTGTGTGCCACCACTTCCTGTGATGGGGTGGGGGTCAAACATTACACCACTTCCTGTGATGTTACCTGGGGGCGGGATCAAATGTCATCACTTCCTGTGATGTCATCAGGGAAGTCAATGGTCATGTTGGTGAAATTACTTCCCTGATCCTTGGAACAACCGGTGGACTGCCCAGCTCTATCGTGGGCTACCTCGCTACAGCTACATGCATTTTCAGCCATCTCACTTCATGGGAAGTTGTGGTGGGGCTGCTTCTGTGTTCACCACTGTACGATCAGCTGTCAAAGCATGGCTGTGTTGTGCTTCTTTGGAGCACTCCTTCTTCAGTCCTGTGAGATGTCCTGAGGGGGTCTGCACTACAGAAATCTTCATGTTTCTACACTTTTGTTCTTCTTCTGTAACTTGACTGTAATCGTTTGCTGTGTAACACGACCGACACCTGACACGAGAAGTGACCACTACACCTGCGAATCTTGGGCCCTCCTCACGCAAGCCAAGCACAGACGATTGTGTTTTTAATGGATTCTGGATGGCCTGCAGTGGTATCTGGAAGAATCAGAGTCAGGGGTAAGTTAACAAGCCTGTTTCTTACGGCCCCTGTGTTTCATAGGGTAACATTGTGCATAATGTCCTGACCCTGACACACTCTAACATGGCCTGTTGTGTTGGGACTCAGGTTAAGGATCCTTTCCTAGTCCAACCCTAGTGACTGGATTGAGTTGAGTACTCACCTGAACTTTCATAAATATGTATCTAACTTTGAAAACATTTGAAAGGGCCACCACAGCCAACTGCATCATTTTGAAATGAAATGACCGGAAGAAACTGTACTTTGGAAATCATGACCTTTGACACATCGTCCTCACATCATCTTTGGGATGGGCGTATTTAAGAGTGAGAGAAGTGTTCTTGCATTGGCTATGTCTATTTTTCCTTGCTTCTTACTACTCACCTCTATTGCATTGGTAATTGATTAATATGCAATTCTATTCTCCTAATGGTGAATGTGTATATATGTTTATGTTATTTTGTGTGCAAATACTTACCTGTGATTTGAATATGCTTAGTTTGTAACTAAAGGCCTACACAATAACAGTATTTTTACATTTTAACGTGTAACCTGAATTAATGGTGTTGGTCTGTGTGGACTCAAAGTAGTCCCAGACCACTCTCACACTAAGACTAAGCCTTGACTGCTCAGCTACCTTACCTTGATTAAACTCTCAGTGTCTTCCCTGTTTACCATAAATAGGGTGACCTCCCAAAATCTTCCCACCAAGGGCTGATTTGGAAATCCATCTTTAGTGGACCTCATGGCACTAGGTGAGAAACCTAACTTATTGCCTTCCAGTCTAAGAAAAGGAGAAATTCCGGCAATCCAGACTTTAATAAATGATGTGAATCTAGTCACTTAGTCCACAGACAAAGGTGGCGGGATTGTAATAATGGATTCAGAACAGTATCATCAGATGGTGAATAATCGCTTCGCAGATCAAAACTCATTATAAAAAACATTTACTGTGGGCCCGACCTCCAGAATACAAGCTATTATTGGAAATGTAACTATGAGAGCAGTGGAGAGGGAGTGGATCACTAAATCAGAATATCAGTTTCTGAAGGTTTCACAGCCTAAAACACCTCTCAGACTGTGGCACGGTTCTAGAGCCTCTTAGTAAATTGGTTGACGATTTCCAACAGCCTCTTAGCCCACAGACTAGTACATACCTCAGGGATACCCGTGGAGTTATACAGATTTTGAGGATCTTCCATTTGATGATCCACCAGAAATACTCGTCACCATGGATGAACAGGCCTTGTATACCAACATCCCTTAGGCCAAGACCATCAAATGTATTCGAGAAATTCGATTAGAAACAGACATTACACAAGAGCCACCGACTGAGTTGATTATTAATTTTATGACTATCACTTTGGAATTTAAATATTTTGAATACAGGAACACCTTTTATCAACAAATAAAGGAGACAGCTATGAGTGCAGCATTTGCAACTTGTTTAGCCATTGTTTGTATAGCTAGATTTGAACAGCAATATAGCTCCACTTAATTTTGTAATCATATTAAAATATGCACGCGTTAAATTGATGATGTCATATGGATATGGACTGGTGACTACACATCAACATATGATTTCCATGGATGGCTTAAAAATTGTAACTGCAACATACGGTTTACCAAGCAGGCGAGTAATAAGGCCAGTAACTTTATTGATTTGACCATTAAGCCAACACTAGGCAAGCAGACTTTAAGCCTATTTAGGAAAGGTAGCGAAGAGTAACCTCTGTTGCATTACACAAGTTATCACCCTTGAGCTATGAGGGATAATTTTCCACATAGTCACCTCCTACATATTTGCAGGGATTGTAATTCCTTATCTAATGACACTAAACATGGTTCAATACTGAACAAGTGCCTCAAGGATAGAAGCTACCTACAAAAACTATTTAAAATTTAAAATAAACAAGCATGCTACACTCCAAAGGAATGTCTGATTTCTAACTGAAATGAGTATCCATCCACAGAAGACACTGTGTGCATTTACACCTTCAGCCCTAATGCTAACAAAATTAAACAATTTGTCAGATAACACTGACCATTGATAGAAAAACAGTTTCCCAATACTCAACCACCTATGTTTGTACTCAAAAGAAATCTGAATCTATGTGACCAGTTGGAACACTCTAAAGATACCATACTCAATAGTCGTAACCTCCAAACCACCCTTTGGAGCTAGTGTTCCCACATTGACCACCCTCTATGTGATATGTGCTCCATGTACAGGTTCACTAAGAAAATTACTAGTTTCACCATTTGGGAATATAAATGGATTATTCTACATTTTTCCAACTGTGGAACAGCGGATGTAATACATTTTATTGAGTGACCATGTGCCCTTAGGTATATTGCCCAGGCAACTCGAGCTGTCAGCTTGAGAATGTCTGAGCATAGACCATGGATCAGGTGTAAAAAGACACATGAGTATGTAGTCAAGCATTTTGTAGAGCGTAACTACACAGCCAATGAAATATTTTGGTGTGTTATAATCCTAGTGTCCCGAACTCATGATCTCAGTATGAGCTTAAATTGTAAGAAGCATATTTGGATCTATAAAATGAATAACCATGAGGCAGGACTGATCAAGGATTTTGAAAGGCCAGTTCTTTTCCTACACTAACACACTATGTAATATATGATGGACACTGGGCCTCATTACACTGTAGGCGGAGGACCAAGGTGCTATTAGCACCTTGGTCCATGCCGGTAAAATACCGGCACCGGCTTGGAGGAAAGGGGAATTACCGCCCTATTCCAAGGTTGGCGGAGTGGTAATTCCCCCTTCCCCCATTGCCCTTCCCCATTCCCATTTTTGCCCCATAGGGCTCTATGGGAATGGGGAAGGCGCTAATTACGGTGCCGCAAATTGCGGTACCGTAATTAGCACCCTGGTCCCTTTGCGGGTTGGTTTTTAACGCCTGCTAAACAGCAGGCGTTAAAGTACCAACCCGTAAAGGGACCTCGTAGTAAGGCGGTAAGGGTTTACCGGTACCGGTGCCCTTACCGGTACTGGTAAACCCTTACCGCCTCCGTGTAATGAGGCCCACTGTGTTTACTAATTACATCATACTTGGTTATCTCTGAAAGTCTATGCACTATATTGAGTATAAACTAGTATACTTTTTTAAGCAAGTTACTATTTTGTCACTATTTAACAAATACATCAGTCCCTAGGTTCTTCTGCTTTTGGTGCTTCCCTTCATACACAAATCATTCCATTTCATTAGCATTTAGCATCAGGGCATTTGCCTGGTATACTGCCATCTATTATTATGTATTATGGCTATAATGTAATGTGATGGCGCTTGATGTCATCATGTATATTGATGCTTGTATTTTTTCAGTCGCTACTGTTACTCCATATATGCAAAAGCCGGTCATCATCTTTTGACATCCGGCTATTAAGAGTTATGTTTCCTTTTATAGGTAAGTCCGCAGTTCCTTACAACCATACTATTCATTTCACAGCCCTTTATTTTTTCAAAGAACACAAATGCACTTTTATAGTTACCTAATAAACAGCTTGAACAATAAATACTTTACCACATAGAGTGTCCATTTCAGACCCTTTTGACACTCCTATGCTTTCACATTTCCCCCTTTCAACTAAGTCAGTCCTTGCTCTAGGAAGATCAATAGCAGAGGCTTGTACTATGCATCATACTATTAAGGCATGTCTTCTAGAAAGTCATTTTTTTTCAATAAAAAAAACACACACTTTTGGAATAATCCTTGGATAGTTCTTATTACCACTCTTATTTCTGTTAGGAAACTAAATCTCCATGATATCCAATTCAAACATAGAGCATACCTAGACAACCATCTAATTGGTTTAGTGGACCCAAGATGAGACCCCTCCTTATTTGTTTTTGGACAAACAAAAAAACAGTGTTCATAGTCGATTATAGATTAAATCTCCATAAATACATATTGTATGTGTCTGGATGGAAGATATTGGACACTCAAAAACAGAAACTGCTCACTGAATCCATACTCTTGTTTTTCCACCAACAGACAAACTATTATTAGCATCCAACCATATTGTGGTTTCCCTCCAGTGTTAAAATGTTCAGCAACAGCTGAACATAAGACCGGGACTCCCATTAAGCAAAGCAACATTGACTACTACCATTAGGGTAAGTAACTATTAGTCTCCAAATGCTCAGGTGTCTTCCTCTGAGCGTAGTGTGAATAATCCTGCAGAATCCTCACAGAATCCCTGCCTTAAGTCTCCTCCAGGTCACCAGGGCAAGGCAGCAGCTACCTGATCCTAACCCTGGTGGTGGTATTAGCCAGGTGGATCACCGGGGAGAAGGGCCCCAACGGAATATGAGGGTTCCGCTAGGAGCGACGCTGTATTTATATTTATTAGTAGAAGAACTTTTTGTTATGTAACAAAAATTGGATCAATAGATGAAAGATGAAAATATACTCAATCTTCTGTTTCAATAATTCACAGAGAATGATTTGTATTCATAACAAGCCATTATATCACAAAATTAATATCTAAAAGAATCTCATAGCCATTAACCCATCATTCGTACTCATTTACACTCTTCATGCACTCAAACTCACTAATATGTCCAAAAAACGGTGACATATGTCACCGTATCATTCAAAACAAAATAAATATACACTTAAACCCATTCTGTTTTACAGGTGTGCCCCTCTGTATCTATTACAGGAGATTTAACAGTCAACACGTATTTCAGTTGATTTTAAGTAGGGCATCATATCTCTTGCCCTTCAAGTCTGCCAACTTTCATCAGGACAGAGGTCAACTACCGACTATGTGTTGCCTCATATGAGTATGGGGTGAGCCACACAATCTGAAAAACAATAATAAACTAATTACTCTCTCCTTGTATTTAAATGTCATCTTTTTCGATTTACAAATAAAATCAATGTGAAAACAGTAACTTCTTTTGTTGTTACTCATATCATACTCACTCCCTCAATACAAATGTTGGAGGCGAGTATAGATATTCTGGAATAAATCCCGTATATGCTTGACTTACACATCCACCAAATTATGGATAGTACTGCAGGGCACAGAATTAACAAACCAGGCGCATGGTATGCAAATAATCCTAGCACTTTTGACAACTCAACCTTGACCTCATATACAGATATTGGCAGAAGGATTATGGTACTCACTTCTCAAGTGAATATTTCCTTATAAACCATGTGTGACGTCTTCTTGGTTTCTAATGATATGATATGATTGTTTATTCATAAAACGTCTATACACAACGTGTTTCAAAGCGCTTCAAGGTAAGGGAGGGAACAAGGGAAAATACAACCACATTCTTACAGGCCATGAATGGGAAGGATGTGAAATTAACTATCGTAATCGGCCTGACGACATTTCAGATAGTGCAAGAGCTAAGACATAGAAAAGGAAGGGAGGGTGAGAGTCGGAAGGAAATGAAAACAGACAGGCGACTACCATACTAGGCCTGATGACATTTCTGGTAGGTGTTCTCCTATATCGAAAAGAGAACCCATTTTAGTGGTGGTACCCGTAGTGAATTTAAAATTCGCAACTGTCTGTTACTATTGATATAGTTTGTGTTAGTCCCTTCTAATTCATGTCTTTCCTGGTACCAATGTAGATGGTTGCAGGTAATCACATATATCTGTCAAGGTGGTTAGTCCAGGCTCTTGTAGATACACTGGTATTAAATCTGTACCCGTGTTGTAATTACTGAAATGGAAAAATATATATGTGGCTATAAATTCCCATTCAATTTACCACAGTAATATCAACAGGATGCAATCTAGGACATTGCACACCGTTTTGTTGGAAGATGTGTTGCTTATTTTCAACTGTGTTCAAGAACTGTGCTCCTTCTATTTGCTGCATTTCAGTCAAAGTGAATGCAGCATAGCATGCATTAATGAATCTTCATGCTTGTCATTTACTGACATTGTCGCGTGGTGATTAAGCAAGCATATTGCTGTGACTACGATCGTTGCTGTTGTAGGGTTGCTTGAACATATCTGTCTCTAAGTAGGCATGGGGGTAATACAGGTCACATTACTGCCTGTTCAACTTTCTGTCCAAAACTAGCACGTGCGTAGTTTGAGCCAGCATAAATCAAGCTCGTATACAAAAAGCAGCTTGGTCTGCGTTAACATACGGCAATCCTGATTCGGTGAGAGGAGGGGCTTACCTACTGATGATTGGGTGCAATTCTGCACTCGATGCAGCACGGTCGCAGCAGTGTGACCGACAATCCTTGGGCGGAATGGAGAACGCACCTCATTATCTACAAGTTTCCTTAACGGCATACTCTAAGGTGACCCACGTATGATAACTTTATATAGATGACGTGTTTATCATCTGGTGAGGATCAAGCTCTTCACTACTTGACTTTCACAAATGGCTCAACACATGTGATGCAAACATCAAATTCACCTTAGAATGGAGTCAGAGTCAAATAAATTATCTTAATCTCATGATAAAAAAAAATCAAGAAATAAACTGAACACCACGCTTTACAGGAAGCCAACCGACAGGAACAAACTGCTTCACTATTCCAGCTTTCATCCTACAGGATTGAGACAAAATTTGCCATATGGCCAATTCCTGAGAATCCACCGGTATTGTACTGAGAAAGAAGACTTCAATATACATGCGGGACAATTGCAACAACGGCTGAAAGAACGTGGATATCCCAAGAAATTGGTGAGGGACAATCTCAAAAGAGCAGTGAATACCAACAAGAAAATATGTCTGACTCCCCAAAAAACAGACAAACGACAGATTAGTATGTGTTACAACATGTCAGTAAAAAAATCAAAAAGATCATCAGTCTCAATTGGAACCTGGTGAAATATCCAGGCACTTTGCAGAAAAAAACGATGTTCCCGTTTAAACATAGTAGTAATCTACGCCACAGAATTGTCTATACATACCGAGTAAAATCCAAGGAGCAAACTGTACTTAACCAATGGGGATTGACACCAATAATAGGGCACCATAAATGCGGGAATTGTGCCGTATGACCAATGACAGAAACAAAATATGTGTTCAACCATGGCCATGTGAAATGGGAACTAAAGAACCACATAAACTGCCTGACAAAAAATGTAACATGCATTATCTCTTGTCCATGTAACGTGCTATATGTAGGTAAGACGACTAGACAAACAAGGCAGAGAATATGCAAGCATAGATCTTGCATCTGCAACAAAGTGGCAGACAAGCCTTTGCTTGACCATTTTTTAAGAAAAGATCACAAGGATACAGAATTTAAATGGTTTGTACAACAAGCTATAAAACCAAAAAGCCGTGGTGGATATATGGCACCATCACTCCACAAGCTAGAATAGCGCTGGATTTATTCTCTAGACACAGTGCGACACAGCCTAAACATCGCCGTGGAAAGGAACACTCATATCAGTAGGTGAGTTGCCATCAGCTATGTGCCACACCGAGTATCCAGCTCACACTAAATTAGGTATAATTACTTATCATACATTAAATTTGCCCCTAAGTTACAACACTAAGTAACCATCTTTGTGTTTTTTTCTGATCATAGCTCTGCATGAGCGCTATGTGGGTGGATCTATATGAATATCCAGCGGAAACTACATGTCCCAGGAGCCTCGGTTCCACAACACAATATTTAACATTTAAGCAATTTGATTTCAGCATGTTCCAACTGTCAACTGATACTTACTGATGTAACAAATATACATTTGTATATACGATGGGAGTAAGAGATACCAGCTGTATTGACAGAAGTCATTGGACTGATGTTGTAGGCGAAACTTGTAGTTTCCTGTCGATGACTATGATAGGATCAACACATCAGGTGCTGTAATGAGGTGCTTTCTCCATTCCGTCCAAGGATTCTCGGTCACAATGCTGCAACCATTCTGCATCAAGTACAGAATTGTAATCAATCATCAGTAAGTAAGCCCCTCACCGAATCCAGATTGCCATATTTTAATGCAGAGCAAACCACTTTTTGTGTACGAGCTTGATTTATGCTGGCTCGCACTATGCTAGTTTTGGACAGAAAGTTCAACAAGCAGTAAGGTGACCTGTATTACACCCATGCCTACTTGGAGACAGATATGCTCAAGCAAATGTTGTGCAATGTCCTAGATTCAATCGTGTGTGCATTACTGTGGTAAATTGAATGGGAATTAATAGCCACATATATATTTTTCCATTTCAGTAATTACAACACCGGTACAGATATAATACCAGTGCATCTAAATGAGCCTGGACTATGCGCCTTGAGAGATAAATGTGATTACCTGCGACCTTCTACACCGGCGCCAGGTGATACATGAATTAGAAGTGACTAACACAAACTATATCAATAATAACAGACAGTTGCGCATTTTAAAGTCACTACGGGTACCACCACTAAAATTAGTACTCTTTTCGATATAGGAGAACAATAAGTATGATGTCGTTACTCGCATTAGAAACCAAGAAGATGTCTACACATGGTTTATAAGGAAACATTCACTTGAGAAGTGAGTACCATAATCCTTCTGCCAATGTCTGTATATGAGGTCAATATTGAGTTGTCAAACGTGCTAGGATTATTTACATACCATGACCCTGGTTTGTTTATTCTGTGCCCTGCAGGACTATCCATAATTTGGTGGATCTGTAGATCAAGCATATATGGGGTTTATCCCAGAATATCTATACTTGCCTCCAACATTTCTATAGAGGGTGTGAGTATGTTATGAGTAACAACTAAAGAAATTACTGTTGTCACATTGATTGTATTTGTAAATCAAAAAAGATGACATTTAAATACAGAGAGAGTAATTTATTTGATTATTATTGTTTTTTAGATTATGTGGCTCACCCCATCCTCATACAAGGCAACACATAGTCAATATTTGACCTCTGTCCTGATGAAAGTTGGCAGAATTGAAGGGCAAGAGATGTGATGCTCTACTTAATATCAACTGAAACACCTGTCGACTGTTAAATCTCCTGTATTAGATGAAAAGGGACACACCTGTAAAACAGAATGGGTTTGAGTGTATATTTATTTAGTTTTATATGATATGGTGACATATGACACCGTTTTTTGAACATGCTAGTGAGTTTGAGTGCATGAAGAGTGTGAATGAGTATGAATGATGGGTTAATGGCTATGAGCTTCTTTTAGATATGGATTTTGTGATATAAAGATTTGTGATGAATTAAAATAATTCCCTGTGAATTATTGCAACAGAAGATTGAGTATATTGTCATCTTTCATCTATTGGTCCAATTTATGCTACTTTGGTATACTCACCTGGAGGACCATAGATTATTACAGGGTACCGTTATATTTTTGAAAAAAGAATATTTATTGTCTTGCTGTGAAAGTAAGGTCTCTCTGACCAAAATGATACCATTGTCAGTAATAAAAACTACGATGACCAATATGTTAACAATATACATAAGAATTCTAGCAGTAACTCTTTAGTGTTGGATACTTATAATTCTCCATTAGGTTTGGGTTATGAACATGAGAATAAAACCTTACATCTTTTAAAAACCTTGTCTAAAGATGTACTCAGTAAACTGAGTAAATTACATTGAGTAGAAAATGAGCCTGTTGATGGAAAAAGAAACCAGGACATGAGGACTTCTAGTGACCCACACCTGAGCGGGAATGTTAAATGTATAAATCCTCCACAGGTGGAGGCCATTAGAACAAGAAGGTTAGGAGGCAGAAGAAATTGCAGGCCGCAGTTGCCGCAGCAGGAGTGGAAACCCAAAGACGCCAGAGCCGCTGCTGTATCTGAAGCAGGTGTTGGTTTGGAGAGGGTCTTTGTGTTTTCAGATCGAAAGTGGAGAGGTCACGCATCAGGAAGTGCTGTTTTGAAAGACTTTGCCTGTAGACAGAGAGACTCTCCTTCTTACGTGCCTTGTTCCAGTGGCCGGCGAGCACCGAAACATTTCAGGAGTGAGAAGAGCTCCCTTCCCCATCGGCATGAGCTGCAGGAAACAGACTGAATCCATCAGTAATACAAAAAGCAGCAGAAGAAGCAGAGTTGGATGCAGCCACTTATCGTGCGGACACGTATAAGTTATCCGGTGAGTTTACCCTTGCTAAGTAATCCCGGAATGCTCTGTAGCCGACCGCTTGCTATTTTTTCTTATTTTAATTACCAAACTAATGAAAGAGAATCATATTTGTGTTATAACAATTTTGACAAAGAACAAGAAAGGAAAGGTTACAATTACTTTTATCCAAGCCAAGAATATTGCCAAAGCAGGGAAAGAGCAATATTGAACCAAAATACAAACACACATTTCCAAGCCAAGAGAAGGCAATACTGAAGCAAGTTAACCATAACCATCATTGCCAAAGTCAAAATAAGGCAATGTTGAAGCCAGCTAATTATAACCATTATTGCCAGAATAAGGAAGATGCAATAGTTGAGGAAGACATCAACGAGCATTGCCTGAACCACACAGGGGCAAGTAGAATACAGAAACATTGTCAGCAGTTGTTTGATGTAAAAGGGGAAAACAAGAGTGGCAGTAGAGAAACCCTCCTGGTAGGAAGAATCAAGGAAAAGAGGAAAATAACCTGCATTGCATGTTGCAAAAAGAACAGTGGAATAAACAGCACCAATGTATCTCATGTTTTCTCAGAAGAAGTTGTGAATTTTGAAGTAAACCTCACTAGAGAGTACTTGTAGTAGTCAAAGGAGCTGTTTTCCAGGCTGGTGAGTATAGCAGGATGGGAACCTTTTTGTGGTAGTCCTGGCAGGTTAGTGAACCAGATAGAAATCATTGAAGTACTGCAATTGTGAATGACGGTTGTGTGGAGAAGAATAAGTGGCAAGAACACTAAAGTGTGTCATGAATTGTTGTGGTATCATCCAGAAAAAAACATTGTTGTTGATACAGAAGAATTCTGAATGTTTTCTTTGTTTGCTGAGGAGAAGAAATTGTGTTGACTTGTTTTCTATATGCAGAGAGATAAAGACCTGTTGTCTGAGAGAACTTTTGTGAAAAGTCCAAGTGAACGACTTTTAGAGTAAGCAGACATTTATTATCAAAACCTGGCCACAAAAAGGAATTTACTTAAGAGTGAACCTTTTGATTGAAATTCCTGATTTGAATCTGGGGAAGGGGATCCAACCCAGTTTACAAGGATTCACTGTTATTAGCATTATGTTGAATATTACCTTTATGAGTTTGATGTATCTATAAGTGTGAGGGAAAGATTCCTTTTATAAAAGTGTTTTCCTTTAGTTTATTTTGACAGGGAAAACCTCAGGATAGTGAGGCATTTGTCAAAACCTTATGATTTAAGAAAATGGGATCATGTGAAAAACCTTTTCCAAGTTGTCCGCCTCACATTTCCGACCCCTCAGAGTAGTTTGTCCTTAAGGAGATGTATTCATCATTTTTCTTGCCAAAACAAGGTTGTTTCCATATTGATTGAACATTTCGGATTCATTACCACCTATTGACACAGCTGCCTTTTTGATTTATTCTGACACAGCTATTTCCCTAATTGACTCTTAACATTACTCCTAGTTTGATTTTTCATACAGTTACCTGTTTGAATTTCTTTTGTACAGTCAATGTTTGACATATCTATTTGTTTGATTTATCCTCTACTCCTTTATTTTCGCTCCCCTTAGAGTTATGTTCTTGTCTTTATGTGTGGTATATAGGAATGTCACACCCTTAACAATTGGATATACACATATATTTAATATGGACCTGTTTGCTATGAACTTTTAGCTTAGAGTCTATGTGAGCTGTATTTCTATTTCATTCTCTTGGAAATGTGTCTCCTTGAATCAGATTAATGACATATGTTCACAGTGCAAAATTGAATGAGTTTCACCAATGTGTGTTTTCAATTTGATCAAATAACACTAATATAATAAATAATTACTGCATATCAATAAGCAATACGTTAATAGGCAACCTAGCAATCCTATTACTGCTTGACCTATCTGCAGACTTTGACCTCGTCGACCACCAAATTCTTACCAAACACCTTACCACAGCTGCAGCATTCTCCACTGATGCATCCAATTAGGTTAAATTCTTCTTATCTAACCGGACCACTAGTGTCTTCTCTCCCTCGGCCTCAGCAGACCCGACTTCGATATTGTGTGGTGTCCTGCAGGGATCCTGTGTGTCACCCAAAATATATAATATATTTATGAAGCTACTCTTCGACCGGCTGGACAACTTGGGTGTCGTCTACACCAACTATGCAGAAGACACTCAAGTCCTTATCCCCCTCACTGGCTGTTACGACCACAGCTCTAAACTGCTAAACAACATCTATCTTGAAACCAAGCCTGGATGGCCACTGATGGCCTTTGCCTCAATGATGATAAGACTGAGTTCATAAATGTGGGTACTCAAGCACGACTGACTAAACTCGACACTAGATACTCCTCTTTCATCATTGATGGCAATATAATCAATGTCTCCAAAGAGATAAAAACACTGGGGGTTTACCTCGACTCAACTCTCTCTCTTAAAAAACAGGTCAATAGTGTTGCGTCCTCCACGGCCTACACTAATAAACTGATCTACAGCTGCAAGTCTTGCCTATCCACAAGTAGCTGCTTAATGTTTGCTAGAGCACTTGCTCTATCGAAAATTGATTACTGCAATACACTCTTCCTTGGCTCATCGGAACACAACCTAAACAAACTCCAGGTACTCCAGAATAACTCACTGAGAGCAGCACTTAGTCTTCCGAGATCATGCCACATTTCTACTCATAGACATAATGCCAACTGGCTACCCATCTGTGACCGAATCACTCTGCGCACCCTGACCATCATGCACAAATGTCTCACAAACTCAGCCTCGAAATACCTGGCAGATAAAAACTGCTTACACCAACTCACACATATTACCAGATCAGCGCACTCCCTCAACTTAGTGGTTCCAAGATACAATCTAAAAACATCAGGAGGAGCCAGCTTCCCAGTTCAAGCTGCTAAACAATGGAACTCTATCCCCATTGCCTTCAGACAGGAACCCTCCTTCCTTACTTATAAAGGCAGTATTTAAAAACTGGTTGAGTAACAAGCCCCCACACTAAGATGGGATCACTAGGCTAGCCAATCACCATCTATGCTTTGTGTAAGCCTCTGTAGTTTACCACTGTACATTATTTCCTGTATCTCACTATCTGACCCCCCTGTAACCAGGGTCCTTTTGTTGATGATAATCTGTATGCCTGTCTATGTCTGTAACCTTAAAGTTGTTCAAGTGCCCAGTTACCTCAGGGTTCGGTGCATGATACAAATAATAAACAAATACAAAAAAATAAAAACATGACTGTTTTCTCATTATATTTGTGTCTTTAGAAACAATGTATCATCGAATGTTATTCAATTCATTTGATAAACTCTAAAACATTTTTATTTCTCTAAAGGGAACTTGCCTTTTCCTTTACAAGTGTATCTTTCCTGAGTGTACTATCATGTACATGAATACCCCTTTAGGATCATCAGGAGAGTGTCACACCAATAACGGATATACATTTTAAATTGTTGGTGAGGTGAATACATTTCAAAGCAGAAGAACAGGTCTTAATCTTTGCCCCTATTTGTCAAATAAGTCACGAAGATGGAGGATGAAGAATATTTATAGATTAATGAGAGTTAAACAAGGAATTCAGCCCCTCAGCACAATTGGTTGTAACATTGGGAGAAATGCTTGTGGGGATCCCCCAAAAGCAGTCCAACAAGCGACAGCATGGTTTATTGCAAATGCACACACATTTGACTGAATCATCCCCACCCTACTTTAACTACATTGGCTTTCTCTCCAGCCCGGATACTTTACATGACTGAATGTATCATCTACAAGCAGTGTCACACCAGCATACCTGGCATCTAAGCCCTACATATCTGGTGGCACATGCTCCTCATGCAGCAAATCCACAAATCAGCTGAAACCACAACTCACCAGCAAAAACAGACCCACAAACAATCCTTCTCGTGTCACACACCCATCCGTTCAACCTGGATCCCGGAATTGGGTCAGAGTGAACACGCAATTCTCCAGTTCCTCAAATCTCTCAAAACATGGATTTTTCAGAAACACCTGGCCAAAGGCTGGCCCTAGCAAATGTACAGACCAATGCACAGACTGTAAAGCACAGTACTGCGCATGTTGGCTACCCACACCCTGTACAGCGCTCTACTGCTCTCGAGCTAGGTCTGTGCTTTAAAGAATAAAATTACATAAAAGATAAAGCACCGTCTTTACAGTCATTAAAAAAAAACATTTTTGGGCCATCCGACTACACAAAAGCAGTCGGATATATACTACCTTTGGATGGGAAGAACACAATAACTCACACAGTTATAAAACTAATATTGGATGTTTTGGATGATTTGAAGTCTTCACAAATTGAGGTTCAGAAAGTGAACAAGATCTACATTGTTTGTAATACGGGCAGGAATATTGATGAACATTTGAGAGAAGTGTTGAAAAGAGTACAGGAAGGGGGTGGGGCAGGTACTATCAGTAAAGGGCAAGGTCATTGATACATACACACTACAATTATTAATAGCATTGCCAATTTCCACAGATCACAAATCTTCACAGTGATTATTGGGAATTTATGGATGTTCCAGGACATTCAGCCTCCTTTTTGTGCAAATAATGAACCTCTTGTATCCATGTATGAGGTAGAAATAATTTCAATGGAGGGAGGAATATTCACAAGCATCAGAATAAATGAAACAATGTTAGTTTGCAGAACTGAATATTTCAACAACTTCCATCAAAAACATCAATGAAAATTGTGTTTACCTAGGGCCATGTGTAAAAGAGACTACCATTCCAGCATTGTTGATTTAATTATAAGACGCTAAGCTCATTCTAATAGCATGTAGAAGACAGGTGTTGAGAACAAGAGTTAAAATTTCCACACGCAAAACGAAAATGTTAACAGTGAATTGGACACTAGGAAAGATGAAAAATTCAACATGTGGTCAAGAAATAATTACAAATATGAGATGAACTTAACTGGCTTTTCTTGGAGACCTCCTGCATGCAGAAAGCACCCAGGAGATGACATGCAAATGGTGTATTTATTTAGCCCAGCTATTACTAGGAATGTCAACATCATCTTAATAAGCACAACAACAAGAGTCAGATGGTCTTAATGCAAAATCCACAAACCTTTCAAATGTGGAATGAGCTTTGTGCAGTCCGATTTATGGACTTATAATTTGAAGAAAAAAAACATGGTATTGCAAATGCTATCTTTTGTTTGTTTTCAGGTGCTAAGGGCACCTGCTATTACTCCTTTGTCAGGTCAAGCATGGAAATACAGTGGTGGATCCCAGTCTCTTGATTAGCTCATCGATTTGTTGATTTGGATACTCAGCAGAAGCCTAAATAGCGTTAATCTTTCCAAAATCAATACATAATCGCCAGGCTCCATCAAGTGTTCCTGCTTGGACTATAGATGATAAGCAATAGCTGGTTGAAGAAATGAGAATAGTACTCCCAGGGATGAGGACCAATTTAAGAATGTTCAAAAGATGTGTGACAACCCTTTGCTACCACAGATGTTAGGCAATGGTGTGATGGCAACCCCAACTTATAGCAGAGTAGATGAATGAAGAAGATGGTTAAGACTTTTGGTCAGGGAACACTGTTCTGGAAGTCCATATGTTGGGGGATGGCAATGTGGCAGTGAGAGAATGCTTCTGAAGGTTAGGCTGGTGGGATTGGAGAGGCGGATGATGCCGACACATTATGGAAGTGCTTTCTAGTGTTCACAGGCAGGGGATATGAGTGATTTGAGGTTAGCTTGAAATTATGTGCATTTCAACATTGATCTGCATACAGATGACCTGGGTTAAAATATATGGCACACCACAAGGGGGTACAGGAAGTAAATGGCTTATGTTGTCAGGTAAGGTCCAGTTTTGCTCCTGACCTATACTGTTTCTCTCTACACTTTAGGAAGTAAAGCAAAGCGAGATTGCTAGAAAAGTGTAGTGGTTGGAATTTGTATAAGAAAAATAGGGCAGTGCACTTTTTGGGGTTCACTTGGTGGATTTTATTCATGAGTCTACCATTGTATCTTATTACAATTATATCAATAAAGAGATTGTGGAAAAAGTGCATCAATTATTTCAGTGCTTAGAATTGGAAAGACTCTGCCCTGAGACATTCTGTAATGATGATTTAACCACATTTTGCAGAGGTTCCATGTTTTGCGGCACTGTCATCATCCGACATTGACTACGTAAAATGTGGAGATATAAGAACAATGGGAAATGCATTTTACATTTTGGCTCCAGATCAATTAGATATCTGGTATTGGTGCAAGGGGCAGCTTATTAAGGATAGGATTTTCCATAGAAAATCTACCGGGTAAGGGATGGAAGTGAACAGTAACCGAAATATGAGTTACACTGAATACTGTGAGCAGAATGTTAAGCAGGATAGGAGGAACATGACAGTGATGAACTGGTTAGGTGGGGCTGTCTGTCTTGCACCACATGGGAGCCCCAATTGTGGGCTACAGTGCGCAGCCTCTCTAACAATGGTATTACTTTGAATGTATGCTCCTGTAACTCCAGAAAGAGTGTTCATCTGATATCGAATTTTGGAAGCACTAAAGTGTTAGAAATGTGGCAGCTGCATTCTCCTTCAGGAGACCTGGCTGATTCAGGCCCTGATTTTGGATGGATATGTGGTTTTCTCTCAAGCCGCATGACTGAGTCGGGGTTGTCGTGTAGCGAGGGGGTCTTGTAACAGCAATACATTCAGGACAAGGCCTGGATGTGAAATAAGTGCTTACACTCCCGTTCGGGCCCATGCTACTGAAGTGACCTGGTTGGAACAAGGGAAGGCCTGCCTGGCCATCAACATGTATTGGCACAGGGGTATTGCACCAATTTTTTTTTTTTTAAATTTATATGGTTTAGACAAACCTTTAAAATATTTACAAACAATCAACAAAACAACAAGCAACATACATCAATTTCCATCATTCCACAGCCTCCTCCATTACACCAATATAATAATTTGTGAAACCTATAGTGGATGGGATAATGACTTGGAAAGGAATTTGCCCTGGTGTAAGTATTATTCTAGTTGGAGATCTTAATGCTGCCTGCCATGACTTGGATTCTGGGTAGGAGGATTGGGAGGTGACTCCAGATATGGTTCGGGCAGCCACAATTTATAGTCAGGACGGCATTGGGTGGTTGCAGTGTCTTCTATAGGGCTTCAAAAGTTGTATTATATATTTGTTGATACACAGCTGTTTAAAGAATGTTTGGGGTTTGTGATCAAGAAAAACATGTAGCGTGGCCACTCAACCATAAGGGTTGAATTCGGCATGTGCCTCTGTGCAACATCCCAGAGTATGATTAGGAATCTGAGGGTAGACTCTGATAGAAATAGAATTAGCTGGTTGGATAAATCGATGGAGAAAATGAATAATTTATTTGTGAGATGCTCAATTGGTCGACGTATGATTGGAAAATGGATATGCTCAATGTGACACATTTTCATGCTGTAATTGCTAATTTGGTGTCAAAAGTCCAATTGGCCAGCGGGGGGGAAAAGGGTCCATATACATAAGTATAATGAAGTTTTAGCAAGGAAAAAACAGAAATGCAATGCAAAATTAGGTGGATCACAACGGCAGGACTTTGTGTGGATTTGAGGAGTTCCAGTATAATTAAGGAGAACCAGAGCTATAAATACCTCTGTAAAGTATACCCGGTGAAATTGTTACAGAATGACGCAGAACCGATGTTGATAATCTTAATTTACAAAGATTCCAGAGCTTTACTGAAAATAGTCAATGCACAAGAGGACGCTAACCAGTTGGTGCAGATAAATCCCATGCCAGAAAATGTTTGGTGTGAGTATTTCAAATTTGTATATGCAAGGATGGGTGGGTATGAGTATGAGGGCATGGAAAGACATGATCAAACAGGGGAGAGCCTGGTAATTGGTACTTAAATAGATGAGATGGAGTACCTCATTAGACAAAGTAAAGCATCTAGGGCTCCTGGCCCAAAAGGGCTGACAAATGTTATTTTAAAATGAAACCCTCAGCCATGGTCAATAGCCTTAAATTTTCTTTTCAGGGATATTGTGATTAGGGTATCTGTCCCAGAGTGGTGGCACACAGGTCTAATGGTGTTTATTTATAAAAAGGTGTGCGCGAGAACCCCAAAAATGATAGACCAATTACGTTGTTGGATATAGATAGTAAAATCTTTGCGTCCCTGATTTTAAAACATTTTCAGGCGTGGGCAGAGTCCATCAGGCCTCCAACTAAGCTTCAGATAGGCTTTTGGAAAGGGTGTTCAACTAGCTTGAAGGGCTTGATACTACATGCCTTACAAGAAGATGCCTGGGGGGGTTGGAGATATTTTTGTGACTTTGATGGGCCTCTCGGCAGCCTCCGATCAGGTGGATCGGTTTAGATTGTGGCCTAAATTGGCAGCCTGGGGGATTCTGGGAGGTCTTCTGAAGTTGATAATGTGCTCTCATGAAAAGATGGGGATACGAGTCAGATTAAATAAGGGTATGGACTGAGACAAGGATGCGTTTTGGCTCCTTGTCTCTTTAATATATATTTGTCGGATGTAGGGACTTTATAGAAACAAAACAGTTTGTTACACCAACATTGGGTTTTCTAAAAATACCCTGCATTATTTATGTAGATGACGTTTTAATTTTTGATTACATTAAAATATGCCT
This sequence comes from Ambystoma mexicanum, assembly GCF_040938575.1. Taxonomy (NCBI): domain Eukaryota; kingdom Metazoa; phylum Chordata; class Amphibia; order Caudata; family Ambystomatidae; genus Ambystoma; species Ambystoma mexicanum. The sequence continues at coordinate 1,224,209,398 of NC_090930.1, read as the reverse complement.
GCAACGTCTTTTTGAATGGGTTGCAAATCAGCCTTGAAAAAAACAGAATCCTTCGGCTGTTGAAAAAGAAATAAGTGTGCTCACCCAAGTGGTTTTTGAAAAGGTTGCTTTAACATGTGTCAATAGCATTTCTTGTTTCAGTTTCCACATAACAGCAAACCAGGGCTTTGGAAATATTAAGATTATTGTAAAGCAAAAGCTGTTGCATTAACAAATCAGTTATTAAGAATGGACAATAAGTATGGTAGATTTTCTCTGAAACCTGCTATTGCGTTCTACATGGGAAAGATTGTCTTGAAATTGACCTGGATTTATGGGCTGAGGAATCCTTCCGCATTTTAGATAAACTTGAAGCATATATTTAAAGACACACAATTCAAGTACCCAATGGGGTCACAGTTTCTGCACGGCGCTTTGAATTGGGTTCCATCACTTCGGGCTTGTGTACAGTGGAAACTATTGACGTTGTTTGCAAGCCTCAATAATGCAGTGAAGGACTCCATGTATGAAGATCTGAACCTATGTAGGGAAGGTCTGGTGAAGCAGGGTTGCAGTATAAGCCTGTTGTGGAGAGAGTCTTTTGTTTGTGGGGGAGAGAGTCTTCTGTTTGTGTGAGGATATTGAATGGAATCAATGAGGATTTGGAGAGTCTAAAGTGTAATCCGCTTAGGGTGAAGAAAGCTCTGTATGAGACGGATTGGATAGCTAAGATTGAACAATTTCATGTTGGCTAAATTGACACATGAGCATAAGAGGCGGGGAAACTTAGCTCCATGCCTAATACAGTTCCCAAATCATTTTTACAGGCAATTGATCCTCCGCCTAAGGTGGAATTTGCTTCCCACATGCGAAGTCCAACTGAGGAGGAAACTGAATGGGTCTCATGAAAGTTGGTGTAGATTTTGTAAGAATGTGAATGTTGTAGAAAATAGCAAACATCTGTTCTTGGAGTGTTCTGCAATTTCTATTCTCAGAGTTCCGTATTTTGGAAAGATAATGAGGCATATTGAATGGGCCGACCTGGGCAATGTGTGGAAAAGGTGTTTAATGGCAGAACTGATTTCAGTGGGGGTGGCAGTGACAGGGTTTATTAAAACACTATACCTGGGGAATTAACACGAAGATGCCTGAATCCCAGGATACATTCTTGTATTTTATCTGCAAAGCTTGAGGGGCGCAAGGGTTTTGAAATCTTTGAATTTGCAAATTGCTGTTTTACTCTTATTGGTGTCTTGCTTGATGTGGTCTGGTGTGTTGGGGTTGAAGGGCGCTTTTATTTTTTTGTTTTCAGTTGTTCTTTTTTTTATTAGGAGGTGTTTTATCCTACGGGAAATGTTCTTATGGTGTTTTAGAATACATTTGAATTAATAGGGAATGGTTTTATGAATGGAATATGGTTTGTGTAAAGTGTTTTTTAACATGCTATTGCTCTGAATTGTAAAGTTTTTTTTTTTCAAATCCAAACACGATAAAGAAAAAAAAAGATTACAAAAATAAAATGTAACACTTTTTGTGAAAAGTTCACATCAATTCATTTCATTCAACAATATATGCATCACATGTGGCAGGAAATTTGAGATTTTATTTGCAGTTACTGTGACAAAATTACACCTTTAAATGGATGAATATTCTGCACTTTGATTTTTTTCATTAATACAATGATGTAGAAGATTTGCCTCTGCAAGTGAGTTCTGCTAATCAGACCTCCATGTCCTATTGTTCCACGATGAAAAGCATATTTCAAGCATGTAGCTGTGCTGGATTTGTCTACTGACACCTGTCAGCAGCTGCCTTGTAGTTTGAAAATATGGCAATACAAAGTGATGTGTATTCCTGCCAACAGACTGGTGCAGTCCAAAGCTCCAACATCCAGGATATGCCTTTAACAATAGGAAGTCCTGATTCTGAATTAAATCCTTTAATTCTGCACATTCAGAAACTGGTTTCAGATGATTAATAAGCTTTCCCAGTTGTATACCTGTGACTATTATGTCATCTGTATAAAATCTGACATAGCTCCCGTAACATGAGGAGAAGCTTTCCCAGTATGTATATTTACATCTAGGATGTCCTCTTTATGCAATCTGACATAGCTCCGGTAACATGAGGAGAAGCTTTCCCAGTATGTACATTTACACCTAGTATGTCCTCTTTATGCAATCTGATGTAGCTCTCCATAATATGGGGAGCAACTTTCCCAGTATGTATATTTGCACCTATTATGTCCTCTGTATGCAATCTGATGTAGCTCCATGTAACATGAGGAGTAGCTTTCCCAGTCTGTATATTTGCACCTACCATGTCTCAAACATGAACTTTCTGAAACTAGTGCCTAGATGCCTCAGGGTTTTGTGTGCTGTAATAAATGTTAAAATAAATACATATAAGCCATGCCTGCTATGACATGGTGGTCTTTGGGTATCCACATTTATACTAGCCAAAACTTTAGTTTGATGTATTGTCAGCTTAGTTTCTGGCGACCCACCTTTCAGGACCTCCTGTGTATTCATTTTTCTGGAAATTAGTTAAACTCAAAACAGACCATTTGTGATCTGCCCAGCAATAGCCTTTCTCTTGCCTGGGAAAGGTTCGAACATTCCTGGGAAGACAGGAACTTCCCACAAGGGCCAGGGAGAGCTCCAGTGTTTTTCAAGAGCATGCCCCATCAGGCCAAAGGAAATTACAACAGTGCACATTTACAAAGACTCTTTGAAGTAGGCAGGCAGAGGTAGGGGGTGGAGTTGGTGTAGCCAGGAGGGAAGCAATAATCTATAGATGGGCCCCACCATCTTAAATTCTCTCAGGGTCCCCAAACATTCTGTCCCCCTCCCACCTTCCTGTTGACAAAGCACTCTTGGCATGGCATTATCTAAAAGAGGACCACTTACAGTAACTCATCTGCTGTAGAGGTTTGCCTATTTAAATTGGTTATAGCACCCCCACCCCTTGAATCACCCTTTTTGACTACTGAAGACGGATTACATGTGGACATTAGCTGGGGTACAGTCTACTCCAAAGTCCTCTTTTATAGAGTTGAGTGCAGAAACTCAAAGAAAAGCACAATCGGTTCCCTTTAACTAACCCAGAGGAGCATGTGTGGTGATCTGCTGGCTGGACAAGGACTTCTGCAAGCTGAGAACTATGATACCTAGGGAAATACTCTCTGGAGCTGGCAGCCCTGGCACGTGCTCTCTTAAAGCTTTCATGACTGGGAAGTACAGAACAAACAACTTACCTTGCCCTTGGAGGTCCTGGATGGTGTGACCCACATCCAGAAGTCAAGAAATAGCTATTGCCCATGTTTTCCCGATTTGATCTATTTTCAAGCCGACTTGACAATTTCGAGGCACTTTGCAAGCCACTGCTTGCACCCAAAGCTGCCTTTGATGGTCTTTTTAAGGCATTGTCGTGGCATCGAACTGTGGACTTTACTCATCTCCTGCCTGTACTCTGTCAATTTTTGAGCCGATCACCACTGAAGAACTGCATTACATCATTGGATCACTTTGAACTGGTGCGACTGATATGAGACACAGACTTGACCCATCACTTACCAGTTCTTTGGCCAATTTGAGCTGATCACCACTGCCAGACCGCACCACATCATAGACCTTCTTGAGCCAACTCGACTGTCTCAGTGCCTGTGATCGACTGGGCACATCTGTCTCAAAATGCTGCCTAGAAACCAAGAAGCCTGACTGGATGCTCTTGTTACTAGTACGACCCCACCCTCTACCTTTTGGATATAAGACACCTTCAATGACCTTGCCATTGTTGCTGAACCTGTTGAATGTGCACCCCCATCCTCACACCCAGAGTACACACTTTCATTACAAATCTGCATATTATGTCTCTTCTATTACAGAAGTGGGTTACAGTGTTTTCTTTAATGTGTTTGTATGTTTATTTTAATTAATGACTGCTGTTTTTATAGAACATTGGTTGCATGTTATTTTATGTTCGCACCACAGTACTGTTGTTCTTTGGTTGGTTTCTGTCCTGGCTCATCTCCCTTCCAAAGAGTATAGCCTGCTTTCGGCCCATGCTACCGTAAAGAGGCGAAGGTGGTATATCTGTCGGGCTGTGCCTGTTTCACATTCATGAACAGGATTACTGCTGGTCTATTAGTAGCGTCAGAGTGAGTAGGAGTTGTATGGTATGATATGATATGATAGTTATTTATAATGCGCTTAACACCCAGAGGTTTCTATGCGCGGGCCCGGGGATCATACCTGTGGCACTCAGTGTGCCCTTGCTTCCAAGGGGAGTACATTGCCCCTGAGCTATCCTTCCGAGACGTATTCATTACTTATTCCTGGCTCCGATGATAATTTTTATCTTCTACTTATCACCAATCTCAACATATTCCAGAACTGGTATACCAATATAAACAAAATCCAGTCCTAGAAAAGGTGGAGAAAATGCTGGATAGTGAGAGAAATAAATCTTTTCCCCAACAATGTTTTTTTTCTTCCTGGAAATGCAATGACTGGATACCCTTATCCCTCTACTCCTAAAGAGCACTAGTCATTTTGTCTAAGATATAATGAAATGCTATACATTTGCTGAGAGCAACTATCTGCATTTTGGCCTGCAATGTTAAAACATGTTTAGCAGGGAACGATGATAAATCATTCGTGGTTAATGACCCATGTGGTCGAGCGTGCGACCCATTTGCCTCCTTGCTCATTCTGGCCTTCATTTATCTAATATTGCCAGGGTAGGGGGGCTGTAAAGCACAATGAAAGTGAATGAAATACTTTAGAAGGCATTCTCTCCCTGCGAAATACATTTATTCCAGCTGTGTGGGTAGCATATTGCACGTTTAAACCATTATTTGTGTTGGATTATTCTCCTGAAAATATCCAATAATCAGCATGCACGTTTTGATGATGAATGGACTGTAGCGGATTTTGCCGCCAAGAAATAGAAGGCAATTCATTGCATGCATATGTTTAATATAACGATATCTACAGAAAAAGAACACGTACAATAAACGAATCTCCCACAGAGCTCGAGCGTCCCGACGTTTAAACTGCTTGAAAACGGCGCCTATTTGAACAAAGATATGGTACACAGGAAATAAATGCATGTTGATTGTAATGCTAACAGCTTATCTTTTGCCCAAAGATTAAACTTCCTACAAAGCTCTAATGTGTTCTGCTGTCGCTTTGTGCTTTCTTCAGTCACGTCGTTCAATCTGTTGGTGTACCCAGCGGAAAACCAGATCAATAACTTGTCACAGCGAGAGATGCTTTTTATGTCAGTGGGGTGGCTCTCATGTAATTCTGAAAGTGTGGAGCACGAAAAATTCCCCTCGTGCCTCTCTGCAATTGAGCAAGTTGCAATTTAGCAAGTTTAACAAGTTTACTCAGTAATTTAATGGCTGGGTCATTAACCACGAATGCCACTCTGTAGTGCCATCCTCTTGCCTAAGGGTGTAGTACAGCCAATCCCGTCGAATTCCGTTTACCTCTCAGAGCCGTTCAGCTTTTCACACACACATGTCACTATGTATCGGATTTTACGGTGGCGCCAGAGAGTGGTATAAAAGATTATGGTTTTCCAGTAATTTAGAGATTTGCTGAAGGAGAAAGTAACTCAATCCCAAAAGATATTTCTTTAATGCAACTGTGGACGTTAAGAAATACAGAAAGTGAAGAGACGCTGCTTCTTCTTTCCACAAAAAGTTTTTTTTTTAAAAAAAAAGCTGGATTTTCATTTCCATCAACATAACATATATAAACATAAACAAGCAGAGTGGGGTGGGGGGTAGATCTCTCTCCTCTGCAGGTGCATCCATCTGGAAAGCCTTCCCTGCCCCTTTCAGACTTGAGACTGATCTCCTTAAATTCCGGAAGCTTCTCAAGACCTTGCTTTTCTCTTTTTCCTTCCCTCTCCCCTCTCTCTCCTGCCAATGCCCATGTCTGCTTCTTAGCTGGCTGCCTGGTTCTTTTAGAGTCTTACAGGGCACCAGGGCCCATATACCGTCCACCCCTGCACTTGGTCTCCCTGCCCCCCCTGCAACCTGCACTTGCCCTTCTGGGCCTCTCCCCCTGCACTAGCAGGGCTGGGCCTGCACCATTATAGCCCTTCCAGCCCCTACATCGCACTTACCTCATGGACCTTCCTTCCCATGCACTTACTGCTTTCCCCTGGCTCTGTCCACCTGGCCTCCCCTGGCATTTGCTTCTCACGGGTCCTGCCACCCTGACCGACACTTCCCTCCTCCCCTCTCCCCTCACTTCTCTTTACTGCACTTGCACGATCCGAATGTCACAAGACCTAGTATGATAGTTTTTGTTTTGACCTCCCTGTTTCCCCCACCATCTTGTCTTCTTGCGCCTTGCAACACATTGCGTATAGGTTCATTGTGAATATGCAATATATAGATAAATAAAATGTAGCATTAAAAGATGATAAAAATGATAGCTGACAATGTCACCCCCCTGCCCCCTCAAACCCACACAAAAAGGTCATGTGTGCAGTTTCGGTATTGTATCATTGTCCAAGTGACCATCCCGTCCTTTTCAATCATGTTGTCAAGAACCCCTGAGACCCTGCCATTCCCAAGTGGGCCAAGATCCAGTCCGTACCTCAGGCATATCTGTACCACGCCATCTCATGAAGCCATTAGCCAAGGCATAAGTGCTGCATAAGTAGGGACCTATACAGTGCAGCTTCCCTGTCCCTTACATGCTCTATAAATGGGGACCACTCCTTGATATACTTGGGGATAGTGTTAGTCACCAGCGCTGTGATCCTCTCCATAGTCAATATTCCAAACCTTGATCCACCAACTTGCTATTGGGGGACCTTCTTGTGATTTCCAGAAGCGTGCCATTGTTATTTTGGCAGGGAGTAGCAAGTAGCAGAGGAGCGTCGCTCGGGGGCCCTAGAGTGGAAATGTGGCTCCAAGGGGCATGAGGGGAGTTGACTGCCCATGATATCTTTAATCTGTGCCAGAATCTCTTTCCAGTAAACTTGCATTACAGGGCATGTCCACCACATGTGTATCATATGTCGCTTTGTTAAACCGTAATTATATAGTTCCTCCTTATTATTTATATTGGCCTAAGAAAACCGCGTTGCAAAGTTCTGATTTTTAGGTTAACTTTGGCTCCATTTTAAGATTCATCCGCCATTTTGATTTTCACTTGTGTTTCTACGTTTTAAAATGGTGGACTATGCTTTCGACTTGCAGTCAAGCCTTCCGACCTTCGAGTTCGGTTAATGTTTAGGTTGTCGAGAGCTGACTGTTTAAACTGAGCAAAGAGACCTTGTGCCTCATATGAACTGTTATTCAAGTGTTGTCCGCGCTCACAAGCCTCATCCTTGTACAAACATTGGGACAATGAAGAACAAACCTCGAGTGTATGCTTTAGCTGAACTACATTGTGAAGACTCTTGGAATAAGGCTTACCGCGGAATCCGAGAACATACATGACTATTGTGTCTTCATGGAAGTAAAAACGTATGTGATCCTTTGCATAATATTGTAAAATCTGTATGTGAACTAGGCACAAACTCTAGACCACAAATTATTAATCTGAAGTGAGGCTGGACAATATTGTAAGACATTTATAAAAATGCTAGTGTTTAGATGCCCAGCACTCTCTCGCCTCACTGTGTCAGGGTGGTGCACACTGCGAGGTGTTGGCAGCCAGATAGCTATCTGTTTTGCTTTGTAAACTGTACAGTAATAAAAGATACTTGTATCTTTTCAGCCCGTGATTGGTGTATTTCATTTGTGGTACTCAGCCTCGATATTTACTTGTTCTTTCAGATGGCGCCCGAATAGGGAGCCTCAAGATTGATGCCACCTCGTTGAAGAGTAAGCACGGCTATCGGACTGGGATTGGACAGTGAGAAAAAGGGGGCACCTTTTGGATGAGACGCGATACCTCAACACTACTGCACAATGTGATCCCTGGACGGTGAGCACGCGGTCTGAGACGGCATCTTGACGAGGGTCCACATTTCGAGGCGGGCAGTTTTGCCGAAATCACCAACCACGAGGGTCCTTTGTCCTTGGTAATCCATTTGGACCTCCTTAGTGCTTTGAATCAGGTGAGTCGTGCCCCGATTCCTAAGTATCTTGATATTTGGTTGTAGATTTGTACTCATGTGCACAAACAACGCCAGGTAACACCAGTAACCTGACATGCCTGGGAAATTGTCTGCCTGTTTTAGGGGATTATTCCGCAGAGACAGACAATCTTTGGAATTTGGCCGACCGGCGCCACAGGAGGGGTCGCCGGCATGTACTGTGTACTGTAAGTACGACATTGGTAGTATGGTATTTAACAATATTTGGCAGAGACATAGACATGCTTCCGAACTTCAGTGGTCAGTCAATGGTAGTTTTGAGATTGCCCAAATAGAGTATTTAGAGTCCATATTAAATAAAAAAGCAAAACTTGCAGAATTTGATGTAATTCAAAATTGGAAAAAAGAAGCTATGCAGCAACTTAAGAGTAAAGAGAAGCATGCACGTCGTCATATGTCAAATTCAGAAAAGGCATTATTGTATGATCAACAAAAACGGTCAGAGTCTGTTAGAAACATGGATAGAGCTTTTCAACTTGGTGTACAGAAAATATATCCATGTAAAGATTATCATGTCTCAGATGAACTACTTGATAAACCTTTAAATGAACATAGCTCTGATGCCACTGCACCACCTCCTTATGCACCTATTCCTGCTGTCTTACCTCTTCTGACTGTCGCACCTCCTCCCGTAGCAATTCCTGTTCTTCCCGTGGCTCCTCCACGGCCAGTTATTCCTCCTTTCCTATTGTTGTTCCTCCGCCTGTACCTCCACCTTTACCGATTGTTACTGTTCTAGTAATTCTGTCTTTATTACAAGCGGTAGTGTCTCGACTACCTGTTGTACAGGACCTGTCTACTCTCTCTTTCCCAAGTGGTTCTGCTCCGCTTGTAGCTGATGAATGGGCGAGTGTTGAATCAAAAGTAATAACTCGGAGCACAGTTTCTAAAGATAAGAGGAGAGATTTGAATGCATGGCCTAAGCAACGTATAGCGAAAGGTGAAAAATCTACTGTCTAAGCTACACTCCTTAATCTAGAAAGTATTCCCGAACAGAATGTCTTTATTGAGGGGATGGGGATACAATTGGCTGTAATGTGTAATAAGTTGACGGACATGGATGTCCCACAAGGGTTGAGGGATTTGAATGTTTTAGCCTATTGAAGGGATACTGCGAGAACGTACATGAGCATGTCGAGAGGGTTTTTGCGTTTAGAAGGGAGTTACAACGTTTACAGAACGATTAAATAGATGGTAATAGTTTGGATACTTTTTACGTGCAGAAACTGTTCCTTCCTCCTTGTAAGTCAATGAGTGTAGAGACGCAAATTTGCACAAGGGATGCGCTTAGATGGATTTCGGATGTGCCAATATCTCCCATAGAAGTATATGATACATATAGTCAGCATACACCAGAAATGCAGAAGAAAGTGTTACAGGCAATGGTAGAATACCTGCAGGATGAGTGTATAAAGAAAAAGATTTGTTGTCCCGCAGAACTGATAATTATTTATAAGAGAGCTTTTGCGCCTGATACTGCTTACACCACTTTAGCGCTTGATCTGGCTCTGTTGCTTAACAAACGTTCAGAGTTGCCTACTTCTCAGTTGCCTATTGGAGAGGTTCCTCTGACATTCGTTGCTAAAGTTCAGATTCTGGTTAATGTTGCAACAGGTGCAGCAGCAGTCGATATTGAAGCTCACTATGTATCGCAATTTGTTCACGTCCCGTTCTCTAGACAGGAAGTGAATACTAATAGACAGTCGATTCCAGACATTAGGAAAAATCCAACAGGGTTTTATAAAGAAATAGAATCTGTCCTGCACTCGTCAGTTTTCACTCTGGATGATATAGATTTGTTGTTTCCCGTGATCCTACCTGTTGATTTATGGAAGCAGATTAGGACTGTAGATGACCCAGCAGGGTTAGGTGACACATGGGTTAACTTGGCGAGGATAGACGGAGAAAGGAAAGCTGGTGAGAGACCACCGTAAGTGATACGACTTTGCCAGACAGAATAGTGACGAAATTGAAAACTTTGGTTCCCGAGAGAAGGATTGTTTGGGACAAACTCACTGCTTGTACCCAAGGAAAATCTTAAGGTGCTACCGAATTCTTTAATCAGTTCGAACAAGTAGTCTCAGATTTTAGCGGACAGGATTTAAGCACTGAGTCAGGGAAAATATTTTTGTGGATAGGTTTGTGGGTGGATTGTTGCCTGATATCCAGTCACAAATCATGACTTCTGAGAGTGCTTGGCAAGCTAAATGACAGTCCGAAGGATTGCATATGGCTCAATATTATGAGAATAGAGTCAATAATGAAAAAGAAAGGATTGAAAAGAAAAGGGGAGATCTAAAAACTAAAGTATTATTGCAACAGATGATTAGAGGGCCTAGGGGAGGGAGTACACAGTTTTGAGGTCAATTTGTTCTACAAAGTAATGTGCCATTGGGTACTGTACACACGAACCAATGTGCTTATTGCAGACAAGAGGGTCATTGGTGAGCACAATGCCCGTTCCTTCAGCAAATGTTGAATAACACATATGGTGTCATGGGTAGACGACCCAGAGGCCACCCTGGGGTAGGGGGTCCTGCTAGAAGCCAGTTTGCTCAAAATCCACAGTCATTCTCGCAAGACAATCAGCAACCTAGTGTAGATAGCAGAAACATTTTTTTTTTCTTTTTTTTGATAACACATTTTATTGTATTTTCGGTTTAACATCATAAAACATACATTCTTTTTAAAAACATACAACCTGTATTACCAGTGGAACGGTCCTTGGCCAGGCAAAAAGAAAACATGAAAGAAAAGAAGAAAGAGAAGAAAAGAGAAAAGAGGAGAAAAGGGTCTTGCGGTGTCCGTTGTTTCTCACGCTACGTGCCAGATTAGAGTACTTTTGCACAATGCACATTGTGCCCTACCGTCCATTGCTCAGGTTGTTGCAGTCACTGGGCTTCCTCCCACTTGTTCCATATCTTATCTACTTTCCTCGGGCATCCCCTGGCTGCATATACTCTCCTTTCCATCGCAATGCATATGTTGACGTCCGTCACCCATTGTTCGTACTGTGGCGTAGTTTCCGAACCCCATAGTTGTGCAATGTTCCTTTTAATAATTGCAGAGGCCGTCGATAAAAGCAACTTCTCATATTTAGATGCCTCTCCCTCCTCCTCTATCCCGAGCAGGAGCAGCTTTGGGTCTCTGTGTATCGTTCTCCCCAGTACCCATGAGAGTTCATCGCAGCATTTTTGCCAGTACTGTCGTATATGGGTGCAGTCCCATAGTATGTGAAAAAAGGTTCCCTCTTCTCTCTTGCATCGGAGACAGTGTGGGTCGGATGTCTTCCCCCAACGATATAATGCCACCCTGGGGTAGTAAATTCTATGCAGAATTTTCAGTTGTACAAGTCTAAGTCTGGCCGAAATGGACACCTCCCGGGGGTACATGAGGGCCTCCACCCAGTCCTCTGGCTATATGAGTCCTAAGTCCCTTTCCCATTTGCCCCTTAGGCTGGTCAATTCAGTGGTGGCAAAGGAAGTGATGGCATTATACATGTTGGACGTTACTTTGGCCTCTATGCTTGCCTCCACTATGTTTCTTTCGAGGGGAGTGCTTTCGGCCATGTCTTTAAGTGCCGGGAGATGGGCTTGTAGGGCATGTTGCATCTGCGTATATTGGAACCGTTCAGTGTCTGGGAGGTGAAACCTGGACTCTAGGGTTTCGAAGGACACCAATTTGCCCCCTTCTACGATATCACCCACCGTACTGATATCACACTGTAACCATGTATGCCATCTCGGCAGTTTGTTTACCTCGGGTAAATTTCTGTTGTTCCACAGGGGCTGTAGTGGAGTGATCTTCCCCTCCCATCCCAGAAACTTGTGCGTGTCTGTCCATACTCGGGCGATGTGTGATAGCATTGTTTGTGGGGCTGAGTCACGAGACGCTTTGTAAAGGAATTCAGTTTGTGATCTAGCGCGTTCACTGGCCCTCCCCAGTCTATTGTGTGGCAACGTAGTGTCCCTGTGCACCAAGTCGTTGACCACTGCCATTTGACTAGCCCAGTAGTAGGACTGTAGGCGGGGGAGCCCTATCCCTCCCTCCCAGATGGAGCGTTGCAGAGTACCCAGCGCAATACGTGGATGTCCGTTATTCCAGAGGAGCTTCCTCAGTGTGTTATCTATCTTTTTAAATTCTTCCGCCGGGACGTGTAGCGGGGCATTTTGTAGAATGTATAGGAAGCGTGGAAGAGCCATCATTTTAAACAATGCCGCCCTTCCCAGTAGGGTCAGTGGGAGGGAGACCCAGTGTCTAGCATCTTCTATGAATCTGGTCATTATCGGGTGAAGATTATTGGCCACGTACCTGCTCAAGTCGTTAGTGATTTGTATGCCAAGGTATTTAAACTGTTCAGTTTCGAGGTGGAAGGGACAGTTAGCTGGTGGAGTAAAGGTTGTGGTGCCTATTGGGAATAGTATTGATTTGGGCCAGTTTACTCTTAGCCCGCTGAAAGTACTGTAGCTGTCCAGTATGGCTACAATCGTGGAGTAGGCTTGGTGTGGGTCTTTTAAGTAAAGAAGCAAGTCATCCGCGTATAGGGAGACCCTATCCTCACGCCCATCTTCCCACTGGATACCACACCAAGCCGGTGACGTTCTCAGTGCCTCAGCTAGCGGTTCCACAGCCAGGGCAAATATCATGGCGGATAATGGACATCCCTGTCTAGATCCCTTCCCGAGCTTAAAGGTGTGCGATGGCCACCCATTCACTTTTATTTGTGCCTCGGGGGATTCATATAGGAGTTGCACCCAGCTCAGAAACTGGGGACCAAACCCCATCCGGCCCATTATTTCCCAAATTGCCTCCCAGTGCACCGAGTCGAAAGCCTTTTCGAAGTCAATCGCTAGTACAGCCAGGGGGCTTCGGGTGGAGTGCGCATTCTCTTTTACAGTGTGTAGCCTATGAATGTTCATGCGGGTCGACCGTTTCGGCATAAAACCGCACTGGTCAGGATGAATTAGTGTTGTGATGACCTTTTGTAAACGGCTGGCCAGTACTTTCGCTAGTATTTTGGTCTCACCATTCATAAGTGAGATTGGTCGATATGAGCTACAGAGGTCAGGCGGTTTGTCTGCTTTGGGAATCACTATTACTGTGGCTTTCCAGAGGTCCGCCGGTAGGCGTCCTCTCTCCTTGCACTGTAGGAACATTTGCAGTAGGTGGGGGGCAATCACATTTGTTCCTAGTTTACGCCACAACTCAATCGGGAAGCCATTTGGCACTGGTGTCTTTCCCGTCTGGAGTTCTGACATGGCCGCTATCAGTTCCTCCTCTGTGATATCTTCCTCAAGTAGAGCCTGCTGTTCAGCGTTTAGAGTGGGCAGGGCTATGTCATCTAGCACCGATCTATTGATGGGCGATGTGGGCGGCCTGTAAAGTTCCGTGTAGTAGGCTGCGAAGCCCTCGGCTATGTCGCGGTCGGTCCGTAAGGGTTCAGTTCCTTCTGATCTTAGCGCCCTGACCTGGCTGCTGCCTGTTTCACGTTTCTCTAACCATGCCAGCATTTTGCCGGCTTTATCGCCGGTCTCATATATTCTAGCTCTCGTCGTCATGTGTGCCTGCCTAGCGTTATCTAACGCAACATTCTGTAAACGTTTTTGAGCAAGTGTTAGTGCTCGATTTGTTTCTGGCTGGTCTAGTGCTAGGTGGTTAAGTTCAGCCTGGGTCACTTGTGCTTCGGCTTCCACCAATTTCTGTTGGTGTTTCTTTCGGTGTGCAGCGGACCATGCTAAGATCTCACCCCTCAGCACTGGTTTAAGTGCCTCCCACAGGGTCTCCGGAACATCTACTGATCCTGTGTTTAACTCGAAGTAGGTTTTTGTCGTTCGTTGTATTTGCTCCAGAAAATCTGGGAAGCCCAAGTAATAGTTATTTAAGCGCCAGGAGGGGGGCGGACGTCGCCTAGCCATGTTAAGCTCGATTAGCAGGGGGGAGTGATCTGATATGCCGCGCGGCAGCAGAGTTGCCTTTGTGGCCCTGTGAGCCTATGGCCCGGGCAGAAAGAAGTAGTCTAATCGCGATAATGAGGCGTGTACCCCCGAGTGGAAGGAGTATTCCCTCGTGTCTGGGTGTAGGTCGCACCACACGTCCAGCAGTCCCATGGCTGTGGTAAACGCAGCTAATTTGGTGCGAACAGTGGGATTTCTTCCTCTCAAGTGTGAGCGGTCCATCCCCACCTCCATGACTTCGTTGAAGTCACCCCCAATTACTAGTAAGTCTGAGTTATCTCCCGAGATCAGAGGTGTAATGTCCTGTAGCAGGGTGGTGAGCAGTGTCGGTGGCGAGTAGACCTCGAGTAAGGCTATCGTCTGGTTCCATAGTGTGCCAGAAATAAGTGTGTACCTGCCGCCGGTGTCTTGAGTCACCCGTGTCATGGTCAGGGGTAATCGTTTATGTATTAAGATAAGCACCCCACGGGAGCCTGTGGTGAACCCAGCATGTATTGCAATTCTGCAGTTGGTACGTTTAAATAGGGTACATGTAGTGCCTGCTAAGTGGGTTTCTGTTAGGAAGGCTATGTCTGGTGTGTGGCGATTTAGGAGTTGTGTGATAAGTCGTCTCTTGATTCCTGCTCCCATCCCATTAACATTCCAGGTTAGGAGTCGTAGGGTCCTGGCATCAGTGTTAATGGAGGCCATCTGGTAAAGAGTGCAGGTTGATCACCGGCTGATAGCACCATGTGCACATGCCGTTTGCTGATAGTGTTGTGGCATAGCGTTCTAGGTTTGAGCTTTGGACCCTTTTCTGAACAAAACCGTAATTAAACAAACTTCCCATCCCCCACCCTATACTCCTTCTAACTCGAAGCGTCTGTCGCCCGAACATTCAACGAAACAAACCTCAGCTAACCGTGGCTGAGTGCGCCCGCTAACAAATGAACAAATAAACTATTCGGGGTTGTGTAGGCTCCGGTCGCACCAGGGGAAGGGGGGGGGCTCTCCCATCTGGGCTGGCTGCTTAGCTGTGTGTCTCCTCGCGGCTAGTCCATAAACGTGGTCAGTATAAGGTTGTTATACTGTACCTTAGGCCCCGCACAGTCAGGTCTCGAGTGTTTCTGTTCGCATCTTTTCTGGGAGTCGGTGCTGTTATCCCTGCAGTTGTGGTGCGATTTCCGGTGCAGGCGGTTGTAGATCTGGCGGTTCACGACCCGGTCGGGCGCGGGTGCTCTGTTTCTCTGTCTGTTGCCCCTCGCTGCCGGCCAGTCTCCCTCGATGTGTTGTGCCGCCCATCTCCTCGCCTCTCCGGGGTCGGTGAAGTGGACTGTTGTGCCTCGATGGTAGATTTTAAGTTGGGCAGGGAACATCAGGCCATATTTCACTTTGAGGGATTGTAGTTGTTTTTTTAATGGGTCAAACGATTGTCTAGCCTTTTGCACTTCCCTGGTGTAATCTGGGAAGAATGCTATTTTGGATCCGTTATAGGTGAGGGTGCCTTTCGCCCTTGCGGACTGGATCAGCGCATCACGATAGTTCAAAAGTTTGGCGATCACTGTGTGAGGCGGGGCGCCCGGAATTGGACGACCCGTCGGCACTCGGTGGGCTCGTTCAATGGAAAAGAAATTGGAGAACGTATTGTCTTCAAACATCTCTGTAAGCCACTGTTCCAGAAATAGCTCCATATGTGGGCCTTCCGCTTTTTCCAGCAGCCCCAGGATCCTTACGTTATTTCGCCTGGATCTGCCCTCACTCTCATCCACCCGCTCCTCCATGGTTTTCAATCGTGTTGTGACACTAGCCAACTGCTGTTCTATGTTCCTTATTCCATCCTCCGCACCCGAAATACCTTGTTCTGCCTCGCCGGTGCGCAATGTCAGCTTCTGGAGGTCGTGTCGCAGGAGGGAAACGTCCATGCTGATGCCATCCATTTTCTGCTCCATGGAAGCGCGCGAGTCGGCTATGGCCGCCATGATGTCCTTTAGGGAGATTGTGCCCTCTGTTTCCGCCATGGCGTCCGTTTGGTCATGCTCTTGTTCTGGCTGGATGTTAGCTGTTGGCGTAGTAAATTGATCGATCCTGCTCTGGGATATCAATCTTCTGAACTTGTCTTTGCCCGTGCCGAATGCCAATATGTATTGCAGTCCGGACTGCTGTAGAGGGGTGGCGGCAATACTTTCCACCGTTCTCGACACCGGGGTAGTCCACTATGCCCCACTCGGCGGGGCCGTTTCTCCTCGTTCGCCGTGGTGTGTGGCGGGCAACCAGTTTGCCACCCCAAGCAGTTCATGGGCTCCTCTCCACTGACCCTGGCCCTGTCGTGTCGTGCGGGGTGTGCGGTAAGTTTCTCGCCCTCACCGTCCAGAGCCGCCCAGCAGATTGTTGGTATATGTAGGCGTAGAGTACAGGGCGTTTTGCTGTGCGGTTTGCGGTGGATAGTCGCGGTTCTCCCTCAGAACGCCTTCCCGCCATTCCGCCTCGCTCCGGTGAGGGCGGCCATTTTGATCGTGCGAAGCCGCGAGCACGGCGCCTCCTTTCCGCCACTCCAAACTCGCTCAAAGTGGTGCGTTTCGGCCTGGAACTTTCTCTGCGTGTGCCAGGGGCACTTGCCTTCAGGAGGGTATGTTTTTTGGGAGGATTTGCCACTCGTAACAGGCTATATATTCAGGCTGTTTGCTGCGGCCGTTGGAGCGCCAGGAGCTCACGTCCTCATCGTCCCATTGCTGGCCACGCCCCCCTAGCAGAAACATTTTTGATAATCCTTCAACTGCCTATCTTTCTGAAGATCTTGTCTTCGACGATATATTGTTTCGTTAGGACAGCCCAAAGCAGGGTCTGGAACCAACGCCTATTCCCGTCAATCATAAAGGGCCCTATGTTGAGATGACAGTGGGGAATAGGAGGCATCTATATTTGATCGTTACGGGAGCACAAAAGTGTTCCATTAATCATTCACGGTTTCCAGACATCCTACTGTCAGGGCAGAATAACGTTTCTTTAGGGTTTTCTGGCACGCCAGTGGTTAGTCCGGTTTCTCTACCGGTACCGATTTCACTGGGGCCATTCACAGATCACTGACAATGAACTGTGGAGAGATTTTGTTGGGGTTGAATCTGTTGAAGGAATTAAATGCAATAATTCATTGTTATTTGAATGGAGTACGTTTGACGATTTCACCCTAGCAATTTTCTACCTCACAGTTTTTGACTAGACCTTTGCCGCCAGAATTTCATGAAATTCCGGCATGTTTATGGGCGGTTGATGACAATGATGTTGGTATTTTGCAAATTGAGCCTGTTATAATTGTTTTGAAACCAGGAGTTAAGTTGCCATGAATTCCACTATATAAGATTTCAGTTGATGGTGAGCAAGCTTTGAAGACTATAGTTTCCGATTTTGTACATCGTGGAGTAATTGAAGAAATCACAGGAAGTTTGTGCAATAGTCCGATTTTACCAGTGTATAAGAAAGGGGATGATGCGATTCCTTTCTGTATCATTATCGATCTGCGCGCTATCAATAAGATTGTTGCTCCACAATTTCCGATTGTGCCTGATGTAACGATGATATTAACAATGATTCCAGCTTCTACTACTCATTTTAGTGTGGTGGATCTAAAGAATTCCTTCTTTAGGATTCCCATACACGTTGATAGTACATATTTGTTTGCATTCACCCTAGGGGGATGCTCTTTTACATTTACCCGTGCACCACAAGGGTACATGGAGAGTCAGAGCATTTATAGTAGGGCTTTTAAAGAGCAGCTTGATACACTTGAGTTGCCTTCCACTTGTACATTGTTGCAATACGTTGACAACCTTCTCTTAGCTTCAGACTCAGAAAGTGCTTGCAAAGAAGGTACTGTGTTATTGCTTATTCATCTAGCAAAGCATGGGCATAAAGCTTCATTAAAAAGGTTTCAGTATTGTCGACAGGAGGTCTCTACTTAGGCTATTTCCTGTCAAAGGAGGGAAGAAGATTGACACCTGAACGGATAAAAAGCATTTCTAGCATGTATGTCCCAAATACACAGAAGGAAGTCAGAGCCTTGATAGGAATGGCTTCTTACTGTAGACAGTGGATCTCAAACTTTTCACTAGTGATAAAGCAATGTTGGCATTTACAAAAAAGGGCATTTCTTTGCCACTACCATGGCATCTGGAAAACCAGAAAGCTTTTGATCTGCTCAAGACTGCACTGTGTTCAGCGCCGGTTTTGGGCACACCAAATTATGACAAGGCCTTTGAGTTGTATGTGCATGAACGTGATGGATGTGCTTTGGCAGTGTTAACACAGGAACATGGGGGAAGAATTGACTGTGCGGTTATTTTTCCTCCACACTTGATACTGTTGCATGCGTTTGCTGAGATGTTTGAGAGCTATCGCTGCTGCCGCTGCATCTGTAAAGCAAAGTGAGGGTATGGTTTTAGGTCACACTTTAACTGTGATGGTACCCCACTCCGTAGATGTGCTATTAAACAAAACGCAATGACAACACCTTACTTCCGCACGATTAACAAGATACAAACTGATCGTATTTGCACCGCATATCCAAATTAAGAGGTGGTGCGTATTGAATCCGGCTGAATTGTTACCTCTTCCGCAAGATATTGCTTGTAGTGACGAAGTATCACATGACTGACTTTATACCACAGAGCAAGAAACTAAAGGCAGGATTGATGTAAATGATACACCTCTGAAAGACCCACAAGGGGAGCTGTTTTGTGATGGCTCTTGCTTCAAACTTCCGGATGATAATCCACTGCTGCTTATGCCATCACTACACTAAGCACGATTGTGGAAACCAAGAGAATTTTGCATAACTCTGCGCAGGCCGCAGAGATTATCGCACTGACTCGATCTTGTGAACTTTCCGAAGGGCTTAGAGAAATTATATTTACTGACAGCCAGTAGACTATGGGCAGAACAAGGTTTCTTGACCTCACACGGAACAAAAATCCAACATGGCGACTTGATAGTTCAGCTACTCTCAGCACTTGCGCTTCCTACTCAACTAGCAATCATGAAGTGCGCTGCATATCAGAAGGTGGTAGATGATGTAGGGAGAGGAAACCCTTTTGCTGACAGGATAGCTAAACAGACCGCTACTGATTTATATTCGGAAATGTATGTCACAAAACAAATCACAAATACCTGTACAGTAGATGAACAGATTGAGTCAATAAAAAATATACAAGCTGATGCCACTTCAGAAGAACTTAAACACTGGGCTAAGGGTTTAGCAATCCTGGATGAGGAAGGTTGTTGGGTGGACAACAAAAGGAAAAGATGGATGCTAACCGATGCATATGTAATTTCCATGGTTACAATTGCTCATGGTCCCACTCACATATGTGCTAGAAAAATCTGTAAATTACTAGAACCTGTCTGGGTAAATGTCAACATCTCAAAAACTGCTGAGCGTTTTGTCCAAAACTGTATGGTGTGCTTACAGCATAATGTGGGGAAGGGTAGGACGACACGGAGGGGTAGTTTTGGTCCCCCCTCTGTGCCTTTTGAAGTGATTCATTTCGTCTTCATCGATATGGAGCACTGCTATAACTATAGATATGTCTTGGTAGTCATTTGTGCTTTTAGTAAGTGGGTTGAAGCCTTCCCTGTGAAAGATGCCACAGCAATGACCAGGGTGAAAACCATGCTTAAGGAATATTTTCCTAGATTTGGTTTGCTGCGGGTCATTTGGTTGGATAATGGTCCACATTTTATCGCTGCTATCATCTTGCAAGTATGCGCGGGATTACAGATTGATAAACGCTTCGTTTCGGCTAGACACGCTCAGAGTGCCGGACTTGTAGAACACCATAATGGTATCCTGAAGAATAAGCTTGCAAAAGTCTGTGCTAGCAGTAATTTGAAATGGCCAGACGCGGTGTCCGGTCAAATGGTCAAAAATAAAAGATTGAATGACCATTTGATCGAAAGTCAAATGGTCGAAAAAAAAAATGGTCGATTTTTTTAAATTATTTACTTATATATTTTTTTAGTTTTGTTTGGTAAAAAAAAAATAATATAGAAAAAGGGGGCTTGGGGGGGTACCCCCCCATAAAAAATAAATAAATAAATTAAAAAATCGACAATTTTTTCAACCATTTGACTCTCGATCAAATGGCATTCGATCATTTGGTTTTCGACCAAATGACCTACAACCACCAGACGCCTTACCTATAGCTGTTCTGTCCATGCGGATGACCCCACAGACTAGAACTGGACTCTCCCCATATGAGATAGTGCTGGGGAGGCAAGCTAACATTTGGAATTTGCTGAAGCCCAAAGTGTTGAAAGATGTGGAGCATTTGCTTCTTGCTGAATACTGTGACCAGTTAACTCAAAACTTGTTTTTGATTTATCAACAGGTGTGAGAAGCCCTCCGAGTTGAGTACGAGGGGCCAGGTCACAGAATTCAACCAGGCAATTGGGTGCTCACTAAGTCACTTGAGAGAGCATCCAGTCTTGCACCACGCTGGAGATGACCATTCCAGGTCTTGTTGGCCACGCAGACTGCTGTATGAGTAGCTGGCAGGAAACACTGGATACACGCGACACACATCAAAAAGATACCTTTTCCTTTGCCACACGACGGAAATGAAAAGGAGGATACTACTTGCTCTGCTTCTGGTGATCAATCTGTCTTGAACAACATCAAGGGTGTTGTGGGGACTCTTCCGGAGCCCGTGGTGCCTGGGGAAACTGCTGCTTTGTCTTTGAATTCTTTTTCGGATCTTTCTGCACCCTTGAGCAATCTTCCTGCTCTGTTTCACCACTTCCATCAGGAAGCAACGACACTCTGTTCGCAGATCATGCAGTGTCTGGAGTCTTAAAGTATGATCTGCATCCACGGCAATAGACTTACAGCACGGCTATGCCCACAGGAAACAATTGTTGAGCTAGTCCTTTACCACTCTGTCGCTGAAACATAAGTAAGTGGCTGGGACTGGCAAAAGCTATCTTCAATCAAGATAAATCACGTGGTCAGGAGATCACCAACAAATGAACTTAAGGAGTCTTTCGCAGAAACTTCCCAGAACGAACTTTGAGGAACAACGCCTGCCGCTATCTATACTCGTATGGAGCAACCAATCGATTGTGTGGCTAACAAAGACATTGGACAGAAAAATTAATGGTCCATGAGGACGTACTGTTTTCTTGTAATTATGTTAACTGGTCTGACAGTAGTAATTGCTCTTGGGTTTTGGTATATTGAGGGGGTGCGTCCACTTGAAACTTTGATACCCACTGAGAGTGTTCCCATTATGTCTTCTCCTTTTGTACATCTGCACACTCTATCTTCTAGGGATTCCCAACACAGACAGAGTTATCACAACAATACGCTTTTGTTAATTATGAATGCAACCAATGCGATTTTGAACAGAACTAATTGCTGGATATGTTCACATTTGCCACAACACGGGGAAAAGGGGTCAGGCTGGTATATTCATCCTTTGCCTCTAACTACTGCATGCTACGCCTCTCTTAGGGCTTTATTCTTTGGTCGTTGGAATGACAGCATCTCAGGGAACTTCAACTGGATTAATTTGAAAGAGTTTGAAAGATGAGTCCTGACGCCTCTGGGATGTTCCCTTTTTGCAAATAGGAGCAAACTTAATGTTGCTTCTATTAGACCTTCCAATAGACTTCCTAGACCTTTCCAATCGCTAATCTATTTCAAGATGGTTCCCGTAGGTAACCGGGATGTCACGCCTCCTTCTTACACTATCAATCACAGCCCCAACTCTGTTTCCTGCTGCATACAAAGGAATGGTTCTCAGTCAATGGGTGCTTTTGAGGGTTGTGCCAATATTGCGAATTTGACTAGTGAGTACAGACCCCTGTATGTGGGTGATCCTGTTTATTTTGTATGTGGCAATGAAGCTTATCCTTGGCTACCTAGAGATTGGCATGGTACTTGTTATTTGGGTATCTTGCTACCAGGGGTATTTTTAGCTAGCACCTTTGAGGTCACTAGGGCTCATCCGAGGTGGGAAGAGAATGGTGATACTCCCTCCCAAGTCATGGGTGATATAGCGAAATCCTTTGTGCCATTTTGGGGACAGATCATGAATTCCGAGGATATTTGCAGACTGGCAAGAGTAATTGAGAGAACCATCAACCGGACCATCGATATACTCTACAATATGACATTAGAACAGAAAGCAGTTAGATTAGTGGCTCTACAGAAGCGGATCGTGTTAGACGTCATCCTGGCTGAGCGTGGTGGTGTATGTAAATTGGTGGGATCTGCTTGTTGCGTTTTTCACACCTGACACCTTGTTAGGGAGAATTCTCATATATGGCTAATTTCCCTTACCTACTGAGTCCCTCAGCAGCTTTGCTGGATTACTAGGATTTATTTTTTTCACTTGGTAAGAGTGTGAGCCTTTTATCCCACGCTTACATGTGTTTTGCTGTGTGTGATTTACCTTTCTGTGTGATCTTGGGCTATGGAGCCTCACCTACTCCATAGGCATCATCTTTTTAATATGTGTTACACAGCACCTTCAGTACAGTGACACAGGGTAGTCTTTTAGACTTTCCACTGGCTCCATATTTCTGGGACTGACTACTGTCTTGACTTTATGTAGTCTCTTTAAACCACAGACCCAGTACACCCCATCTTCCATGGAGTATTGGAAAGGGTTAATTTGTAACCCTTTTCGTCTATGCCTCTTGAAGCACTGTTTTGCTCCCTTTCCATTAATACTTGGCTGGTAGCAGAGGGAACTACCATATTTCTTCTACCGCGGTTATTTTAAATAACCATGGTATAACCATGGTATTGTTTTAGGCTATCTTAGTAGCCTCGATCTTAAAACCGCTTGACCATACTGATTTTAATATTGTTCCGGCTGGGTTTAGTCGCCATTTCTTTTTGGAAAAGTCTTTCTCGTCTTCGTCTCTACGTGCAAAGCCAGGTTTGGTACATTTGTTCACCGTCTTTTCACGGGCTTCTGCACAGAAGCCCTCCTTTAGGCGCCTGAAAGTCTGTGTAGGCAAGATGTGAGAGAGAGCTCTTATGACCCCTGCCATGGGTTCCCTTGATAACCCAAGTCACACTCCTGTTTGATTGGCTAGGTGACTGTCCGGCCGGGACAGCCACCCTGCGGTGTGATTGACAGCTAGGCTGTGTGAATGGGGGAAAACTGCATAAAAAGCAGGTCTCTGGGTTTGGAAGAGCAGAGTCACCACTGGAATGAAAGAACAGACGAGGAGCTGACAGAAGAGGACCCCTACAATGGCTGAACCACCCAGTGAAGCCCTGCTGCCGGTCCGAATCTTCAGACTCCAACGACAGAGAGGATCTTCCAAGAATCTTCTTCCCTTGAACTGGTGGGACCAAGCAGTTCACCCAAACTCTGAGCCAGGACTCCCTCGTCTGGTCAAATTCACTGTACAGAGCTACAGTGAGCCGGATAGCCAGGAAGGTAGGACCCTGCTTGGGTTTTAAGGAGCGCACCTTTTATTCATTGCTTTGCTCTGCTGTCGGTTTCTTCCCTGGGTGGTGCAGGACCCTCCAGTCTTCCTACTTCATGCCAGACCGACAGTCGCTTCAGGAACCATGAGCCTGCTAGAACTACCAGGAACGTCCACCGTAGCTACAGCTTCTTTTCCATTTAAGGTACTGTTCAACTTCCGGTTGTTCATTTCAGTCAGTCGAAGGAAAAGTGTCTACTCTTTGAACTAACTTTTCTGCCGACCAACTTCGTCCTGAAATCTTGGCAAAGACTTAACCGCAAATACCCTGAACCATGTGATCTTGAGCAAAAGACTTTTATCCTATTGACTTTGGCCCTAAGCCTATTTGATTTGATCCTATCATTGGAGTTCCTCTTTCTAGATTGCCTGCTTACTTACCTTTTGGTACTGCTCAATTTCTATCTAACTTTGTCTTTCCTTCCCTCTGTAAATAACAGAGTGTCATTTTGCTCCCACTTCATTTTGTGAGCTTAACTTATCTGTCAACTATTGGGAGTGGTGTGGTGTATTAAGAGTGTGAATTTTGAACTGCTTTATATTAGTGAAATGTTATATAACTAAAAAGTAAATACATGTATATTATTTTACTTGGAAACCTTGAGCCAGTGTTTGCTTGAATCATAGTAACTGCTGTCCTTTGTGTAACTATCTGATACTGCTCACTTGCTCTTGAGATAAGTCTGGCTGCTCAGCCATTGCAACCACTTTACTGTGTAGTACAGGCTTGTACCAAAGGTGAATTTGTGCTGCCACTTGTGGACTTAATTGTGTGTAGTGTTCCCAAAGGGTACTGCATATAATTCTGCCTAACACTACACGACTACCATATTCAAGGCAATACAAAATCAGCACATCCTAAGTACAGAAGTACATGTTCCCGAGGGAAATTGGGACCTTAGTGGTTGGTTCTGGGGCTCTTTACAGTCTTGGGGATGGAAACTCTTCTCAGCCTTAGTGATAATCCTTGGTGTTCTGTTGTTCTGTTGTTGTTGCATACAATGTCTTCCTGCCATATGTTCGATGTTAGGAGGATGTTGTGCACAAACTGTAGGAACATTAGGACCTAAAATACACACACCAGAGAAGATGACTAAAGTTTTTGCAATGGAGGATATTACTGTCAAGGATCTAATGGGGATCGATATATCTGATGAATGTGATTCAGAATATACGGACATTGAAACGTGGAGTTACGAGTAAAGCAAATATTTTTAGTAAAGCTCTTAGCTTAGGCCAAAAGGAGGGTTTGTTAAACCGTAATTATATAGTGCCTCCTATTATTAATATTGGCCTATGCCATTTCGCGCTACACAGAAAACCATGTTGCAAAGTTCAGATTTTTGGGTTAACTTCGCTGCCATTTTAAGATTCATCTGCCATTTTGCTTTTCACTCGTGTTCTACGTTCTAAAATGGTGGACTATGTTTTCGACTTGCAGCCAAGTGCCTCATATGAACTGTTATTCAAGTGTTGTCTGCGCTCACAAGCCTCATCCTTGTATAAACATTGGGACAGCGAAGAACAAACCTTGAGCGTATGCTTTAGCTGAACTACATTGTGAAAACTCTTGGAATAAGGCTTACCGCAGGATCCGAGAACATACATCACTATTGTGTCTTCATGGAAGTGCAAACTTATGTGATCCTTTGCATAATATTGTAAAATCTGTATGTGAACTAGGCACAAACTCTAGACCACAAATTATTACCGTGAAGAGAGGCTGGACAATATTGAAGGAAATGTATAAAAATGCTAGTATTTAGATGCCCATCACTCTCTCTCCTCACTCTGTTGGCTGGTACTGTGAGGCATTGGGAGCCAGATAGCTATCTGTTTTGCTTTGTAAACTGTACAGTAATAAAAGATACTTTTATCTTTTCAGCCCGTGATTGGTGTATTTCATTTGTGGTACTCAGCCTTGATATTTCTTTGTTCTTTCACCTTCTCGATGCAGCTTATTCACCAACAGTCAGAAGTGGTTGGGAATATTTTGTGGAGCCTCGCTAGTGTGAGATACTATCTATAGCACAGTTTAATTGCCCTCTCTTTGATTTGTTTGCATCTAGAGATTTTGTGATTTATCTGCCAAATCCTGTTGCAAGACTCTTCATTGATTTCCAGGCCAATTTCTACCTCCTAATGAGGTATACAGGGGAGCTTCCCTACTTCATCTGGTTTCTCTAAGAGCTTGTATAATTGGGAGACCTTTCCAGACTTTCTGCTCTCTTGCACTGTGAGTTCTGTGGGGGTTCTAGTCCCGCCCCTTTGACTGTAGGATGTGTGATCTAATTCTTCACTTATGTGTACCGAAATTTTCTGGTTTTGGGAAGTCCACATTTCTCCTTGCATTTAGTGAAAGTTAAGGGTGTCCCTTTTCTTTATAAATCCCCTAATTTCAGAGGAAAGGCCCTTTCACATCTTGCAAAAGTATGCTTGTTCTTTCCAAGTGAATAATCTGGGTTATCAGTGAGTGGAGAAAGTGGACCGAGGTCCAGAGAGTCCCCAAGAAGAGCAACAGCACTGTCCCAATGTTTCAGTGTGCATGTTGATGATTATGGCAGTGTCCCCACATGTCCTCTCCTCTCGTTATGTTCACTATAATTGGGAGTATGTGTAATGGGAGAGAGATCCCTGCCATTTAGTGTGTCTTCCACTTTAGGAATCTCATATCTGTTGGCCAGTCCAGTAAGGGGGACAGTTGCATCACCAGGAAATATTATCGAACTGATGGGGCACCCAATTCTCCCATGAAGAGAGGTCTCGTTGTGACTGTTCTCCGTATGCTAGGTTGTTTACCCACCCAGATAAACCTGGTAAAAACCTCAGGAGCTCCTCTGCGCCTTTAGATTGAACTCATATGGGTAGTGCTTGAAACGCATATAATAGTCTCGGGAGAAACTTCATCTTCACTGTTTGTATCCTCCCCAGCCAGGGGATTTTGCGTTGGTGTCAATGAAACAATTGTTCTTTAACTTCTCTCAACAGGTCGGGAATGCTTGCACCCACCGGGGTATCATACATGGGTATTATTTTAACTCCCACATAAGTTATCTTATCTTCCACCCCTTTAACCAAAAAGAGTTCACACAGTGACCCCCAAGTCCGTCTGTGTTTCGGTGATATTCAGGCACACCAATGTGTCTTGTTTGACATGGAACCCAGACCGGTCACCAAATTCATCTAGGGTTTCTAGTAACTCAGGTAGTGGACAACTGGATCTGCGGTAAAGCAAAGTATGTTATCTGCATACAGTTCTGTTTTATAGCTTGTGCCCCTTAGCGTGACTTGTCAAATCCCTGGGTTGCCATGGATCTTCTGCGCTAAGGGCTCCATGGCCACAGCAAAGACAAGAGGTGAACGTGGGCAGCCTTGTCTCGGCATCAATGGATAAGATTACAAGCATACCAGTATTTTATCCTTGGCTACCCAAGGGGTTGACCACTCACCGGATATTTTTACGCACCTCCTGCCTAATTTTAAAACCTGTTTTACCTTGATCGATAAGCCTGGGTAGGACTTCCGTTAGTCTATTAGCTACAACTTGCCCATAAACATTGGCATCTGTATTGAGTAACACAATCAGCCTATATGCCGAACAGTCTTACTCATCCTTGCCTGGTTTCAGGATCAGCACTGTTATAGACTCCGACATTGACTCAGAGACTGAACCCCTTCCCAGGAATCTATTAAATACCCTAGTTAAGGGTGGAGAAATCAACTGTGTGAACACCTTGTAAAATTGTGCTGAGCAACCATCTGGCCAAGGAGCTTTTCCTTGATGAGAGGCCTTGAATGGCCCTGCGGACCTTGATTTTAGTAATTTCTGCCACAAGTGTATCTGTATATTCGGCTGAGAGACCCGACAGTCTCGCCGATTCTATGATGCCTGACCACACCTGCCTGAACTAGCTCTTCATTAGTGTTATTTTGTCTTCCTCTCATAAAACCATGTGTGTATGTGGTTGTGTTGGATTTGAATGCAGAACTTAGCTGCCAGTAGCCTGTTGGCCTTATTGCCTATGGCATAATAATATTCCTTTATGTTAATCATGGCCTTCACTGCATTGTCTGTCAGGTGAGTCTCTAATACCTTCTGCACTGTTTGCAATTCCCTCAGAGACTTGCGTGAGTTTTCAATTTCATGCAGGCTCTCTAGGCGGCTGACTTCTTTTTCTGCAAAATAATTAGTTAATGTATCTGTTATGTGGGGCCTCATGATGACATCTTTCAATAGAAAGTCATTAAAGCACCACAGTTTCCTCTGCAGAGGAAGAAGGGCACCTAGGTCCAATGAGAGCTGGATTGTAGCTTGATAGCTTGATCTGACAATACATGTGAGAGAATTTATCTCCTCGTAAGTAAAGGGAAGAGAGCCTTGGAGATTAGTATCATGTCTAATCTTGAGAATCCCTTATGCACTGTATAATAGAATGTGTGGTCCCTTTTATATGAATGAAAAAAATCTCCATGTCTTGATCACCGATAGATCCCTCTGGGGTTTTATTATGGTTAAGAAGTTATGTTTGACTGCACCTGCGGGGGAGTATTTTGTCTTTGAGAGGATCTACCACAAAGTTATAGTCTCCTGCAATTATGAGTGACTCATCAGAGAAGCCCATTTTTGATTGTGTCAAAGTGTCAAGAAATGCCTGGTGTCCCGTGCTAGGGGAGTAAAGAGAAAATTAGGTGACTTTGTGATTGCGCAGTCTAGTGTTTAGTGCTATAAACCTGTCTTCCGTATTCCGCAGTACCTTGATAAATTTAAGTGGAACTCCCCTCCAGACTAGAATACCCACCGCATTAGTTTTTGTGCCACTAGATGCAAAGTATGACCTGGGATACGTCTTACAAACAATGCGTGACTCGTCTTGGGACAATAGGTGGGACTCTTGGAGGAATACTAGAGTAGGGGGGAAGCTCTTCAATCCTCTGGAGAATGGATTTCCTTTTATC
Source organism: Ambystoma mexicanum (assembly GCF_040938575.1). Classification (NCBI taxonomy): domain Eukaryota; kingdom Metazoa; phylum Chordata; class Amphibia; order Caudata; family Ambystomatidae; genus Ambystoma; species Ambystoma mexicanum. The sequence continues at coordinate 1,224,180,905 of NC_090930.1, read as the reverse complement.
TGGGTAGTTAAGCCCATGGACATTCAGGGTCAAACATGTGATCTCAGGGGTCTCCCCGCCTCGGTTGGAGTCTTGCATTTTATTTTTATTTATTTATTGCTTAAAGTGTGGACATAGTTCGAGAGCAGGAGAGCGCTGAACAGAGTGTTGGTAGCCAGCATTTGGCCTAGCATCTTTTAACAGTAGCGTAGTACTGTGAGGTCTGTGCGTCGGTATGTATTTCCATTCAAATTAGCCTTTGGTCATGTGTTGTTGAAATAACCTTATTTCATAAGATGTGCAAGATTGGAGAATTGTGGAGGCCTTTGTGTGATGCTGGAAACACATTGGAGGGACAGGGCCTCCCTGTCCTTGTCCTGTAGTCCCTTTTCATATATGTTCTGTGTTATCTTCTGCCCAGAAGTCCATATGGGACTCCTGGCAGTGCAGCTCTTCCTCGTTTTTGTTTGGTGTACAGACCCTTGGGATTCCCTTATGGCACCCATGGATGGGGGTACAACCCTGTGTATGTTTTAGGCACCTGTGTGTGGCCCATAGAGAACAGTATGTACTGGTGGCAGCTCCATGCTGAATTTGACAGGTGCTCTGAGTATCCTCCATTTTGGGGATACCCAGGCCCTGCCTTTGGAATCAGTTGATTCCTGATAGGAAACAAGACGGCCCCTGTGGCCTCTTGCTTTCTATTGCCTGTTACCTTGTTTTTCCCCAAGTCCTGGCCAGACTGTCTGGAGCCTTCCCAGTGACTGTATGTTGTGGGTACACCATTGGGGTGGGCCTGGGTGAATGGAGTGTGTGACCAATATGAACTTCTTGTTATGGGGGTCTAGTTTCTGGTATGTAATACAATGAATGAGACAGCCCCGCCCAAAACTGGTGTGAATGCAGTCTGTAGTGCTGTATGGCTGTGTACTTGTCCCAATACACATTCCTTGTTGTGAATGTCTGAGAGGGAGGAGAATGGCTTGAATGCCCTGTGAGCCTGATTGGCTGCCTGACTGCCAGATGTCCTTCTGAGTGATTGGTTGCCTGAGTGTAAGACAGGGGAATGAATGAGAGACAGAACAGTATATCTGGAGGCCTCTCACTGCTTGAAATCGTTCAGAAACTGAAGTCGAAACTGATGCTTAATATCAAAGCCGAGCCCGAAGAATAAGGTTGACTGCTGTTACCTTCACCACAATCCGAAAGCTGCTGTGCCGTCGAAACTGATCCAAGAGAGGACCTGGCTAGGAGACCTCTTCCTGAGCTACGAGGGACCATCGTGCACCGCTAACCTTCGCCGAAGCTCCCTGGAAGTCAGATCCTCGAATGGCTGCCAACCGGAGATGAGGACCGCCGAGGAGATCGAAGAGAAGCACCGTCCAGCAGTCCAACATCGTCGACCAGGGTTCGCAGGTTTGCTATATCCGCTGGAGGCCCGTCGAAGCTGTGTTGGCCAGAAGTAGGAACCGTTTGATGCCGAGCCGCCGCCGACCGGAGCCGCAACCATCCACCTGATAAAGACACTTTGAATCCAAGGAAACTCTCGCCTGCACCATCGACCACTTTGTCCCACCAGAATACGTTGAAGCCACCGCCATGCTGAGGAGCATTCGGTGGTGGGTTTCCCACCACCCAAAGACCACAGAGACGCTGGATGACTCAACACCCTTTCTAGGCCAGAGTTCTTCATAAACTCTTTGCAGCAACTAACGATTGCCGTCGAGGTGCACTGCACGCCTCACCCCTGCAGACCGGCAGGACCGAAGCTGCTGCCTCAAAGTCATTGTTCATCATATCCTCAAGGGATCTCGATGATCTGTGGCTCCTGCCTTAAAGGGAGCCTCACAAGAAGGATCCATCGACGACACGACATCGAACTCTGCTATTCCATGTACATTGTGGTTGTAAAACCTTTTTAGAAGGAAATAAGATTCATTGAACATTATATGGACTGGGCTTGTATTATATCTTTATTTACAGGTTGCCCGGGTGGGGGGATCCTCACACAGAACTGTGTCTTGGGTAGGGGCCAGTATTCTGCCTATTGTTTAAACCAGCCTGCTTTCCTCCTATGTCTATTGTTGGTTCACATTATCTACTGTTTTTATGACATTTGAACTGAGTACAGTTAAGGCATTTTAATGGAATCCAACAGGAATTGTGGTAGCACATAGTAACTTTATATATTTGCCATTATAGATTAACCTGAGCACAAAGCGTGTTATTGTGATTGTGTATATAACCTTGAACCTTATTTATATAAAAAACTGTGTTATCACTAACCTAGTGTGAGGAAATTCCTTTGTGGGTGTTTGGGGACTACACTGTACTTAAGAACCAGCCTGCATCACCTCCCGAGAGCGTGTGCCTTGATTGCATATCCACAATATCAAATATAGAATCTTGGCTAGGGCCGTCTGTGCCTCTCTTCTGCCAAATATAGAGCATGAGTACAGATACCCCCCCTCAAGTCTTTACAATTGTATGTACACTTGCACAATCTGAATGCACCATGCCTTGAAGATCGTTATCTGTTTTTTCCTTGTCTCCCTTCCTTGAATGATGGTGCCTCAATAAACTTGCAAAAATGACAGAATTGTTGTCAAACCTATTTGCTGCATTGTTATTTCTATTATATGTTCTTGTTCCTTGCACCCACGCTACCCATGCAGACTTGTATTGTTCAGAAATTCAAGGGCTCTGAATGACTGTTGTTTTTCCCCGTTGTTCCCTCCCTCTTTGAGCGCTTTGAAAAATTTGCTTTGTGTATAGACACTTTACAAATAAACAATACCATACCATACCATTCCGAGCTAACACCAGGATTGAGTTCCAGAGGGTGGATGCATAACATGAGAATAATTGTTTGCAGCTCCTCTCTTTGCAGACGAGTTGTGATTCAAGCTGGTTGATCGATTTGCTGCACGAGGAATGTGTGCCACCGGATATGTGGAACTTAGACACCATGTACGCTGTGTGCTACTCGTCACTGCTTTGTAGATGATACATGCAGTTTTGAACCGTATCCTGGCTTGGAGTGGAAGCTAATGTAGTTCTCATAGGATGGGGTTAATTTAGTCAAATTTCCATGCTCCTGTAATAAGACATGCTGCAGCGTGGTGGACTGCTTTTAAGGGAGCCAAGTGAGCAGCTGGGAGCCCTCTCAGGAGAGCATATCACCCATTGATGTGCAAGACCAGAACGGCCTGCCCTATGCTCCGGAAGTCCTGAACTGTTTGATTTTTTAAGGGGTAAAGATGCTGAGCCAGGCAATTTTGTCCTTCTAGGCTATGTGTTTCTGGAAGGACTGATTGCTGTCAATGGGGAAGCCTCAGGATTTTGCAGAGTCTAAAAGTTGTGGATCAAATCCTTATAGGTGCATGTCATTGAGCCATTGTGGGACAAGTTGTTTTTTACCCGGCGGACTGATGAGGATGAATTCAGTCTTGTATGGGTTTAGTTTGAGGGAGGCAGTCAACATCCCAGAATGGATGAAGGGTAGGTAATGGCGGAGATGAATGATGTCCTACGTGCTATTTACTCTTATGTTCAACTGAGTATTGTCTGCGTATTGGTGGATGGCCATATTCGCATCTTTGAGGAGAGCTCTCAGAGGCTCCATGTAAAAGTTAAAAAGGATTGGTGGTAGGATGGCGCCTTCGGGGACTCACCAGGAGACCTGTAGCCTGTTAAAACACAACAAGTTCATCTAGACAGACTGGTGTCTGCCTGAGAGGTAGGAGGTAAATCAATTAAGGTCAGCGCCAGATAATCCCATCCTCTCAGCAAGGAGGGAGAGAAGGATGCAGTGGACAACGGTGTCCAACACAGCTGAGAGTACAACGAGGACGAGGATGCATGAGTCACTGCATCCATGAGTTGGAGCGCATCATCCACCACCTGAAAGGTGGCTGTCTAGATGCTTCACTTTTGGCAGATCCCTGACTGGTAGTCATTTAGAAGGTAGAACTGTTGTAATTTGGTGAGTAGTGGTGCAGCAACTACGTTTTCCTAGATTTTGCAAATAATCAGTAGGTTTGTAATGGGCCTGTAGTTGGCCAGGTCATGCGGATCTAGGGATGTTTTTTTCAAAAGAGGTTGCATGGGACCAGCATTGTGGGTGTCTGGGAATGATCCTTCTGCAAGGAAGGCATTGATGAATCTGAGGAGCACATTGAGTGCCGGGGCTGTCAATTGTTTAATGATGGAGGCCTGAATTATATTGTTAGAGTAAGAAGTAGGTTTGATGGAGGCAATCATTTTTAGGAGATCCAAAGAAAGAGAGGAGAGGAATCGGTCTGAGGGGCAGTGTGTGCCGGGGTGCATGGGATGCTAATGCTGTGAGAGGTTGATTCAAATGTCTCTCAGATTTTGTCTATTTTTCAATAAAAAATGTGTTGATTCTGTCACATTTTTCCTGAGTTACTGTTACCCCAAGGTCGGGTGAGGGTTTGGGACAATGCTTCACTACTTCATAGTGGGATTAGCTCCTGTTAGAAGCTGCTGCAATGCTGGTGGAGTAGTAAGCGGTAAGCAGCTTTGGCCGTGGTAATCAGAATCCTACAGTTTGCATGCAGAGATTTGAGATTGGTGAAGTCTCCAGAGTTATGGTTTTTGCGCCAGTTTCTCTAGGGCTCTGATTGAGCATTTATTGGAGGCTAGCTCTGGGCTGTACAAAGGTGGTTTGTTCTTAGCCTTGCTGGAATTTAGGGGGGCATGACTGTCTGCCAGTTTCATAGCAGAGTTGCCGAATAATTCCAGGAGGCCTGAGGCATTCCCTGTGGTGGGAAAGTCTGCAAAGTTTGCTTCTAGCTCATTAACCGGGAAGGTTTTGAATGAGCGGCATTGAGTGTGGGGTTGTTTTACCTGATGTTTGTCAGCCGTAGTCGAGTAGGTGACTGATAATGGTATGTGGGCGTGGTCAGACCAGTAAAGTGGGATAGGGACTGCACAGGTGATGCAGGGAAATGATGTGAAGACTAAGTTTAGCGTGTTGCCTTTCATATGCGTGGGGGAGAGCACAATTTTCTTAAGGTCCTTGGAAGTGGACAGTGTGAAAAGCATGCTTCAATTGTCGTTGTCAGCCTGTGACCTGGGGACATTAAAATCACTGAGAAGGACATTATTTGAATGTGTAAATTAGGCAGAGGAGAGTAAGTTGGATATTAGATGGGAGGTTTATGTAGTCATCTGACAATGCATCAGGATATATAGGGATCTGTCCTGAGATAGGAGTCCTGGCATCCCACAATAGAATCTCCAGATGAACAGTGCATGCCCAAATTTAAAATTAATAGAAACCCAAAATACCCCCAGCATTGCCAAATAATCCCAAAACAGCAACTTTCAAAATACCCAAAATGAAAATCAACAATCCCAATAACAAACATTTCCAACGCATTATTGGGAATTATATACCGGGATGATATCCCTGTGGGCCCTTACAGGTTTAAAGGATGGCCTGTTTGTCAGTCTAGAACTTTCAGTTAACTCATCTAGAGTACTCTTATGATCCCATCTCGAAACATTTACACATCACTTATCTTTCCTTTGTCCAACAAACCCATATCTCCTAGTTACCCAACAGTGCACCATGCTCCCTTTCTAGAAGAAGAAGAAGAAGAAGAATCAATGTTCCCAGCTGCTTGTCATGAGCTATTGATCGATCGTCTCGCAAGCACAGGACTTTCTTCCTTGGGTTGCAAAAGTTAAACCCCAAATTTTCAGGTCTCGCTTTACTGTCCAACCAGACCACTGATCTTTCAGGTGATTAATAGCTATAAAGTGGGAGAATCAAAAGCATTTGCATTGAGCCATTCCATTACTAAAATTGAATATGATCACATCGCATAAGCTTGTTTCTCACCATTCCAATGAATATAGGCTGAGTAGATTACTTCAGCTTCATGATGAGCCAAACCCTTAGAAGTGTGCTGCTCAATGATGTCCAGCTCAGGGGCATGTGACAGAATACCATAGCACATAGGATATACTGAGCGTTTTCTTATTTGTAGAAAACAAAATGATTATGGTATTTTTGCCTCAGAAAGTTAGCTCTGCGAATCAGGCTCATTTTCATAATGCTACATACAGAAAAGTATAGTGAAAACATGTAACTCTGCTGGGAGTATCTCCTGACACCTCTGGCTGCTATCCTGTAGTTTGGCTACTTGGCAACTACAGAGTAACTTGTGCATTCCTGCAAATGAGCTGCTGTAACCGAAGTTCCATCAGCCAAGGTATTTTCTCAACCATAGGCAACTCTATTCCAAATTGTATCTAATTGTAAAACCCCAAGGCCTTGTGGTAGTTTATCTCATAGTTATCTATGGTAATGTACAACTATTCTGGCCAAATCCCTTTTGGTGTAATTTTATTGTAAGCCGGGTGCCAAGTTTACCAAAAAAGTTTAGCATTAAAAACTCATTTTGTTCCATCTGGGAATGCTGATTACCTTCAAAGAAGAGTATTCCTTCACAGGGTTAGCTGTGAATCAGTGCTTAATATGCAAGGTTACACTAAGGTGGTAATTACTGGAGTTTCTTGGATGTAAGGTAGAAGTGGAAGAGGAATGTGTTAGAGTAGCCTGGAGAGAAGCTACTGTCACCCGAAGGGTTTCACTAGCATGGAATCTCTCAAGACACTCGCACTTCCTGTGTCACCTCCTCACATCCTGCAGATAAAGCAATTTGCACTGCCATGAACAGAACAAATTATCTTGTCACAACAGCTGGGATTGGACCCTCAAAGATGGCTTGAAATATACAAATCCATCATGGCAAATTGACTATATAAGGTGTTGGGAACCCCCTTAATAGTATCATATTTGCTTTGGACACTGGAATACATGGAATACACTGGAGTATTATTGGAGTATCAGTCTACCCAAAGCTCTCAGCCATTGAGGTGAACATTAGGACCTCCAGGAAAGGGGCAAGGCCTTCCCTCATGCATCCCAGAGGACCATTTGGGATGACTTTTTGCTTGGTCAAGTCCTGCCTGATACTTTTACCACCGCTACCCCAGACTCTAATCACTTGAGGCTGCAGCCTCTGAAAGTGCTCTCTGTCATATTTAATGACTGAGAGGGGAAGAAGAAAGACTAGCCTTATACTGGGAGAACATGAGCATGGAGCGCAGAAACAAAAGAACATGGGAACATCACTGGGATTTGTTTCTCACCTGATGTTGAGCTGATTCCATAATTCTTTATTCGTTTTCTTGCCACTGCTGGTCAGCCAGAGTTTCTTTTGTCTCCCTTCAATTTTTGAACCACTTGGAGCTGTCGAGACACTGACTTACACATCGTCTGGCTGCACTTGAGCCATCTTTAAGCCCACTGCTGAACTGCATCGAAATTGCTGGACCTTGTAAAACTGACTTGTCCACTTTCAGCTGCTAACTATACCATTTCTTGCCTGTTGTTTAGCGGATTTGAGCAGATCAATGCGGCAAGACTCCACCTCATGCCTGGACCATGTTTCCCCAGCAGGCTCCTGGTGGGAGTGGAAACTGATGAGGAGAGCCACAGCAATAGTGCTTCTCAGAATTCCTCCCACCAGACGGTTACTTGGGTCTACCAAAGGTCACAAACCTCCCACAGGTTGCACACATCCAAGGGTTCCCACGCTTCAGCCAGACACATAGGGCATCTTGTTGTGATTGACCCCAACAGGCTCCACCTCCTGGAAGATAGGAGAGTAGCTCTGAAGGAGAAGAAGCAGAGGGACTTTGTGATGCTGCACAAGATGGAGTTTGAGTCCCAGAAAGAGGCCACCAAAACTTCCAGTGGGGAAGGTAGTGTCTCCAGTGGTGGCTCCCAAGGAAAGCAAAGGTGCCTACTCCCCAATGACTAAATTCAGCTGTTTGGGGAGGGGAAAGGCATTTTTTTTGACTGCTTCAAAAAGCTGGAGTTAGCTTTCTGACTCCAGGAGGTGGAAGAGGAATTGTGGGATACAGCCCTTATGAGCTCTCTACGGATGGTTGGAACTGATTTAATTATTCTGTTGCCTTCTGAAGAAAGGCCTAGCCATGACAAGATGAAGCCAGCCGTCTGCAAGACCCCATAACAATACCTCAAGGGCTTTAGCGAGATCACCAAAATGGGAGTCAAACTTTTGAGGGATCAGTCCCTCATATTTCTGATTGTTGAGTCACATGTAACAAAGTTGATACATGCATGTGCATGTTTAATCTGATTGTATGCAAGAGCATTCTTAAACAATGTGTGATGGAGCTACGTCAGCAAGAATATCACAGACCCTCGAGAGCTTGCAATTGTCACTACTCACGTCTAGAAAAAGGTGGTGGAAGTGACATCCAAACCAGATGACAAAGTGGTTGAGAAAAGTAAATCTAAAGAGGGTAAGGACAAAGGTTTGAACCCTCTTTCTAGGAAAGGGTCCCAAAAGCCAGAGGGGAAATTCCAGTCACCTGCTTCGTCCACTCCATCAGAAAGGAAATGTGAGGGCACCCGTAGCACCTGGCAACCACCTTCACAACCTCCCAAGGCTGCTATGTCTGAGGAGATCTGAGGCGTAGCAAGGATGATCCCACTTGCAACGGTTGACCAACTACGCTTTTGGTGGAGTAAGAAGTAGACATAATGCAGGCATGTTAGATGATGAATTTCCAGGTGTTGGCCAAATGCACCCTTGTATCCCTGAGTGGGAAAGGTACTGTTTCTCCCACAGAGACCCCAGTTTCTGCCAAATACAGATATTTTTTTGAATCACTATTCATTAAAGGGAGCAGAGCTCCAGCACTTCATGATACTGCTGAGAGTATCACCGCTGTTCCACAATAGTGGGTGTGAGGTGATAAGATCATCACTGGTCCTGCCAGACTAGTCAGAGGATTTGATATTATCACCCAATGCCTACTGGCTATCATGGAATTCAGTTGGGGGGGGGAGAAACCTCTCAGCTCTACGTTGGTGTTAAAGATGCCATTCCAAAAGACTGTGTGCTGGGATACGATAAACCAGATGCCGAAATCATTGCTGTTGTCACATGATCTAAGGCCAAGAAGGCACCTCGGGAAGCAGCCGTGGGAGCCATGGGTCCAGGGGCTCTTCCGGGTGATGACAGCATATTAAGAATAATAATAATAATAATAAAAATAATTTAGCATTTATATAGCGCTACGAACCCTCAGGCATTTGACTACTGATACTACCCAGTCTGGATCCAGAGCCCACAGAGACACTTGCTGTGACCTCAGGGTTGCTGTAAGGAAGGCATGGTATCAAAAAGTAATCACAGTTCAAGGGTGTTTATTGAACTTCAATTGGGTTTGAAAAATGCTTACCTAATCCTAAATCTGAAGATGGGAGTAAGCTACGAACATTAATAATAATAGCGCAGCCCTAGTCGAGAATGTCAAAATAAAAGGGCCTATTCTAATAAACCTATTGCCAATCCTTGCTTCTAAATACAAATAGTGTGGGAAACAATGTTATGCAAAAGAAAAGTGTTCAAAAGTGTTCAAGAAATGATATGTCAGGATATTGAAGCTGTTGGCTTCCCTTCCCCATATTTTCTGCACAGGACAACGCGGCACACTCAATCTAAGGATACTCTCTGGCTTCTCTAGCACGAGTATAAGAATAATAATGAAAATTTAGCATTCATATAGCGCTACAAACCCTCAGGTATCTGAGCACTGCTTATAATTACCCACGGTGTGTGGTGCTCTTTTATCGACCTCGGAAGGATGAAAGGCAGAGTTTGGCCCTGCCGGGATTCAAACCTGCGTCAGCAGGCTCTGCACAGATGTCAAAGTGGTTAAAAACTACTACATCCGGGCCTTCTGCACCAAAGTCTCTTTGTGATTCAAAGTATCTTTTTTCAGAGGACCTGATTCAACACGCTAAAACATTAAAGTTCCTTTCTTCTCAGGATTTTCATTTATACACCTTCCCTATGATTTATTGTTCACCCCGGGTGCCCCTCTGCCGGGCTCAGACCCACTTTAACACAAAACCTTCAATTGGTCTACCTTTGGCAGGCTCGGACCAAATTCATGTACTTCTCCAAACTTTCTCTACTCTATCAAGATCGAAGAATTTCGACTGTGCACAAGATTTTGCTTGACCCGACTTCAATTCACATTTATTAGTTCTCTTTCAATTGGTCTCCCTCCGTCAGGCTCAAATCAAATGTATCTACTCTTGTCCCTTCTCAGCTAGATACCATAGAGAGACCGAGCATTGGGCACCCACGTGGTGCCGGACCACTGTGCCAAAGGTATTGTAGCTTGCTTTTATGTTCAACCACTCATCAGCAGTCCAACTTCACTTACGTCTCTTATCACACATGTTTTAACAATGTTCATTTCAGCACTCGCCATACAATGTTGCTGCTTGCAAGCCTGGCTTCAACACATACCTGTCTTGTTTTGGTCTCCTAAACTCACCGGTTGTGTTGACTACACTGAAGCTTGTTTGTTCTTGGAGCCAAGGACAGTACCAAGGCAGCTAGTGATTATCCCTGCGTTGATTCTTGATGCAGTAGAGCCCTGGGTATCTCTGACACACAATCCAGGATTCCTCAGTCTGGTTTCCTGGTCTTACGCTTTCTATTCTCGAGGTCTCAGGAAATTAATGGTTCCTTGTTAAAAAGGTAAAGGGAATTTCCCTCGCGATCCCCTGTGGTTTTGCCATTTTTTCTCTCTTGCTCAGCTGCCATCTTGAAACTGCTGTTTCCTCATGTGTTTTGCCTCACTCAGGGTGTGCTCTCATGCTCTGCCTTAATCTGTGTGGGGAATTGTAATGGAAGTCAGGTGTGCGTGATGTTCATTAATTGCCTGACCTCGCCTGACCATTGTATTGGGACACTTCAGATATACTGCTCGGGTGTTAGTCTGTTTTCTCTCATAGCTTTTTCTTATAGCGGGTTGTCTGTGAGAAAGTGTTCATGTTGTAAAGGGGGGGGTAGAGTTCCTAAATATCCTACCTGGTAGCATGGGGTAAAGGTGATACAAGGAAGGGGACATTGCGTCTCACCATCCAGTGACCCACTCCCACTCCTGAAGACTCCTCACTCAGGTGATCCTCCCACACTGGTTCACCCCCAGGAGCTGGATCCAAAAGCAATGGCTGTGTCCTGGCCACCTGGATGACAGATCCCCGGGGACTAGTGGGTGAGGCACCTTCTGGTTTATTAAATTGCCTACAGGTGTAGAACCTGCATCAGCGGATAAGGACACTGTAGTTTCAGTTCTAAAGGGTTTCCCTGAGATAAGTGACTTGTCCTTAGCTGGGGGCCCGAGTCAGGCTGACTTTTCCAAGGCACAGCGTGACTCCCCCATTTTGGCAGATGTGCATGACCAGGCAGAGAAACAGGCCCACAGGGAAGCCCCAGTGATGTTCAGGGTGTACTGGGAGAATGGTCTCCTGTACAGTGAGCCCAAGATTTCTGAGGCTGGGGGCAGCCAGTGTTTTGTTGTTCCCCTGTGCCACAGAAGGTTCCTTCTGGACTTGGCTAAAGACATCCCGCTATCAGGTCCTCTTGTAATGACAAAGACATCTGACAGGATGTCCATCCACTTCTATTGGCCCCAAGTGGGGTAAAAGATAAAAGAATTTGTCTGGCCCTGCCACACTTGTCAAGTTTCTGGAAAGGCTGGCAGTGTGCCGAGGCCCCCATAATTTCACGGTCTGTGGTTGAGCGGACTTTCAAGAGGATTCGTATGGACATTGTGGGTCCTTTGCATTGGCAAACCTCCTCAGGAAACCGGTACATCTTGCGTGTGGTTGATCAAGCCACCCGCTTCTACAAGGCTTTCCCCCTGAGGAGCTTCAAAGCCCTGTTGTTGCAAAGGCTCTCATTGGCATATTCTCTCATGTGGGATTCCCTTAAGAAATAAGTTGTGACAGAGGATCCACTTCATATGTCCGTACATGAAGGCAACGCTGCAAGACTTCAATGTTGCTTATTTGGATGATCTGGTGGTATTCAGCAACACCTGGGAAGACCATTTATCCCAGCTGGAACAAGTGGTTCAAGCCATGCGGAAGGCTGGGGTGACTATCAAGGCATTTAAGTGCCAGATAGCGCAGGGGACTGTGACTCACTTAGGTCAGCAAGTAGGTGTCGGTAAGAAGCACCCTCTTCAGACCAAAGTTCAGGTGGTGAAAGATTTGGACCCCCGCATCACCAAAACACAAGTGTTGGCCTTCCTTGGTCTCACAGATTATTGTTGGCCTTTTATTATGCGCTATGTGACCCTTTCCCTTCCCTTAAACAATATCACATCAAAGAAACTGCAGAAAAAAATTCACCTGGAACTCTGCCTGTCAGTTGACCTTCCAGAACCTGGAGGAACTTGGAGGACAGCATGTGCCAAGCACCACTTCTAAAGATCCTTGAATTTGGGCAAGGGTTTCCAGACAGAAGATTTGTGAATTTGGCATTGATGTAGTATTAGCACAATTTAACTATGAAGGGATAGAACAACCTGAGAGGCAAACTGGGCCACCATTGAGAAGGAGGCATTTGTGGTCGTTTTGGGCAGTATGCACGTTAAAACCCTACTTTTGTGGGTCACACTTTATTGTCCGAACCAACCACAGACCTCTGAGGTGGCTTATTGCTGTGCACGGAGAGAACCCCAAGTTACTGCTTTGGGACATATCCCCACAGGGATTGGACACAGACATCCAATACATACCTCGCTCTTGGCACTCTAGTGCAGATGGCCTTTGTAGGACTTTTGCTAGGAAGATGAGCCAGACCCTTAAAATGGTGAGTCTCAATCTTTTTGACTGTGGGAATGTGAGAAATAGACACCTGGCAAGGGTGAAAAGTTCTGGATTTTTGGATTTGTATTAGCAAATAGAATGTTGAGGGTAATTCCATGTAAAAAAGGGTAATAGTAAAAACAATTTCCATTTTCCCTTGACTCCATGCCAAAAGCATAGGGCGCTTGTGAATTGCCGCATCAGTAACCTGAACAGCAGCACCTGCTCTATTCATGGCACAGAGCAAGTTCCAAGGCCATGAGATGTCCACTTGTCAGCCACAGGGAAATCTAAATCCCTGTGGCACAGATGCAGCATTTAAGATATGCACCTCTGCACCCAAAAGTATAGGTCATCCATGCTGATGGCAGGGTGAACTCTACATAAAAGCTATGACCATGTTTAGGCATAGTGCATGCTGCTAGTTATGATCAAGACCTCCACCTTTCAATTGATATTGCACATATGTCATCCCCTGTGAGTCATCTATACTATAAAAGGTGATGTGTATTCTGGTTTGCCGGGTTTAGCTTATCAAATGACAGCACAAGAACCATGAAGTCCAGGCCTCCTCTTTGATCCCTTTGTGAGGGTTGGTAAAATCCTCCACCGGAGACAGCTGCACAGCAGCCAGCTGTTCCAGACCAAAGCATCAAGGGGCACACCAATTCAAAAGGAGTAGTCTCACACCAGTGTGCTTCATCTCTAAAGATCTTTGCTCTCAGTAAGAAGTTAACGGGGCAGGATTATGAATGCAGGAGGGTTCTGGTCAATGGGAGAAGGTTTCCACCATCTTGATTCTCATTCTCTCTCTCTCTCTCCCTCTCTCTCTCTCTCTTTCCTGCCCCTCCACCTCCTCTGCAGAAACACACTTTGTGTGTGATGCAAAAGAAAGGAGAAAATCCAGAACATTGCGCCCGATAAGGTGAGAAACGTGTTTATTAACAGGTCAGCCCTTAGGTGATAACACGTGTTTCGGCCCTTCCTGGCCTTTCTCAGATCAGGGCTAATACATTCCCTTGTCGGGAGTCATATATTCGTCTAAGAAATTTCGGACTTGTATTGGGTTAAATCCCATCAACATGAAGATTTGTCGGTCATATTTGTTGGCTCTAGTAAAATCTGCACTTTGTGTGTAACATCAACAGGGCAAAGTCCACTCCTTCCTGGAGCAGGGATTGGGCCACTAAGGCATTCTAGCTTTAGGTCAATCACCTGAGGACGTTTTCCCTTAAAAGAAGGGGGCCGTCCACCCATTCAACACATTCACTCAGTTCCTCTCGGATTCTTTAAGGTCACAAAGTCATTTTTAAGAACTCACTGCACTTCCTTTGGGAGTGTTGTAATCTTCAAAGCCCTCAGCCTAAGTTGAAGAAAGATCTTCCAAGGCAGAAGCATGATCAGTCCACTACCACACCCAGGGTATATCAGGAGTATCCCCTGCTGTTTGTCAGGACCTAACACTGTGCACCAGAATCTCCTGAGCTGAGAGTGCAGACTCTGAACAGGAATCATCCTATCCTCTAGTCCCCCTCAAAGGGCCTCACAGTAACCTGGAAGACTAGACCAGCCGAAGCTCTCTGTTCACTGCACCAAAGCAGTCGCTCCATTTTTACTGCACCTGGAACAATAGGGAAGTCATTGGGGCAGGTTGTTGTGCATATCCACCAATCAAATATTTGCTTGCACCTTGTACCAGCTCAGCACAGCATCACCAAATCAAATCACTGGACAGTCACTCGCTGACTCTAACCAGGGGTTACAACCATGACTCGACCCAGCTAGCCCTTGAACCTCCACCTCATTGATCCCACCTTTACACACACAAGATCAACACTTCTAAGACTGTAGTCCACCGACTGGAACTGCTGGCATGTCACTCATCAACCCCTCCCAGTGGCTAAAGCCCGACTCTGCCTGGCCAACTGCAAAGCGTTCCTGGCACCACCATTACCTACATCATTGAAGATCAGACATCCTACTGCAAGTGCAACCGCATTCGCCCCTACTCGAAGCACGGTTGCTGCCTGGGGCCTCCACGGTCCTACATGCCCAAACTGAGCCTTATCAGCTCACACAAACATTTTACCCTGCATCTGACTGTGTCAGCCCACAATGTACTGATTCCAGGTACTGTTGACCCTGAACTGCACCCACAGTCTACTTGGACTCTAAAGACTAGTTAGATCATGATTGCCTCTGTTTTCTCCAAAATATGTTAATGTTAAAGGGCACTTGTACAGCGCACTATCACCATCGGACTGGTCCACTGGTGCTCTGGTGGATCTGAAAAGAGAGTGTAGAGGAGTATAGTTAGTAGGGTATAGCGGGATTAGGTAGAGTGAGAGTTGTGATGTCCTGTTGACAGCCTCAGTTCGTTTTGCGGACCTTTGGTGCGAATTTTCAGATCGGTACAATTCCCATGTGCTGTTCTGCATGACTATGTTTTGTTTGTTTTGAAGTTACAGTGTAGTGAAGTGTGTGCAGACTGCTGTGCAGAGTTGTGGCTGTGTGTGTTTGCGTTAGCAAAGTGTATTCAGAAATTGAGGTTTTTAGAGTTGGTTTATTGGAATTGTTCTTACCACGTTGCTTTGGACTACTGTGCTCATCATCTCTGTCCGTCCTGTATGATGGCTATTATGTGGCAGTGTAATCGACAGGCACTGCTTAGGGTGGTGGCTTTCCTCTGTAGCTTTCCTGTGGTATGTGGGCATGAGAGATTGTAGTAGTACCTTACCTATCACCCCTGGAACTACACTCAGAGTACTACATTCTCTGCCCTGCTGCATCTTTGCTGTTATTCCTATGGGGTGGGTTTTGTGTAGTTATCTCTTTTTTTCCTACATGCAGATGGTGTTTTTAATTAAAGTATATGCATTTTATAGAACCTTGATTGAACATTCCCTTTATTTGGTACTGTGTTACTATGTAGTTTGGGTCACTACTTTTTCAACGTTACACCCGTCTTGAGATTATAGCCTTCCCTCAGCCCACATTACCTCAAAAGTCAAAGGGGGGGTGCATGCCTTAACTCTTCCTGATTTACCCTTATTATTGCATTTGGTATTGATTTGTAGGAGTGTGAGTTATGATTGAGCCATTTCACCCCAACTCATCCATTTACTCCTGTGAAGCAGAATCCAATTCTTCACAATCATCTTGACGCTGAGTCCATTCATCAGACACTGACTCGACACTTTGGAAAGAAGAGGATATATGTATTCCCAGCAGTTCTGTCCCACTGTCCTGGCTTTAAAGACCCTAATGACAATTTAAGATCCCAATCCATACTTTTTTGAAGCACATCGCTGCTGAATGCATTACCAGTCTCCCCGTATCTTCTGACCCAGATTGTGCCATTCATCCAAAATTCAGCATATTCTGTGTCTTCCTGTACTGTAGTGGGTTATCATGTTTGTACCAGTTTGTACTTTTAGCTAAATTAAAGACTCATATTTTTTATAGAACCTTGATTGAATATTTCATTTATTTTGGTACCAGAGTACTATTGATGTGTGCATGCTGCTTTGCTAGCTCACTTTCCTCCTGAAGAGTATAGGCTGCCTTCAACCACATGACTGCAAGAGGAACATGTGGAGCCTGTTTCAACTTTTTGATGGGAATGATTGCTTTTAAGTATTAGTGTGTGTGGGGCTAAGTAGCAGTTTAAAATCCACTACTCATCTCTACTCTTGCTGAGCAGTCGTCATTTCATCATAGTGGTCGAGACTGACATAGATGAGAGCAATTGGCAGAACATTTCAGGAAGGTATTCAGTAGGGTTGCAGGAAAGAGGTTTGGAATAATCAAATATAAATATTAAGGTACAGAGGGTTACACAATGAACATACATACATGACAGTCCACAATTCCCAGTTCAGAGCTAGATTGAGAGGTATAGGCCGATTGTACCAACAAAAAATGGTTGCAATGACCAAAAGTTCTAAAAATGCTACCACCAAAGGTTCAAACACCAAAAGTTCAAACCTTTGGTGGTAGCATTGTAAAAAACAAAACAGGGGTTGCGGGGGTGTCGAGGCATCGCCCCGCTCACTACACTTCATGGTATAGTGAGCGAGGGATGCAGGGGACACCCCCGCATCCTTCCGTTAAAAAAAGAAAAGAAAAGGACCCTGTGGCGCCGTTTCTCGATCACGGAAGTGAAAGGGAACTGGTGCTGCAGGAACCCAGCGTGAAGATGAAGGTAAGTGGGGTTTGTTTATGTTGGGGGTGTGCTGAGGGTGTGGGTGGGGGGGTGTTATGGGTGTGTTGTGTGTGTGGGTGTGATTATGTATGTGTGTTTGCATGAGAAAGGTGCAAACTTTTGGCAGTTCGCACCTTTCGCATGCGAACGTTTCGGCCGCAAGTACTTTCTGTCGCAGCCAAATCACTTAGATTCGATTGAGACGATGGCATATTACTGCACTGATACACCAATTCCCATCAGTTGTTTACAGCAGAGATCACAAATATGACACATTATTTTCAGCATCTTCAGGCGGAAGAGAATGGATAATCTCACATTATCTCACAAAGGCGCCTAAATGCAAAGCGGAGCAAAGTAGAAGGGACGTTAAGTTTTCAGAACCAAGCGTTGACATGTAGCTTTCCATTTCAGGAATGCCTGTCCTGCCTTCCTTCCTGCCAACCTCCTGCTTAATAATTATCTTTCCTTGTTGTTCATAATGATAAGCAATCCCGATTGCTCCACTCTATCCCACCAGTCGCCACACCCTGCTTCCACACAGAGGTATTGTTCTGTGAACATCTGAAATAACTTGACATACTGTGGCATTTAGAATTTGAACACTGACATATAAGCGGAAACAGTACCATGTTGGGCATCATAGTCATATCCACGTGCAATTTCGATGAGACTCCCAAAATGATGGTCTACCTCTTTTTTATAATAATTGACAACATGTGGATAGACAGATTTTCTTCATGGCTGGCAGTGATTTGTCTCTGATATATACCATGTTTTTGCTAAGGAACTCTGCTGTCCCTTCACCTGAATACCAGTGAAAGGAGCTCTGTAAACATTTAAGGCCTGATTAAGAGGTTGGTAGTAGTGGTAAAACATCCAGGAGCTAATTTTCCTCTGAGCCGTAATGTAAATGGATGGCATAAAAGCATTGTGTGAGGCTTTTACCCCATGCATTCAAGTCACTGCTCATTTGTGTCCATTTGTATGGTGGAGTGGAGGCGCAAAACGCAACTTGTGTATCTGCCACCTCCTTTCCTCTACGCCATACAAGTGCTCCAGCATTTGCACCAGCATACATTTTCATGATGGGGTAAATGCTGGGGATCCCTATGGGGTCCGCCGGCCTTATGTGCCAGAGCAAAAAGCAGGTGGATCCAAAAGATATCCATTGTAAATGTGGCCTGCCATGCGCATGGCAGGTGGCATTTACTTCTTTTGCACGGCGCAGTGCAGTGCAGGGCAAAAGGCGGTGTAAATGCTTGTAGTCCGATTTTTGCACTGCACTTATGCAGTCTGCCATGTAAATGACTAAAATTGTATGTCTACACGTAACGGGTCCCGGCCGCAGAATTACAGGCAACTCAAAAATTAGCCACCCGGTATTTTTGAATGCCACATGCTTTACCACTCCGTCAAAATCTCGAGCTTGGGCAAACACTTTTTCCGTCTGGTTTTGTGTGGAGGTTATTACCTCCACACAAAAGCAGTACAGCTTGTGGTATTCACATATGATAAATATCAAACCCCAAGGATTCCAATGGGACTCAAACAGGAGCAATACCGGAAAGGTCTACATGACTTGGGGCCTCATTACACGGACGGCGGTAAGGGTTAACGGTCACCGTTAATGGCAACGGTGACCGTTAACCCTTATCGCCGTACTACGAGGTCCCTTAGCGGGTTGGTGCTTTAACGCCTGCTTTTTGCAGGCGTTAAAAACCAACCCGCTAAGGGACCTCGGAGCTAATTACGGCACTGCAAAATTGCGGTGCCGTAATTAGCGCCTTCCCCATTCCCATAGAGCCCTATGGGGCAGAAATGGGAATGGGGAAGGGCAATGGCGGAAGGGGGATTTACCGCCCCACCAACCTTGGAATGGGGCGGTAAATCCCCTTTCCGCCAAGGCGGTGCCGGTATTTTACCGGCATGAGCCATGGCGCTAATAGCGCCGTGGCTCACCGCCTTCCGTGTAATGAGGCCCTTGGAATCGTGCGGGCCTTTCAGCTTACTCGCTATTTACGGCATGCAGTTATAGTAAATGAGCATGTCGGTATTACCTCGGGTAATGCTGCCGATCTCTTAATCTGTCCCTTATTCTTCTCCCTGAACTTAAGCCCCACACACTCTCTATATGGGCGTATACGGTTCTAAACTCTCCAACCCACTGTACACCTGGCACTATGTTGTTTTCACTGGGCCAGATTTAATTGATCATTGAGAAAAGTAATGGGCAAACGGTGCAATCGTTATAGTTGACATATTACTGACACTTTTTTTTTTTTTTGTAGTAATGATGGTATAATTTGGTACTGTACTGTATCTGTTTGCTCAAATTAAATATGTCTGTGTCTGTTTCATGGATGTATAAATGTCAGTGAGAGTAAACCCAGAACCAGGGAGCTCTGAAAATGAGCGCATTTTGTCTCACTCTTCCGAATAACCATGTTAGATTGAATTGTTGTACTTAATTAATTTTATTGGTTGTCTGGTTCCTTTATTATCATTGCAAAGCACCCAGTCAGCATTTGAGTCTGTACGTAAATGCATTCCAATTAAAAACATGTACAATGTGATGTTGCAATGTTTAATTTCTAAAGACGCATGGGGAGAAGTTGATGATAGATTTTGTCGTGTAGTACTTTCCTGTGCCTCTTTGAGCTCAGCCTTGATTGTGTGGTGTTGTTTTAATCAACTCTAGCAATAACTGTAGCAACGACGGCCAACATGATCCCCAGCCTTTTTCATTTCATTTGTTCAATGAAGCTTTTAAGTGCCATATCTTTAGTTAACCAACACACGCACTGTTCTGCCATTCCTTTGAGTTTCCCAAACCCTAATCCCAGTCTTTTTTGTTACATGAATTTTAAATTCTAGAATACACTTGGCGATTAACAGCAATTATTATATTTAAAATTGAACCACAGTTTCTCCCTCACTTACTTTAATAATCACCATGAAGGCAATCTTTCTTTTTATTGTTAGATGGGCTGGCAAGTACATGTTTGACCTGTAAGTAGATCACGTTTACAACAAATGTAATTCCTGCGTTTTCACAGTAACTCCAGAAACACATATCCACACTATTCCCCATGTAATGGGCACCCACGCTGACCTTTTCAGTCGAGTTCTTTTCAAGCACAGTCTTAACCTGTGCATGGGGAACGGGTTCAATAAATGAATGCAATTCCTGCGTTTTCACGTTGACTGCCCAGATATTGACACCATTTTCCTGTTGTTGCCATCCTGTTGTTAGGCACTTCAGTCAGTTGTTCTGTAGTGCAGGTACATGTCCTGCTACTCGATCATATATTGCTAGCCATGGCCATAAAAAAAAAATCAAGTAACTCAAAAAAATTGCCATTAAAACGTCAAATACACAAACCATTGCTTGGTTTATCCATAAATCAGCATTTGTTACATTTTTTGATAACTCATTTTTCAAAACATTCAGATTCATAATAGACACGTAGATCTGTCAGGCACTAATCCCTTGAGCCCAGTCTGTAGAGTACTGCCATATTCCATTATTTCCAGTTAACATGTTAACTTATTGCTGTTTGCACAAGGCATGCCTTAATTCTATCCATTGAGGACAAAATGCCCGATTCCTTTAGATACAGCTGGTATTCGAGAGCTTCATTTCATTTGACTCAGTTGGCAACTGAAAGCCCAATTCCAGCATGTCTAATTGTCTTCAAAAACGCTGATTCCATATAACCTATTACCCATGGCGTCCTTGAATTCATGACCCACAGTTAGCAATGCAAGGCCCAAATCCAATATTACCTTTTAACATGTCAGAGTCTGATTCTGTTATGGCCAACCTTCCAAAGCAAGGAATCTAGGCATTCTGTTTGCCAACAACATAACCTTAATCCCACAAATCAATTGGGTAGCACAACATAACACATTTCTAGCTATGATGGATACATTCTTCCCATACTTCATCAGACCTAACATAATATGATACAAGCTTTTGTGCGATAGAGTTTGGATGATTGCAAAACTGCCTACTTGGAGGTTTTGCAGAAAAATATACAAAAGCTGAAACTCATACAAAACATGGCAGCAAGACTCATCTTCTCTCGCATGGTGGAACCACATATCATTCTCTCTGAAGACTCCCTACATTCTTCTTGTAGACCAACTCCCTCAGCATCATGCAATACAGTTTGGCTAACAAATCACCACTTAACCTTCCCCAAGACACCATATTTCACACCTCCATCAGCAATTTAAGATTAACATCTGAGAATTTGCTCTAGACTCCTAAATACTTCAGCAACTGAAACAGAGGTCATTTACTCATTGACATTGTGATACCTCTTACCACCCTTCTATTATAAACTAAAACACATCTGCTGGCCTCTGCTTTCCCCTGACACACATCCATATCTTTGGATCATCCATTTATTGTAACAGCATAGTTCTTAAATACGTCTTTCCTTTGTTCACACAATTTCCATGCAGTTATTGGGATTATATGCTGGAATGGTACAAGGAAAACAAAATCAAATTCCCATAGACTTCTTCATCATGTGGATGTCACAGTAGAAAATAGCAACAAAAAAATATAAATAAAAAAACAGCATTAATATTATCTATGGAGGCATAAATGTGGCAGCAGGAAATGGCTCACTTTGAAATTGATTCACAGTTCAACCAGCACTGGGGGTCACATGTAAAAAAGAAATATATTTTCCAAACAACTGTTGTACATAATATGTTCACAGAATTTGTCTTACGAAACCTCATAGTTGGACCCAGTAGGTGTTAAGATTTACACATGCTACTCTCGAGATTGTAGGAGGATTTTTTGTGTTTCCCCTTCTGTTAACTTATCTCTTTCTAGGACCTCAGATACACCTTCACATCCACTACTTAATATTGTCTCTCAAATGTGGACGAATAATGCTAGAATATTCTATCATGTACACCTAAAACATGGCAAATAAATGGTAACACTTCATATAAAGTTAACATATTTGTATGTTTTAAGAAGTACATTTCTTGCCAGATTTAACCAAATGTATAAATATTATACCTTTGTGCTAGTGCAAGGAATAGTTAAGGTTAAGATGAAGTCTCTATAGTGTTTCTGAAATGACTTTTCTCAATATGTTTAGAATGCTTGCATGAAAAAGTCTGAAAATATTCCACAGTAGTACCTGAGGTGACTGCCTTTGCATACAATTTCAGAATTGCATTTTAACGTCTCAATAGTTTTAAAAATGTTTATTTTGATCAAGTTTGGTTCAAATATCCAAAATTGTCACTTGGTTTTACACAATTATTTTGCATGCGCCTAGGTTTCATCTGGAATTGATGAACTGAAAAGACATTTTTTAAATTGATTCTGCCAATTTTGACAGACGGTCCTACAACAAACACTCCTAAAACACACACTCCTACAACACATGCTCCTACAACACACATAACACACAATCTAATGGCACACGCTCTTAGAACACCAAAACTTACAACACAGGCACTTATGACATGTACACTTATGCCAAGTGCGGAATGCAACATTCTCTTATGCCACACACTTATACTACATGTTCTTACATAACAAACTAGTATTACAACAAACAGAATCAATAATCATGTAACCATAAAAAAGTTGAAATCATTTAAACCTTTTTCTTTTAACAAATAATTCAAGTTAAACCAACAGAAATGTAAATTCTGCAAACATCAGAAATAATAGCGTTAAGATAGTAACATAATTAATGTATCAATACATTAAACAATACATTATATTGAAATCAAATGTCATTGTAACCATATCTTACCTCTTAAAAGCAAACCATGTTACCATAAAACTATAACAATTTCACACATAAAAATAAATAATTGTATAAAATGCAAATCATTCAAAAGTACATTCAATGCAAAACTATGATAAATGTTAAAAGAAAGTATACAATATACTTGTAATACAAAATTACTACATAAAAAACAAACTTAAAATATGACATACAGAAGCATAATTCCTCCCAAACATTGCAATAAAAAAAACTACACACAATATATACAAAAACATCTTCAATAACAAAACATACATGAGCATTCAAGTGTAATAATGTGCATATACAATATGAATTAACAAGGTACAAGACATCATTGTAAATACATATAAATTACTAAACAATGAACAAAACATTATGAAAAGAAAACATGCACTAAACAACTATAAAAGTATGAAAATACCATATGCAGTAAATGCTTAGAAACATTTACTTCTAAAAATAATAATATATACACATGTATTGGCATGTAATATGTGTGCTAAAATACAGTTAGTTTATAAAAACAAAACAAAAATCACACAACACATTGCATTACTTTCACTATAAGGTATTTTAGAGCAAAAACAAAGTATTGCAAAACAAGAGTCAGTTAAGGTTACCATGAGGTTTGATTTTAAATCAAATATCTTGGTAACCACCAGCTGGAGGACCTACACAACAGAAAAAGCTAGTACTCCCAAAGACAATGAAGAGGACCAAGAATATGATGTAGAAGAAGTGCCTACCTCTAGCACCAAGAGCGAATCATGGGTGTGGCAGTTCTTTGGCACTGGTGGGAATGTACTGAAGGCTAAAGCTACCAAAGTGAAATGCATTGAGTGCAGCGTTGTACTCAGCCGTGGACTACCTGGACAGTACTCCTATGGGACCAACTCCATGTGCCGTCACACCCAATCAAACCACTGCAATGCTCTCAGAAAGTCTGTTCATTTCTTAGCAAGTAGTAGGATGTCTTCCTCAACCTCATCTTCTTGGTCCTCTTCATTGTCATTGGAAGTACAGTGCTTTTTGTTGTTGTGTAATGAGTAAAAATAGATGTAGAAGCTGTGCAAGGGCATTTTAAGCTTGAAAGTTGCAAGATCAGCAGAAAATACAATTCTGAACTATCTGTGAAGCACGAAAACAATCGCCAAGTGCTGATGCGTACGTGGACACGTCATCATTCCGCACGCACGAGTGTGTTCTTGTGACACTGTCAGAAAAGTCTGCGATTATGTCAGACATTCGCAGACATCGACAAACGCTAAAACTGTGGAAAACATTGCAGAAAGTGTATATTAGTGTTAGAAATGATGCTACAAGCTGTGGAATTGTAGTTTTAAGGTGTAACTTTGTAAATTTGCAAATATTTTGGTATATTGGGGTAAGTATGATATTATTATGTTGTAAGAAATTAGCATGCACTGGTAAAAACCCATGAAATTCACTGACGAAAATGTGTTAAATGGACATTATGGTTAAGTTGCTCTAATAAAAACCTATGAAATTCACTGAAGAAACATTGGGGGTCATTCCGGGTTTGGAGGCAGCCATGGTGCTGTTAGCACCATGGCTGCCTCCAAATCCGGGTCCGTGTCCGGGTAGATGGAATGGGGACTTTCCGGGACATTCCGACCTATGTCGACCCGGTAAGTCCCCATTCCAAAAACCATTCCCCATTCCCATATGAGCCCCCATAGGGCTCAAATCGGAATGGAGAAGGAGTTAATTGCGGGCCCGTTATTTGCTCCATGGTCCCTTAACGGGTCCTGCTAAGGACGGCTGGTCAGACCAGCCATTCCTGGTGGGACCCGCTAAGGGACCTCGGAATGTGAGGTAGGGGGTTAATGGCACTAGCAACCTTACCGGTGCCGTTAACCTCCTACCACCAGGGTCGGAATGACCCCCATTGTCTTGGTAAAAACTTTCAATAAAACTTTGAAATTGATTCTATGAAAACTGGTAGATAAGGACGGGAAAGACTGGGACCGAATGATCCTGTGGGCACTAGTTTCAGTAAGGAAAACCCTTCAGCCCTCCAAAGGTTTCTCTCCTTTTGAAATGCTCTATGGTAGAGAACCTAGAGATATACTCATCATGCTCTGGGAAACCTGGAAAGAACGAGAAGAGGCACCCATCCACATCTCGTAAACTGCCACCAGAATGCGAGAACATTTGAAATTGGTTCGAGATCTAGTCTGTACTCATATGGAGTATCATACGCAACTGATAATCGAAATCACAGGTGACTACACAAGGGCTGCAGCCACACTAACAACCATATATCACTTCATTGAAAAATGGATGGCCAACCACTGGCTTTGTATAAATGGTGAATACACAGTGCTCATGATCTTTGGCTCCCAAGCCTCCTGATCCAAATTAAAAGATGATTACGCCCAATTCCAAATCGGAAGTAATTACATACTGGTACACGAGACAGTAAAAACCCTTGGGATTCACCTGGAGGCATCACTAGAAACTGATGCACATGTGAACCAAATGATAAAAAGTTCACTCTACCTCCTAAAAAACATTTGACCCTATGTATCACAGAAGAATGCAGCCACTATTGCTTGTGCCATTATATTATCGAGACTACTGCAACTCCCTACTGGCAGGAGCCTCAGAAACCAATCTAAACAAATGCCAGGTAACAGTGCAGTGTGCATTGTTCAGGAAACACAAACATATGACGCAGCACAGACAAAATCTACACTGGGTGGCTGTGCGTGACAGGATTCTTTTTATGGCCTTGTCATTGTCCCACAAGTGCATTTATGGCCCCGCCGCACACTATAAAAAAAATGCATTCCACAGTACGAGCCACGCAGGGCCCTGCGATTGTCCTGCAAAAGTCTCATCAGATGTCCCAGATACAAACATGGAAAAGGCTTGGGAAAACCCTTTACCGTCAAAGCCGCTAAATCATGGAATCTCCTGCCCACATCACTGTCGGAAAACAGTAACCTGAAAATCTTTCAAAAAACCATAAAGATTCACCTATTCAAATACTTCTCACCCCACCCCCATGTTCCGGCCCCTTATGCCCTGCTGTACTCCTGAACTTTGTACTGTGATTTATGGACTGTCTTTTGTGTTTATGTTATCAGCACCCCGATGCCCATGGGTTTTCGGTGCTTTTTAAATATATAAATAAGTATATAAATAAATGTAAAAGGCCCAGAGCCAACATAAATCTATGTACGACAAGAAGGTGAGCTGAAGATCATTCTCCATAGGACAGAAAGTACTGGGCCTCTTACCCACCTCAGAAAACAAGCTTGTCTCCAAGTAGCACAGACCCTATGAGATAATAGAACAAACGGGTACCTGTATTTATAAAATAGCCCAACCGGACAGAATACAGAAGGTCCATTTCTATCATGTAAATCTCTTGAAAGAGTGAAAAGAGAACCTGTCAGCCACCCATGCCAAAGTATTAGCCTGCCTGGTTCCTGAAGATATAGATAACTCCAAAGTGATCCCTCCAGAGCTATCTATCCAACAACAAGAAGATCTAAACGATGCAGTTACCTAATTTCCCTATGTATTATCAGAAAAATAAGGAACAGTAAAAGGGACATAGCACTATAATACAACCCCTAAGGGTAAAGTGATTAATTTAAAACCGTATAGACTTCCATGGAAGCTGGTAATCAGATAGTGATTGAGGAAGTCAACAACATGTTGAAGGCCAATATTATTGAGCCTTCTTCAAGTCCATGGCCCTCATCTACAATGTTGGTCACTAACATGACCATTTCTGGAGATTCTGTATAGATTTCCATCAAGTTGATGCCATCTCAGACTTTGATGCCGATCCCATGGCATGCATCAATGACCTAATTGACAAACTCAGATCAGCCACCTTTCTATCCACCCTAGACTTAACCAAGGGTCCTGCAAGTTCCTGTATATGGGCGATATAAGGAAAAGACTGTGTTTTCAACACCTCTAGGTCTGTTTCAATTCAAAGTCCTCCCTTTGGCACTTGCCACTTTCCAACATGCCATGGATAAAAACCTGCAACTCTATTCCGATTTCTGTGGAGCTTATATTGACAACATTGTCATTTATAGTAAGACTTGGGAGGACCATCTTTTCCATCTTTATACCATCATGAAAGTCCTCAGAGGGGCTGGCCTAACTGCTAATCTAGCTAAATGCAGACTGGCCCAGTCAGCCATAATATACCTCGGCTTCTTTGTAGGGAATGGGAATGTACAACCTCAACATGAGAAGGTGAAAGCCGTCTTGGGTACACCAACAGCCAAGACCAAAAGAGATCTTACAGGTTTTCTCGGGTTAACAGGATATTACTGTAGGTTTATCCCCAACTTATCAGACAAAACAGCTAGGCTGACATATAAACTCACGAATGCAGAACCCAAGAAACTTAATTGGAATGACAAGGATGATATATGTTATAACAAATTGAAACAGACTCTGTGGCAAAACCCAATCCTGAAGGTAGTCGACTTCTCTAAAGAGTTTATATTACAAGCAGATGCCTCCCTTACAGGGTTAGGAGCAGTCCTGTGCCAAGTTTGCATTGGAATAGAACACCCCATCTTATGTGCTAGTTGCAAGCTGTTCCCACTTGAAAAATAAAACTCTGTGTTGGAACTAGAGGCCCTGGCCATCAAGTGGGCCATTATCCATCTTAGATACTACCTATTAGGAAGAAAGTTACCACTCTCCCTGAGTTTAGATTAGCCAATGAAAAGAGTACAACCCTCGGGTAATGCAATGGTTTCTAGACCTACAACCCTATTGTTTCACTGTGGAACACCGCAAAAAGGCAAAAACCAGGGAAATGTAGATTTCCTTTCCTGTTTCCCCTCTGAAACAAATGCAGCTACATCGCATAGAGGAAGGGTATGTGAGAAACCTGAAGGTGTCTCACCCGCTAGTCCCCGGGGATCTGTCATCCAGGTGACTAGGACACCGCCATCGCTAGTGGATCCAGTTCTGGGCGGTGGACCAGTGCAGGAGGAACACCTGGATGGGGGTCCTCGGGAGTGGAAGTGGGACACTGATGGGTGAGACGTCTTACCCCCTTCCTTATAACACCTTTTCCCTATCCTACCCCATAGGATATTCAGAAGCTTGACCCCCTTTTTCCAATATAAACACTTTTTTACACCACGAAAGACAACAGACTAACACCAGAGCCGTTTAGCTGACATGTCCCAACACAAGGGTCAGACAGAGTCCGACAGTTGACAATACCTATGCACACCTGACAGCCCTTTCCCTTCCCCACAGGGATGAAAGGCACAGCACAAGAGCACACTTTGGGCGAGGCCGAACGCATGAGGAAATAGCCATTAGGGACAGGCAGTTCAAATGGAGGAGGAAGGCAGCGTGACCCGGAGAGACAGCGAGGAGGGAATTGCCCCTGCCCTTTTCAACTCATAAGCCCTGGAAATCCAGCTTGTGTGTGGTGCGACAGGTGTCAATGGCACACAGGGCCCTCTAGCGCTGATAGCCAAAGCGGGGAGAAGTGCTTGCCACTGTGGTGGCATCCTTGACTCACGAGACAAGAAATTCCAACAGTTCAGCACTGCCGGTGAGTCTGAGAAGACTGACAGTAAACCGAACTGTGCTGGGCCCAAGGTTGCAGGCGGCAACTTTGTTGAACAAAGAACTTATGTGTATGAACTTTAAAGAAACGCTAGTACAAGGTCCAGAAGCAGAGTGGTCCAGACCCGCAGGTGTTATTTCGAAGGACTCTGACTGGAGCCCTTTGGGTTGTGTTGTTTTTTTTAAACTATGAGGACCAGAGGCTTTAGGAGTGCCATTGCAAGAGGTAATAGTGATGATGCAAGGGTCGAATAAAACCCCTTGTACAATCGAAAGTCTTTGACCCATGACCAAGAGGAAAGCAAAGGGAAGTAAATCCTACATTGTATAAAGCAAAGTGAATTGTGTAACTGGCAAGTGTGAAACCGGCTGAGGCATGCCTGCAGAATGGAGTGCAGTACGATAACCCTGTGAACATTGTGTTGCAAAGAGTGAACCCGGCCGAGGGATGTCCGCAGTGAAAGATTATTTAAAAGACATTGAGGTTCGTGAACACGACAAGTAAAATATTCTTAACAAAACGACATAGTGAACCCGACTGAGGGAGGCCCACATTACAAGTAGGATCGGAGCCTGGCTGAGGGGGGCCCAAGGGTGAAGGGAAATAGCCCAATGTGAAGACTAATTGAAGATACTTTTTGTTTGTTCTTCATGGTCCACCAGGCCTTCTAAGGCAAGAGGCTTTGTAGAAAAGAGAGTCGGCCTTGGAATTTCTTGGTATTGTTGCACGGAACTATAACCTCGTGCTGGAGAGGACCAGGAGTTTGCTGTGCTCAAGAGTCCTGCCTTGTCCCGTGCTAAAAACATGGGGAAGGGAGACTGCAGCCATACCATCCTGACTTATCATTTGGTGAACACGTCTCTCTTTTTTGTGTGAATATTATCCCACAATATTTTGTAACTTAGAGGTAAGGACTGGCAAAAGATTTTTTTTTAGCATAGGTCTTTTTTATTTGACAAGACACCACTAGGACTGCCTTATTATTATTTGATGGTCATAGCTTGCTCCCAGCTTCGATTTAGGTTTAAATAAGTCGTTTTTCACACCAATTCTCACTTGTGTTTGTCTTTACTGTTGCCACCCTGAGTTCCTTACAGGAGGAGAAATGATGAGAGGGCAAGTATATCATAAGTATTTGCCCATGATGTGGGAAGAGAGTTTGTAATCCTTGACACTAGTGCAATTATTCACCCCTGATTGTGGCTGCTTTTCAGGGCACAAGTAAAGGACACATGTGGGTGAAGAGCGTAACTTTTTTTCAGAGGGCGGGCACAACACATGCTTTTGCTTTGTTTGGCAAGCTTGCTCAAGTATTTGGCTAACGGGTTTTACTCAGGTGGTCATGTTCCGAGTGCAAACAATTACCCACAAGACCACAAGTACTTGTTTTGTTTTGGGATTTTGTTTTCCAGGGAATATTTCATGACCGATTGCTGGGTGAACGCCAGCATATTTATTGGAACATTTCCTCTCTCCGGCTATTTTTCTGGTGTTCATTACTTTTTTAAAAAGTCCAATGTTATTATATCTTGAGCACTTTCTTTTTAGCGGAAAGGTCAAATGAACTACATTTGTATATTTTGCTTTAAGATATATTTTCACTTACTCTGCACATATTCATGGGCACCAGATTTACATTTTCACTATGGGTGCAGAAAGTACCTGGGCATATGTTAAACTTCCAGCTGGCCATCTTTTCCCATTTCTGTGCTGCTTGAATGTTGTAAGTTGGGGTTGTGCAATGTATAACAACAGTCAATAAGAGACCGGCCGTAAAGGGGCTAGCAGCATGCTGCTTAACCAAAGTGTGTGGTCCATGTAAAACAATGTAATCCCACTGTGCATTGCCTATAAACATTGTGAGTTCTCAAAGCCTGCAATCTTTTATACATAACAATACCACTGTCAAAACAGTTTGTGATTGATGAATGTTTATGAGGGATGGGTTTATTTATTTGTTTGCTTATACCACGCCATAAGCCCTCAGGCATCGGGGTGCCAACATAAAGACATATGACAGGTGTCTTACAGGCCACCGGATTAACACAAGAATTCTGTCAGTAGGGGCATAGGTCTAACTCCGAGGGATAGCTTTTATCTGAAAAGGTGGTTTTGAGTTTTTTCCAGAAACTGGTGAATGAAGGTTCAAGTCATATTTGTAGTGGAAGGTTATTCCTTTTAATTGTGGCTTTGATGTGAAATGCTTTGCCAAGTCTGTTTGCTTTCTTGAACCTTGCTATCGCCATTAGGCCATGCGATTCTGATCTGAGAGCGCGACCAGGCGCATAGCAAACACGTTTATTTTTTAGTTTAGCTGGAGCTTTTCTATGTGTACCTATGTGCTATAGTCAGGGCCTTGAACTGGATTCTATCCTCCACAGATAACCAGTTCAAGTTTCTTCTTTCTTCACTGATATGTTCTTTTTTAGTTTTCCTTTTTATAATTCTTACTCCGTTATTTTGAATTGTTTGACGTTTAGCAATATGCCCTTTATTCATCCCCAGCAAGAGCGCATTACCATAGTCCAATCTGGACAGTATGGTTGCTCTTGCAATAATGGAACAGTTTTCCTCACTCAGGTAAGGACGAATTATCCTGAGGATTCGTAAGTAGTAGGAGCAGTTCTTATTTAATTGCATGACTCTTGCCTCAGCGCTCCAGGATGCTTCCATGTAAATCGCCAATATTTTAACTTTATTTACAATTTTTTTTGTGAATCGTTAATGGGAAAGGACTCATACTGGTGGTTTAATTTGGCCCTAGCTTGGTCTGTTCCGATCACCATCAGCTCTGTCTTCTTGGCATTTAAGCATAACCAATTATTGTCCATCAAAATCTCTATTAATTTATAGAGTTCCTCCTCATTAGCACTGTCATGGGAGTAATTTCCGCTCAGTTCGACCACCAGCTGGGTTCGTCAGGATAGTTGGTGAAAAATGCTGCGATTTTGTCAAAGACCACAAAGAGGAACCTGATGTAAAGGTTAAAGAGAAGCAGTGATAAGCTTGCCCCTTGTGGAACTCCACTGCTGATGGTCTCTTCGTGGGATAAATTATCCCCCAGTGATCCTTAGATTTCCTGTCTGAGAGGAATGATGTTAGCCAGTAGATTGCCTTTTTAGAGCAATTTGCACCCTTCTCAAGTGCTAGTTTGAGCTGATTGTGATGAAGAAGGTCAAATGCTGCACTGAGATTGAGTAGTATTAGTAGCCCTGTGCTCCCCTTTTCAATTATGCTTCACACGCATGACTTTAGGTCAAGCATTGCCGTTTCGGTACTGTGTGCCACACGAAAGCCTGACTGCTGGGTTTGTAGGATCTCATCTGTATAGGGTTGCAAGTGTTTTCAAATATAGAGTGGCCGTGCCCACCAGCCATGGCCGAAGGCTATTGCTAATGGTTTGGTAGTGTTCGGTCATGCTCACCAGCCATGACCAAAGGCCATGGGTAGTGGTCTTGGAGAGCTTTAAAATGGACCATTTTAAATCGGGCCGTGCTCAGGGACCGAGGCTGAAGATGGTGCTAGTGGTCTTGAAGCATTCTAAAAATCTATGGAATAACAAAACCATTGAAATTCAAGGAAAACAATTTAGTTGCGGGGACATTAAAAATACAGTGTAACAAAATCTTTGAAATTCAAGGAAAAAAGGTTGGATGCAGGGACATTAAGGTAAGAACCTAATGTAACAAAACCCCTGAAATACAGCTAAAGCCACCTTAATGTCGCGCCCACTGTTGCGCAGCCTATGCCCACAATGATGACATCACAGATCACATCACTGATGACATCACTAATGACATGTTGTATGAGAACACTGATGACTTTACAAATCACATTACGGATGCCATCACTGGTGACAACACTAATTACATTGTATATACTGAGAACATCAATAACGGAATTAGACATAGCATAATTTATAAGTTAGCTCATGAAATATTTGATTACCTTAATAACAATTTGGGCCATGGACTTGGCCATGACAAAGGCTGGGGTCGCTGCCCAGCACCAAAGTGGCCGGTTAGTGTTAAAAAATAACAATGAGCATGGTTAAAAGCCATGCCTAGTAGCCGACTGTATTTAAAATATACAGTGGGCAACGTTGAACGCTGGAGTCAGTGGCCATGGCTAAAGGTCATAGCTAGTGCCCATTAATATGTTAGAATATACAGTTGGCCCAGCCAAAGACTGTGGCCACTGGCTAGTATTGTGCTGAAGACGATGG
The DNA here is from genome assembly GCF_040938575.1 of Ambystoma mexicanum. Lineage (NCBI taxonomy): Eukaryota > Metazoa > Chordata > Amphibia > Caudata > Ambystomatidae > Ambystoma > Ambystoma mexicanum. The sequence continues at coordinate 1,224,148,367 of NC_090930.1, read as the reverse complement.
CTAGTGGCTGGTTAGTGTATATAATATACAGTGGAAACAGGCAAAGGCCATAGCTAGTGGATGGTTAGTGTTGTATAATACACTGTGGGCCCGGCCAAATGTCATCACATTTTATTGTTTTAAAATATACAGTGGTCAAGACCAAAAGATGTACAAACTGCTCAAGGTCAATGCCCATGGCTAGAGGCCCATTTATATGTTAGAATATGTAGTGGGCACAGCCAAACATTCTGGTCACTGGCCAGTATTGTGCTAAAGCCCATGGCTAGTGGCTGATCAGTGTATATAATATACAGTTGGACACGGTGGAAAGCTGTATTCACTCGTAAAGTCCACACTCTATGGTTGGTAGACTATTAGTGTTTTAAAATATTCAGTACTCATGGGTGAAGGTTGTGGCCACTGTCCATAACTGAAGGCCAGGACTAGTACCCATTCATGTGTTAAAATATTTGGCCATGCACACTGACCATAGCTGAAGGCCATGCTTAATACCAGTTCATGTTGTAATTTAATTAGTCATGTCATCAGTGATGTGACCTGTGATGTCATCATTGTGGTCGCATGCTGTGCAACAGCGGGCGCGAAGTTAAGATGACTTTAGCTGAATTTCAGGGATTTTGTTGCATTACGTTCTCACCTTCACGGGAGGTGGCAATGTCATGGAAGTCCAAAAAAGGCCCACAATACATGAGGTGGAAAAGGGAAATGGAGCGATGGACGGCTGCAGTGACAGAAGCCTGGGCATCGGGGACTGTCGAGGGTGATGGGGACACCAACGCTTAATTTGAGGCATGGAAAGCTGAGGTGAGAGACATGTTCCTACCATCCGACGACATGCCCCCATGAGGCCTAGAAATGTGATGAACGGCGCTCAGCCGCAAGAAATGCATAGCTCACAATAAAGAGAAGGGGGTGACGAGTCTCAAAGGGAAAGAATGCCAACCCCACCCGTCTCCCACCTACAGGGACATGGACAGGCCACCAACTTGGCATAAGGTGCTACAGACTCCATAATCGTTGAACATGAAGACAGTTTATGTTTAGTTAATGTTGTTTTTTTGTCCTGAGGAAATAATCAAATATGTATTTAATTTGCAGAATGGCAGAGATAATCAGTTGGAAGGGAAATTGTCACTGATGTAATGTATATCTTGAAATGCCAATAAAAATATTTTGAAATAAATAAGTTCTCACCTTCACATCCCTGCAACTAAAGTGTTTTGCTTGAATATATGTATATTCAAGGAAAACACTTTAGTTGCAGGGATGTTAAGGTGAGCAGTGCATTGTAACAGAACCTTTGAAATTCAAGGAAAAGAATTAAGTTGCAGGGAAGTTAAGGTGAGACCTTAATGCAACAAAAGCCTGGAAATTCAGCTAAAGCCACCTTAACTTTGTGCCTGCTGTTGCGCAGACTAGGACCACAATGATGACATTACAAATCACCTCACTGATGCCATCATGGTGACACCACTCATTTCATTGTACATAACTGATTACATCAATAATGGAATTAAACATCATAAAAAGTTTGATTACCATAATAACAATTTAGGTAATGGGGTCATGACAAAGGCTGAGGTCAATGGCCAGCACCAACGGCCATAACTAGTGGTCGGTCAGTGTTCAAAAATGCAAATGCGCATGGTTAAAAGCCATGCCTAGTAGCCTATCACTGTTTAAAAATATACAGTGGGCAAAGTTGAAAGCTGTAGTCAGTGGCCATGGCTAAAGGCCATAGCTAGTGCCCATTAATATGTCAGAATATACAGTCGACACAGCCAAAGGCTTTGGCCGCTGGCTAGCATTGTGTTGAAAACTGATGGTTAGTGTATATAATCTACAGTGGCAGGGTCTGACTGGGACAAGAAATAGGCCCAGACACCCAAAAGAAAGTGGCCCACCCCTCGCCTCAAAAAAGTGATCCACCCCTCGCCCTCAAACCATCATCTGTGAATCGCGTCAATTCACGACTTTACAGGTAAAGGTCATGATGGGGGGCCCTGGTCTTGCTCTGTGTGCCATGCTGCTGCAGAGCTTCTAGTTGCATATGGATAGTGGCATGCACCTGTGATGTGCTGGCAAGTGATATTTTGGGATAAGATGGTGGGTGGTCGACTGCATGTACGGGTGGCTGGGAGGCTTGGCGGATGTGGGTCCAGCGGCATTTGGAGTGTGGGCGAGTCCGATGGTGGCAGTATGTGCTACAAGCACATTTTGAGTCGTTTGGGCAGTGGATGGAGCAGCAGAGGCCAGCGGGCTCTCTGCGTGCTTCTATGCTGGCATTGCAGCAGCATTCGGAGTTTGTCCGACTGCCCATGGCCATGCTAATCCCCAACCCTGTCCCTCCCTGCCCAAAACACCTTCTCATAGGAACTCTTTCAGCTCTCTTTATTCAAGCCTTAACATCAAACTTTGCACTCAATGTGCTTGGCCTTTGTTTTTCAAAGCAGTCATCTGAGAGTTAATTAGTTAATTTGATCTGTAAAAGCTACTGGTGTAATAAAATGCCTTAACCTGGTCTGTCTTCAGCCAATCGAGTTATAGGCACTGTGCGTGTCCTTCTAAGTCCTGTTAACAGTTTTTGGCTTTTGTAAACATATCAGGCATTTGCCAGCCACTGCTATTAGATGCCCAGGTACTTGCACCTTTTTGTATCTGCTACCATTCATACCACTACAGACAGCAGTGACTACCAAGGGCCTTTCCCATGCCTACACAAAAGCCCAAACTATTGGCATTGCCAATGTTGTTTCCATCACCATGACTAAACTAAGTGTTGCCGTACATGCCCTGTAAGTGTTTACCTCTTTGCTAGGTAATGCGTCTTCAAAGGGTCTCTCATATTGAAAGAGCCCGTCAATGTAAAATGTCTCCACACAGCCTACCCACTCATTCACAAACTCACTTACGTATTTGCTTATTCACCTTCTTTTTCATGTGTTTTTCAAACTCAAAGAAGGTAGAATGTTTAGCAAAAACACAAAATCAGTTTCATTGTGAATCACAACATGTGGTGATTGCAGGTTTTTCGGGAATGCACACATGTGTAGATACTAAAATGCGCCTTGAACAGATGATGGAGAACACTTTTTCACACTATCAGATGCTCAAATAACACTTGCATATTCGTCCAGTGCAAGGTAAGGTAAGATGATCGGCTTAAGAACACAGGCAGTGCTGGTGGGCAGCCAGGATCTGAACACAGAGAAACCAATGCCGTCTCCAGGGAAACCTGGAATCTGCTCCTCCTATGGCTGAGTGCTAACAATTATTTTACACCTATTGCAGTGCATGTGCAACTGGATCCCCATCAAACGAGGCGGTTGGATCCCCCTGCCACCAGACCCATCTCACCCAACAGCCACTGAAGTATGCTGAGTGAATGATAGCTCTGGCCTGTCTATTCCCCAGTTATAGACCAGAAGGTGCCGCCATCGCATAGGCCTAAGCCATGACTTCGGAGTGTACCAAAATAGCAGGCAGATAGCTCTACTATGTTTGCACACGTGTATTCATGGGCATTCTCTCAGATAAGCTAATCTTGTTACGTTTATAAAAGCATACCCTGCCTTGGTGTTACTTGGAATAAACCATTAAGAAGACTTATGGAATAGGGGGGTTCCTATGTCTAGGAGTTCATTGGATAAATTCACACTTACCTCGGGTTGGGGCATCCTGCATCCTGCACAATCTGTTGTGGCGGCATGCGGTGGAGTGTGTAATCCAAATCACTGGGAGGGAGCAGGCCGAGCTGAGGCAACCCCATCCCGGCCTAGCCCTGCTGCTCCCAGTGATTTGTATCACTGACTGCTGCTGGCGCCGTGGTGTTGTGACAGTTGGCCCGTCAGCCTGCCGCCTTCATCAAAGAAAGGCAACACTTCTGTGTTACCTTTCTCTGCATCTGCGTCGGGCCGGCGGGGCCTCAAGGATGCATGCAGGGAGGCCCTGAGGGCCAGTTCTGAAGCCTTTGCCTTGGCTGGAGTCCAGCAAAGGCGTGTGCTTCAGGACCTGGCCCCCAATGCCTCACCAACCTTATCATGATTTCGGCCCAGCCACGGCCATGGCAGATGGTTCAATCCAACTCTGTACAGTGGACATGGCTGTAGGCCATCGCTTATTGCATTTTATATTTTAAAATGTACAGTGCACATGGCCAAAAGATGTACTAACTGATCAAGGTCAAAGTCCATTGGCCTGTGGCCCATCTATATGTCAGAATGTATAGTGGGAACAGTCAAAGATTGTGGCCACTGGCCAATATTGTGATAAAGTCCATGGCTAGTGCCTGTTCAGTTTATGTAATATGTAAAAAACAAGGGGGGTCCTGGGAGTCCCTCTACCGGATATTAGGCCCAGTTATGACAGACTTACCCTGAGTCTTTAGACACGTGTTTCAGTCTGGTCTGACCTCATCAGTAGGGTGGAGCTGTGCCTCTCTAAGAATAGTGAGCAAGGGGTCCACGTCTGGATTCCCCTAGTAACTCAGGGTGAGACCCAAAGTTACTTAAATATACAAAAACAAGGGTGGTCCTGGGAGACCCTCTGCCAGACATTTGTCCTGGTTACAAGAGACTTAGCCAGAGTCTTTAGCTCACTATCTTTCACAGAGGAGAAATATCTAAAACATATCAGTCTTTGTCATGCCCTTTGTCCTGTAATTTTGGATATATTCAGGCCAAACAGCTGGGAAAAAAAGTGATTCCCAGGTCTTCACTGTTAAGCGGAAACATGTGCAGTTCCCTCTGGGACCACTGCAAAGGATTTAGGCCTACAGGTGTTTGGCAGTAAACCCACTTGGTAGCAGTCTGTACCACACAGATTCACTTGGTAGCTGTGGCTGAGCAGTCAGACTTCCCTCAAGAAGAGTTAGGCAGTATGTGGAGTATACAAAATAGGGCAATTTACACAGTAGAACAAGCAGACACGGAACAGAGCTTGGGTGTAAAGCTATATAGTTATTTATTTATAAGAACACATCTATGAAAAACACACTAGCACTAATACGGCGAACAAATTCAATTACAATCACTATAAGTATCAATCCTCTAACAATATTTCGACAAGTCTAGGTTCAACGGCACCACTTATTTGCAGACAGAGGTGAATGCTTTAACCTAGATAGCACTCTAATATTCGTTAGAATGGGAGAGAAAAGGCAGGGTATGAAACCAACTCAGTTCCAACTCTTTTACGAAGCAAATGCAAGGCAAGTAAGGCAGGGTCTACTGTAGATCACAAAGTTCAGAGGCCAGGCCCACTCGGAGAGAGGCAAGGCGATATGTCCCAAAAAGTATCACAGTGGAAATGCACTTCGAGTCTTTGTAGCAAATTGTCACAGAAAGGTTGGGCCAGTTTTGAACAAAAAGTTAAGAAGGTCTGGAGACGACCCGATGGAGAGGCAAGGAGTAAGACACCTCACGCTAACCGTCACAAGGGAAGCCAGGCGGACACGGTAACTTGTATGTGGAGAGTCAGCTCCGGCGGGGGCAGTTGTTCCTTGTGGTGGATGCAAGTCGGGGCTTTGCCAAGAGATGAGGTGATCCCGTCGTCGAAGGAAAGTTGAAGATCGTTGCACCACCAGGGAAGAGACCAGCCGCGGAGTGCTCCGTCACAAGGCACCACCTTTTGGTCGCGGTACAGGCTAGTGGCTATCCGGTTGCCGGGGTGCTCAGCACTGGCAATTCGACCACTACGCCCTGGAAGCGAAGAAAAAGCAAAGGGACTGGTTGTTCCCACTAGTCAGGGGAAGAAGACTCTCCAGCCGGGAGATCTCCTCTGTCGTTGGGAAGTGGTGAGACGGTTCAGCAGGGCTCCACCAGAGGTGTCGTCGTTGCAGGTCGGCTCAGCTTTACCCTCGTCGGATTCTTAGGTCCTGTGGCGACTTCTGAAGATCCAGTCCCAAAAGCCCTGCTTTTATGCAGGAAACCCCCATTCATTCAGCCTAGCTGTCAATCAAAACACGCTAAGTGGTGAACGGGGTAGCTCACCACTTGGGCCAATCACACCAGAGTGCGACTTGAGTTGGCAAGGCAACTCAGTCCAGGGTGCCTAAACCCCCTCCCACACGCCCTGTGGTACCCAGACAGAATGGCATCACTTTGGAGGGCTTCTGTGTAGAAGCCCGCCAAAAGTGGAACAAAGGACTCAACCTTTGGTTCGGAGTTACAGAGGCGAACACAGACGCCATTTTAAAAACCGAGTTCTGGCAGAAAATACCGACCGGTAGATTTATTTAAGACAAATAAACCGGCGGTATGTTAGAGACTAACAGGAAAAAAGTATTAGCCTCCAACAATGGGAAGAATCCCATAGAATTATATTCGGGGTTGAATATAACAAGTAGTTTCCACTGCCGCCAGCCAAAACTCGACGTGGGGGGACGGGACAGTGCCCCCTCGAATAACAGACCCAGGGGTAATCGAATTACCCCTACTAGTACGTCCACAATAGGATGGTTTGTACTAGTTCTGTTAGTAAATTTAGGTCTAGTAAAGCCAATGGTGACTTTACATGCCCTGGGAGACAGTAGTCAGTCCCAGGGTATGGAGTTTATGGTGGGGATCCTCTAGGACGCCCCAGTGTTACGGCATGGAGGGTGCGGTGTAACACACATAGTAAAACATATGAGACCCTATGGAGTAAAAGACCCCATAGCCCATAGAACACATTGACATCCAACGGAATTAACCACATTCATGTCCAAGAGTGGGAGAAAAAGAGTCTCACTCTTGGCGGGATGGACAAAAACAAACTCCAAAAATCCAGCAAAGCTGCTGGGGGACTCACTAGGTTAGGAAATTAAGCCTAAACAGAGAATTCTCCTTAACACTCGCCCCCCCAGACTAGGGGACAGGAGGATTTAATCCACTCCTGGATGAATCTCATACCTCTAGTCGATGACATACATCCTAGAGAGACCATCAGCATTTTGGTGGTGACACCCTGACCTGTGCTCAATGGTGAAATCAAACCCTTGGAGGCAGATCGACCATCTCAGTAGTTTTGGGTTTTCCCCTTTCATTTGCATTAACCATCTCAAGGGTTGGTGGTCAGTCTGAATGACAAAAGTGGAACCATACAAGTATGGCCTAAACTTCTTCAGAGCCCACACGATAGCAAAGCATTCTCTTTCGATTGTTGCCCACCTTGTTTCAGGATCCTTCAGCTTGCGGCTGATGAAGCAAACGGGGTGCTCCCTACATTTCCCATCCAGTTGACTGAGTATGGCACCTATTCCTACATTAGAAGCATCTGTCTGCACAATGAAAGTTTGGTGGTAATCAGGAGCTCTGAGTACTGGGGCTTGGCAAAGAGCCTTTTTCAGGTTTTCAAAAGCCTGATTGCACTCCTCGTTCCATCTAACCTTTTTAGGAAATTTGGGAGAGGAGATGACATTCAGAGGAGAAGCTATGGTCCCATAGTTCTCAATGAAATTCCTGTAATACCCAGTGAGACCTAAGAAGGCTCTCACCTGGGTCTGAGTAGTAGGTGTTGTCCAACTTTGCACAGCTTCAATCTTACTGAGCAAAGGCCTTATTTCTCCACCTCCTACCTCATGTCCAAGATAGACTACCTTGTCTGTCCAATTTGGCATTTACTCGCCTTTATGTTCAGATTGGCTCGTCCAAGAGCCTGCAAAACATCTCTTAGGTGGGTTACATGTTCTTCCCAGGAATTGCTGAACACTGCTATGTCATCCAAGTATGCCATGCAGAAGTCATCCATGCCATTCAGAGCCTGGTTTACCATCTGTTGAAATGTAGCAGGTGCATTTTTAAATCCGAAATGCATTACCTTAAACTGGTATAAGCCAACGGGGGTAGAAAATGCAGTTTTCTTCTTGGCATGGTCTGTCAGGGCTATTTGCCAATAGCCTGACGTCAAGTCAACTGTGCTAAGGAACTTGGCTGAACCAAGTTTATCCACCAACTCATCTGTTCTTGGCAAAGGGTGGGCATCAGTCTTGGTGACTGCATTAAGAGCTCTATTATCCATGCAGAATCTAAGTTCTTTAGATCCTGCCTTTGGTACTAACACAACTGGGCTAGACCATGGGCTAGTAGAAGGCTCTATTACCCCGAGATCAAGCATCTTGCTGATCTCACCTTTGATGTGGGTTTGTACGTTTTCTGACATTCGGTATTCTCTGCTTTTGACTGGCAGACAGTCACCAGTGAGTATGTCATGCTGGCCCCGAGGGGTCAAGCCTGGTGAAAGCGAGGACAGAGGGGCAAACTGATTTAACATAGATTTGCACTCTTCTTGTTGCTCGGGTGTCAGATTTGTAGAGAGATTCACTCCTTCAATTTTTTCGTCTAAAGGTAAGCCTCTGAGGAGATCAGGAAGAGCTTCACTCTCTTCTTCTTCCTCTGATGATGCTAGAAGCAATGCTCCTACATCAGGTCTCGAGACATACGCTTTGAGTCGGTTGGTGTGGAAGACTGTCGGAGCCTCCTTGGGATTGCCCAAGTCCACTAGATAGTTGACCTCTCCAAGTTTACCCACAACTCTGAAGGGTTCCTTCCATTTGTTTTGCAAGGACCTCTGCCTTGTTGGCATCATAACGAGAACGAGCTGGTCTTGAGTGAACTCAACCATGTTAGCCTTTTGATCATGCCAGTGCTTGACCAATGCTTGTCCAGCTTTCAAGTTATCACTTGCTTCTGTCATCATGTGCGACATTCTCTTCCGGAGACCTATCACATAGTCAGTCACTCTGACTGGCTTGGGGGAAGGAGCACTCTCCAACCCCTCCTTAATCAGGGACAATGGACCTCTGACGGGATGACCATAGAGAAGCTCAAAGGGAGAATAACCTACTCCCTCCTGAGGGACTTCTCTATAAGCAAAGAGAAGGCATGGCAGTAGAAGGTCCCACTTTCGTTTAAGGGGTTCTTCTAAAGCACCTATCATGCTCTTCATGGTTCGGTTGAACCTTTCTACCAACCCATTGGTTTGTGGGTGGTAAGCTGTTGAGAACTTGTAAGTAACTCCACAGGTTTTCCACATGGCTTTCATGTAGTGGGACATAAAGTTTGACCCCCTGTCAGACATTACTTCCTTAGGAAAACCGACCCTGGTAAAAATACCAAGGAGGGCCTTAGCTACAGCCGGAGCTGTAACAGTCCTCATAGGAATTGCCTCAGGATACCTAGTAGCATGGTCTACTACAACAAGGATAAACCTGTTGCCTGAGGAGGTTGGAGGATCAAGGGGACCAACAATGTCAATCCCTACTCTCTCAAATGGGACTCCCACAACTGGGAGAGGCACTAAAGGTGCCACATTCTTGGAGCCCACCCTACCAGAGGTCTGGCAGGTGTGGCAGCTCCTGTAGTGTTTTTCTACTTCGGCCCCCATCTTCGGCCAATAAAAGTAGAGAGAGAGCCTTTCCTTAGTCTTCTTGAAACTCAAGTGACCAGCCAAAGGAATCTCGTGGGCTAACTGCAAGAACTGTGGTCTGTTCTCTTGGGGTACTACAAGTTGTTTGTAGTCTCCAGGTGCAGACTCGGTCCGTTCACTGTAGAAGAGGCCATCTTCCCAGTGCAACCTGTATTTCCCAGGCTCTTGCCCTTCAGCCTGAGCTTCTGCCTGGTGGCGAAGACCTTCCAGAGTTGGACATTCCCTCTGTCCCTTACTGAAGTCTGCCCTGTTGGGTCCACCTTCTGCCAGTAACGACTGCAGCTCAGGATGGTCAACAGGATCCAGATCTCCAATGAGTTCTTGGCCTTCCATTAGCTCTTCCTCAGAGTCTAATTCTACCACACAGGGTTGTACCACCCTCTCAGCCTCAGCTGGAGGGGGAGTTACGGGTGTAACTTTGGACAACGCGGGGAAGTCCTTGTCAGCTGCACTGGAATGCTGGCTGCTGGTTTTGGTATAGAAGTCTTAGGTTTCCCTTTCGCTTCTGATTTCTTTGAGACAGCAGCTGACAATTCCAGTGGAGCAGGAGTGATATCTTTCTTCATCATCTCCTGGAGAGTACCTCTCATGGTTCTCTCCCTTGCAGGTCTGGTTAGCTCCTGTAACCTTTTACTAGGAGGTCTGGGGGTATGAGACACAACTCTGAGAGTTTTTAAATCGTTACCCAACAGAACTTGTCCTGGTACCTCACTCTGTATGGTGACAGGTATCTTCACAGTCATGTCATTACACTGGATGAGAACTGGTAATTGGGGAAGCATCTGCACAGGCCCTCCAGCTAACTTGGTGAGGCGTTTGGGTGCCTTAGCAACATCCTCAGCCTGAAAAAAGATGTATCCACCACAGTTATGCTGGCCCCAGTGTCCTCAATGGCAGGTGTCTCCTGACCATAATACTCTTTAGTATTATCTGGGATAGAATTATAGACATCTAAATTCTGTTGTTCCCACAAACCCAGAGACACTAAAGAAACTCTGTCTGAGACTCCAATGGGTTCATCAGCCAGTAGTAGAAAGTTTCCACTTGCCATTTGGACTTCCTCCTCTGGAGCGAAGGCTAAGGAGACAAGCTGGACCCCTGAAGGTTTACCCTTGCATCTGGGATCTCCTTTCACATGGTCAGTCGAACCACAAACAAAGCATTTACCGAATGCTTTGTGGAATGGTGGCTTGTTCTGGACTCCCTCCGGTTTGGCACCAGAAGGTACACTATTCTGCTGCGGTTTTCCTTATGGCTTACCCTTATGGTTTTGTTTGGGACCCTCTTTGGAATTTGAGTTATTAGAATTCTCTTTTGAGTCTTTTTTAGGCTGCTTTCCCTCATCCTTTTTCTGAGTTGCCCCAGAATCCTTATGAGTAGCCCTGTTGGCAACCCACAAGTCAGCAGCCTTAGCTAGCTTCCTGGAATCCAATTCCTTCGAATCAGCCAAGTGCTGTCTGAGCTCAGGAGAACAGGCATCATAAACAGACTCCAACATAAAAAGATTCTTCATACCCTCATAAGTGTTCACCTGGTAACCCTTAATCCATCCCTCTAAGTTTTTCAAACCTTCACTCACCCAGGTAGCCCAAGGGGTACCATCATGCTTTTTGAGGGTTCTAAACCTCTTAAGATACTGGGAAGGGGTCTTCCCGAACCTAGCTATCAAAGCTAGTTTTACACTTTCGTAATCCTTCTTATCCACCTCCCCCAACTCCATTACCACATCAGTCGCAACAGGGGGAAGCCTAGAGAACAACCAGGGAGGTAACTCATTCCCTGTGATGTCCTGGAGCCCATGATTGTACTCAAACAAACTCAGCCAATCCAACACATTCAACTTTAGTTCATACATACCAATGAATTCTTTAGGCATCCAGGGTCTTTTGGGACTGGAACTTCTAGAGGAGCCAGAGACAGAAGCAGTTTCGACAGACAACTTTTTCATTTCTAACTCATGCTTGAGCTCCATTTCTCTGAGCCTAAGAATGTGTTGCATTTCTTGGTGTTTCTGTTCAGTTTGAGCAGTAATCCTTCTGAATTCCAAGTCTATTTTCATTTTTTCTAGTTCAAGGACTTGAGGACTTAGTGTGGGACCTGTTATAGGCCCAGTAGGTACAGCTGGTAAGGCAGACAGAGGAGCAGGGGAGACAGTTTTGTTAGCCTCTCCTTCCTCTTCAGCCTCTTCATCACTATCATCTGAACTTTGATTTAGATCAACACCATTACTGTTATCTACATCTGCTGGAGAAGTTGGTTCCTCTGAACCAGTACCCAGACTTTGGTTTTCCAGCAATCTCGCTATCAGTTCTACTTTCTTGCCTCTTACAGAAAGATTCTCTTGTCTACAGAGAGATCTCAAACTCTCAGTATTTTCACCTGACAAGGACTCTTGACTGTAAACTTTCATAGTAGACATGTTTTTGAAAGTTGCTTTTTAGTGCTACGCTTTGTGGTTAGTTAACCTAAAGTGTTGAAAAGCACTCTAAACTGTATACTCGATAAAAATCCCACCGCTGTACACCAGTGTTAAGGGGAAACCTGTGCAGTTCCCTCTGGGACCACTGCAAAAGATTTAGGCCTACTGGTGTTTGGCAGTAAACCCACTTGGTAGCAGTCTGTACCACACAGATTCACTTGGTAGCTGTGGCTGAGCAGTCAGACTTCCCTCAAGAAGAGTTAGGCAGTATGTGGAGTATACAAAATAGGGCAATTTACACAGTAGAACAAGCAGACACGGAACAGAGCTTGGGTGTAAAGATATATAGTTATTTATTTATAAGAACACATCTATGAAAAACACACTGGCACTAATACGGCAAACAACTTCAATTACAATCACTATAAGTATCAATCCTCTAACAATATTTCGACAAGTCTAGGTTCAACGGCACCACTTATTTGCAGACAGCGGTGAATGCTTTAACCTAGATGGCACTCTAATATTCGTTAGAACGGGAGAGAAAAGGCAGGGTATGAAACCAACTCGGTACCAACTCTTTTACGAAGCAAATGCAAGGCAAGTAAGGCAGGGTCTACTGTGGATCACAAAGTTCAGAGGCCAGGCCCACTCGGTGAGAGGCAAGGCGATAAGTCCCAAAAAGTATCACAGTGGAAATGCACTTCGAGTCTTTGTAGCAAATTGTCACAGAAAGGTTGGACCAGTTTAGAACAAAAAGTTAAGAAGGTCCGGAGGCGACCCGATGGAGAGGCAAGGATTAAGACACCTCAAGTTAACCGTCACAAGGGAAGACAGGCGGACACGGTACCTTGTATGTGGAGAGTCAGCTCTGGCGGGGGCAGTTGTTCCTGGTGGTGGATGCAAGTCAGGGCTTTGCCAAGAGATGAGATGATCCCATCGTCGAAGGAAAGTTGAAGATCGTTGCACCACCAGGGAAGAGACCAGCCGCGGAGTGCTCCGTCACAAGGCACCACCTTTTGGTCGCGGTACGGGCTAGTGGCTATCCGGTTACCGGGGTGTTCAGCACGGGCAATTCGACCACTATGCACTGGAAGCAAAGAAAAAGCAAAGGGACTGGTTGTTCCCACTAGTCAGGGGAAGAAGACTCTCCAGCCGGGAGATCTCCTCTGTCGTTGGGAAGTGGTGAGACGGTTCAGCAGGGCTCCACCGAAGGTGTTGTCGTTGCAGGTCGGCTCAGCTTTATCCTCGTCGGATTCTTAGGTCCTGTGGCGACTTCTGGAGATCCAGTCCCAAAAGCCCTGCTTTTATGCAGGAAACCCCCATTCATTCAGCCTAGCTGTAAATCAAAACATGCTAAGTGGTGAACGGGGTGGCTCACCACTTGGGCCAATCACACCAGAGTGCGACTTGAGTTGGCATGGCAACTCAGTCCAGGGTGCCTAAACCCCCTCCCACACCCCCTGTGGTACCCAGACAGAATGGCACCACTTTGGAGGGCTTCTGTGTAGAAGCCCGCCAAAAGTGGAACAAAGGGCTCAACCTTTGGTTCGGAGTTACAGAGGCGAACACAGACGCCATTTTAAAAACCGAGTTTTGGCAGAAAATACCGACCGGTAGATTTATTTAAGACAAATAAACCGGCGGTATGTTAGAGACTAAGAGGAAAAAAAGTATTATCCTCCAACAATGGGAAGAATCCCATAGAATTATATTCGGAGTTGAATATAACAAGTAGTTTCCACTGCCACCAGCCAAAACTCGACGAGGGGGAACGGGACAGTGCCCCCTCGAATAACAGACCCAGGGGTAATCGAATTACCCCTACTAGTACGTCCACAATAGGATGGTTTGTACTAGTTCTGTTAGTAAATTTAGGTCTAGTAGAGCCAATGGTGACATTACATGCCCTGGGAGACAGTAGTCAGTCCCAGGGTATGGAGTCTATGGTGGGGATCCTCTAGGACGCCCCAGTGTTACGGCACGGAGGGTGCGGTGTAACACACATAGTAAAACATATGGGACCCTATGGAGTAAAAGACCCCATAGCCCGTAGAACACATTGACATTCAACGGAATTAACCACATTCATGTCCAAGAGTGGGAGAAAAAGAGTCTCACTCTTGGCAGGATGGACAAAAACGAACTCCAGAAATCCAGCAAAGCTGCTGGGGGACTCATTAGGTTAGGAAATTCAGCCTAAACAGAAAATTCTCCCTAACATTCACCAAGTGCCCCCTCATCTGTGCCAGCTCCCCCCAACCACCCAGATGGGCTCATCACCTCCCATGCCCTGCATATAGCTTTTGACTTTTTTAATTTTTCCATAACCTCGGCTATAGCCTCGAATATCTCTTGCATCGAGAGAAAAACAAGATGGCGGTTGTTTCATTTCTGAAAACCATGATCTTGCAATGCACCATGGGAGATATAACTATCATTTTTGGGGAAGGAGGCACCCCCTTCTCCATTAAATTTTAAAATAACTACGGCACGTAATAACCCCAAACCACAAATGGCTCGCAGGTCAAGTTGTTTCAGACCTGGTCCAAATCATCCAGCAGTGTAGGCTGTTCACTTTGGCAAGAATGTACCTTTTATGTCTATTGGAACATAATTGGGAAGTAGGTCGCCCTTTTGGAAAAAATATTTTTTGTAACAAATCTTTACGAAGCTTTGCAGTCTAGGGGTCGAGGGGCGCAGACTTTTAATCACTTTTGCAATTTTGCCCATTACTTGAATCAGAAGTTATTAACAATAGAATTTGGAGGGGTTCCCATCTGTCTCAGACTATCACTGACCTATAATACAATTTTTGCAGAAAAAAATTAAGTAAATTCATAGTATGATGTTTCTTAATCTTTGTTTGGAAAGCTAGAGCTACATTGTCATCCCAGTCTTGGGTAGGAGTAGGAAGTTTGTTCAGGTGTTTAGGGTTAGTGATTTGGTGGTATGTTTTGAAGAGTTCAGCTGATTGAGATTGAGATCTGGTAATAATGGATTGATAGAAAGATATATTTTATCACATGAGCATCAAGGTAATTCTCTGGAGAGGATTTTGAAATTAAGTATGTTCTTTTCTGATTTTTTTTTCAGAAATTGTTTTTCTAAGTGCATGCTAGTGGATGTTTATATCAGAGTCAAACCATTTGTTGGATCTTTTTTCTGGTGGTTTGGGTTGAAATGTTATTATGGGAGTGAAGGTGTCCAGGTGCAGTCTTGGTGAAACAAAGTGGAATCCTGTAGAAGGCAGTAAAATATATGAAGTACAATGTGTGAAGAATTAAAGTGGCACAATTAGGAAACCTGTAAGTATATAGGTGCACCTCTAAAGAAAAACCTTTTGTGCAAGTATGTTTCCTTTGTTAGGCAGTCTGTCACATGAAACATTCTTGACAATTTGAGTGTAAGGTTTATCTAAAACTATTTTCACAATTCTATAGACAATATCTCTGTTCTCAGGCTGATAAATGTATAAATCAACTGACGGTGTTGGCCCCAATGTTATCTATTTCAACAGTAACCATTCCATTGTTTCTAGACCACCTCAGTTGGGTATTGAAGGATATAGGCTAACTGCATCCAAAGTGAGCAGTGTGTCATGTGCAGGATTAAAATCTACAGATTCAAGCTTTTTGAGAAAGTCCCTTGTGTTTCTGAAATATGTATCACTCTGGTGAATGAGTGGTTGAGCAAACCTATCAACATATTTTGCAAATTGTTCTAAAAGGCTATGGTTCTAATAGTTTTTTGGGGCAATTAAAATGTTTATACTAACAATTCTGAAAGTAATTTTCGAAGAAACAATGTATTCTTATTTGATTACCAATTTTTCCTGCAGATTTCAGGGAAATCTATGGGTGCTCTCATTGCCCCTACATTTTCAAGTAAATTCATGCTTTACTTTTAGTGTCAGCATATTTTACAACATGAAACATGGAAAGACCATTTACGGCTTTACAAATTATATACAGATGACATTTTTTTTATATGGAGGGGCACTGTTGCTGATCTAGAAAATGTCTTCACATATATTAATCATATTCATCCACAAATTAAATTCATTAAGGAGTATAGTGACCTGAGTTACATGTTTTATATTTGAGAATATATTTGAAATCTCAAAAATTGGAAATGACATTTTATACGAAACCAATTGATCATAATAACGTTTTGCTGGTGACAAGAATTCACACTACCACTTGGATTAAAGGCATACCTTACATTGAATGTACTTGATATAATAGGATTATTTCAGAAGAGACAGAATTGGTAGATAAACAACATGAATTGAAAAAGAAGCTTCTGAACAGGAAATAAAAAGATACACTCTCATTATATAAAGTGAAACATACCTCACGATTAGGTGTAGTGTCAAAAGATCAATCGAAGAAATCAGCAGCAATGGTGTATGTAACAACTTACTCAGAACAAAGCATACACATGTCTTGTATTATTATTCAAACATTGCCCACTTTTAGAAATGGATGCTACTTTGTGTACCTTACCAGAACATTTTACAGCTTTTGCCTACAGAAAAAGACAATCTATAAGATGTATGTTAGTGCATGCCACATATATTAGTGAAACACAAAGCCTATGAAAATGAAAGGTGCAATACCCTGACAAAACTGTCAAAACATGTTTTGAAAGGAAATACTCTTTTACTCCCATACGCTGGCCAGACACGTCCTCATTTACTTATATCGACTTGTGACACCAGTAATGTTGTACATGGTATTAAATGCCTATGTGGGATTTATTATGTTGTCATGACAACAATGAAAGGTAACTTCGATGAGGTGAGCATATGTCAAATATTCACTCAGAGTACATCAAATCCCAATAGCAGCACATTTTAGCGAACAAGTACATAGCATTTCACAAATTTGTTTTATGACATAGGAACAATAAATACCATCGGTGAGAGGGTGTAATATAAAACATATGTTATGAAGGAACACAAAACACTGGATTAAAATACGTGATTCTCTGACCGCTTAAGGAATTAATTTGGAATATGCCCTATCAAGCTTTACATGATAGATTATATTTGCTTGATTTACATTTTCAAAATATTTGCAGAAGCACAATGTTTCCATAAGCTCTATGCAGGTATTACTTATTATTATTGGACTATGATGTGAGTTCTGTAATGAACATGATGAATATGAGACATTGTGAAGATCTATGTATGATCCATGAATGTTTGAACATTGTTAATTGATTTATACATTTCTAAGCTTGAGTATTGTCTATCTAGATGCAACAACAGATTTAGATAACACTTACATTCAAATTGTCAAGAATGTTACATGTGACTGACTGCATAACAAAGGAATATTATGATACGCCAAACATCATATTATGAATCTATTTATTTTCTACTTAAATTGTATTATAGGATGACGATAGCCACCCAATAGTTAAGGTGAGCCACCACCATCAACTGCATCATCGTCTGGGCCTCTCTATTCTAAAATATTTGTCGAATCAGGTGGTTGACAAATGCAGTGGTGCGCAAGCTCTGTTTAGGAACCATCGAGAATCCTCTCCTGCGCACCTCACCGCAAAACACCCATCCCTTTTCTATGTCAAAAAGTGGAATGTCAGTAAATGCAAGGTTATAAACTCCTGCAGTGGTACTTATTGGGTGGAGCTGGCTGCTATACCTATTTGACGTCATCTTCCTGCACATCTTCGGACTCTTCAGGTACAGTGATTACATTGATCTCTTCATCACTGGACGGTGGTTCGGGATGTTGTGTCTCCATCTACAAAATAAAAATCTAAATAAAAAACATTAAACATTCCTTAAAGATGGAATACAAATAGAAACTAACAAACAGAAAAAAATGTACAACAAAGGGAGCACACAACGGGAAAGGCTTGAGTAGGACATGGTGTTCTTTGGACACATAGGATAGTGAAAGCTGGTACTGGTACTGTGACTACCTGAATATGTCTCCAAAGCAACAAGAAAATCTAAGATTTACTGGAGTATATATATATATATGTGATTCGATATCTGTGTGTCTATGAACCAATCAGCCCTCGAATTTCATAGCATGCACGTGCCCTTAGGCCAATCTGTTTGTACACGTGATTCGCGATTTGAAAATAAATGAATCTCTTTTTATTCTTATGATATTATGGATTTTTGAATGTGTGAAGGGACACTTTTGTTCTTGATCAGGTTGGTTGTGGCAAATACTTATTATGGTGAATGTTATGAGTGTGTTTCTCCCTTAAGTGAATTTTCGGATGAATAGATTTGAGTGCTGATTACATTGTGGTTTCAACTTCGAAGTTAAGCAAAATAGAGCATTTTGTTGTTTGATTTTATTGCAATTATCTATGGTTTTTGTAGTTTTCAAAAAATACAGTTATTTGAAAGTATGATGCAGTTTTTTTTTCATTGGGCATGTATGTGGTTGTTGACCTGCAAGAGTGGTAAAGCATGTTGAATTGTGAATGTATTAGTATTTATGTTCAATCTACTGTTCGTTGACTCACTACCATGTGAATAATTTGTAACATTACACATTCTCGCTTTGTTTTGAGTGGGGAATACCAACAGGGTAGACTTTAAAAACATGTTTGTATGTATTGATTTTTAGCAACCGTTCTCGAATTTAGAATTATTGTGTGTGAGTCTCTCTTCCACATCTCAGTGTATGAGTATAAGATTGCGATTCATAATAAGTGTTTAAATTTTTTTATATTTATACGTATGGTTGGTTTACAATGTGTAAAGTATATTTTTTCCGAAGTGAAGTAAGTATTATTACATGTTCTGTAGGTCACATATCCCCACTACCACCATGTTAGTGCTTCTGGTTTCAGTACCACTCTACCACCAGCTCACTCTTCCTCATCAGTCTCCCACTAAAACCACCTCTCACTTCCTCATCATAGTCACCCACCACTAGCATCTCACAAAATCTCATAACAGTCCCCCACTGATCCCACCTCACTATTCCTCATCAGAGTACACCATTAGTAGTGCCTTTGGATCTAGGAGATACCAAAAACAATTCATAAACTCAATGTTGCATTGTTGAAGATCAGATGTTGATGACAGTTTATATGTGATCAGTTATTTTCGCAGCAAAAATGGCAGAATTGCAGGTGGTGGAAGATGTAGCAGAACAAACCCCCTGAAATTCAGTGAAAAAAACATTATTTAAAGGACAGTTAAGGTGAATAAGTTCAGTTCAATAAAAACCTTGAAATTTTGTGAAAAAACATTAGTTGAAATGATATGATAAGTAATTTATAATGCGCCTGTACACAAATGTTTCTAGATGCGAGAAGGCAAGGAAGGGAAGTCAGAGGGAGGACAAGACAAACAATCTTACTAGGCCTTGAGTCATTCAGACATTCAGATCGTGCAAGTGTGACAACGAAAAGTGCAGGGGGAAGTACCAGGCAGAGGGAGTTGGAAGTGCAATCAGGGCAGGATTGCTCTGAGTTCGTGCAGCCAGGGCAGCACACTTCTGTGTAAGTGTA
The DNA here is from genome assembly GCF_040938575.1 of Ambystoma mexicanum. Classification (NCBI taxonomy): domain Eukaryota; kingdom Metazoa; phylum Chordata; class Amphibia; order Caudata; family Ambystomatidae; genus Ambystoma; species Ambystoma mexicanum. Next base: position 1,224,129,028 of record NC_090930.1, on the reverse strand, counting down.
AGGAGAGAGAGGAAGCAGAGGAGAAAAGGAAGGTCTTGATCTGCTTCCGGAACTTAAGAGGGGCAGGGAGGCCGTTCCAGAAGGAGGCACCTGCAGAAGAGAGAGATCTATGCCCCACTCTCTGCCTTGAGAAGCATCAGACCCTAAGAGGGTTGGAGGTAGCTGAGGGAAGGGCTTGAGAAGGAAGGTATTTTGGAATAGAGATTTGAATGTAGTGTGGGCCCTGTCCCCAGAAAGCCTTGTGGAAGATGCAGATGTTCTTGAACTTGATTCTTGCAGCCACCGATGTAAAAGTTCGGATTTAACACCAAAAAACTCCTGAAAGTTGGCAGGTGCTGTAAGCTATGCCATATTACCTATGAGACCCCCATTGTGCATCCTCTAAGCACTCTGATGACATCACAAATAACCATTGATATCCCATATGACATCACTTATGGCATCATAAGTGACATCTCCGGTACAGCAGATCACGTGGGTGCAGGGACATCATTTCACCAAAATACCAGGGGTAGCGGAAGTGACATCACATGACCCTCGACCCCTGATGACATCACAGGAAGTGATGTAATTTGACCCCACCCTGAAGTGATATCGGAAGTGATGTAATTTGACCCCACGCTGAAGTGATATCGCGGGAAGCGATAGAACATGACCTTTCACCCATTGACAAAACAGGAAGTGGCATCACATAGCATTGTACACTACGAAAAATATGGTTACGATATCACTATAATGTGATGTACATTTCATACAAGAATGGATCGCCGTATGTATCATTAAGATCAGTGTCTATAGGCCCATATTACCAAATTACTGTGAATGCAAGCAGACGTCCATGACCAAATGATAATGATATATTATTATATAGCACTTACGCTAAAGCGCTTTATATAGAAAAAAATACACCCAATATCACCCAAACTGTGTTGGTATTCATTTATCGAACTCAGAAAGATAAAAGGCTGAGTTGAGGTGTTTAAGAACAGACTAAATCAGTGACTCACCACCTGAAGTAAGTGTTTAATGAGTCTAGCAATTATTGTATAGAATTCAAGAAAGACACATTATGTGGTATTCTTATCCTTTCTTATTTAGGGTCAGTGCTGAAAGTGTTAGACTTGAAGTGAAGAGCCACATGGTGCTGGCCACAGCCCAGGAGCTTGCATTACAAAAATAAAATAATTTTAAAAAACTATTACTATTTTTTTAAAACATTTTTTTTAGAGGTCGCAAGGGACACAGAGGAGCCCTCAGAGGTCACAGTTGCGACCTCTGGCGGCCCCTAAATGACGTCCCTGCGTGGGTGGATTCAGGCGCAAAGCTTGGATGGAGTTTGCATTTAAAAAACAATCCCTGTCATATGGTGAAGTATCTGGGTAATCTGCCTGCACATTTCCATTTCCCATTGCATTGCACTTGTGCATTGACACCATGTGATTTTTACTGACAGGCCACAATTTCATGTGCAGTGACCCTGACATCTACATGTGCAAGCACTGAATGTAGACAAAGGTATTTCCACATTTGACAACACTCACAATGTGTACAGCCCTTCCACTTGAACGTACTCCCTAGTTTCCTATGACATGTCTGAGGCATCACTTATGACATCATATGAGAAGACAAGCTGGACACAACCTGCGGCTTCCCCAATGTCTTTAATAGTAAGTACCCTTCAATGGGGATTTTTTTTTTACTGTATTTGACCGTATAGCACAGATGTAATTTACCTTGTCTTTTATGACGTTCCGAAAACATTTGTCAAGCATTGGAAGTAATGATTGGGGAACTATAGAAACTAGGTCTAGTACATAGCAAACTACAATTTCATTTGAAAATAGCAGGACTCTGCATGCTTAAAATCTCTAGAGGTTTTACATTACAAGTCACACTAGCACTACCCAGCATAGGCAGAGGTAAGGGATCATGGGATTCACAGTCCAAAACGTGTAGTGGAATGACAACTCCAAACAACGTTAAAACAAATTCAACTTTTGTCTATCCAGTGCAGTAGCTACTGTCATAATAACCATGTGTCCTTAAAACATGAATGTGTTTTTAACCTTATTGACCCTTACAGGCCACCTGCCCTAACCTTATCATTTCACATGGTCAATCCCTACCTTTTGATTTGTTATAATGACTGTAAGTAGTCAGATACATGAAAATACAACGGTTTTAGCAACTGTTCCTTCTCATATATGTTGCATTCTTTGGTGGTCTGGTGCAAACTCAGAACTATACTACCATATTTGTTTTTGCATAGAGGATTGTTTTAAAAACATAGCAAAAACAGTACTAGAGTATCTCATGATGGGAAATGCTAAGTCAATACAGAGAAACTCTGGTGAGTAAATGTACAATATTTTTAAATGCAAGCTGCAACCAAGCTTTCCACCAATGTGAACCATATTGTGCCATAAATCCTGTGTCTATGTTCAGGCCAGCATTTTAACAGATTGAGAATGTTCAAGTACTTGAGCTCCCCTGTTCCTCTTTATGCAGCATTCGTCAAGCCATCTTTCAGTACAATCACTGACAGGTCCTGACCGGTCCTGCAGTCTGTGTCCATCCTTGGTTGACCAACTGGTGTTTCTGTTTTGCAGTTTGTTGATGTATGTTCATTCATTCAGATAGGTCCTGGCAAATCACATCAAGATACTTTCCTAATTGACATTTCATTGAGCCAACAGCTGATGCCCCTTCATTACAGGCATTCCTACTAACACTTGTGCCTTTGTTTTCTGCACTCTGGCATGAGGTATACCAAATTGGATGATTTGCAATTGTATATTATTATTATTATTACTATTATTTTTATTATTAGTAGTAGTAGTAGGATTATTATGGTATTTATTGAGCGCGGAACTAGCTCAGAGAAGCAATGAGTGCTTGACAGAGTTATACAACAATACAGATACATAATTGAGCACTTTACAGAGGTATACAACAATACAGATATACAGTGGGGGTAGGATACAGAGGGGCACAAATGAGGGGTACAGCTGCACTGGGGTGATAGGGGCGGGTGCCGTCTAGCGAGTCAGGTGGTCTGAGGGGCGATGTGATGGTCTAGGTGTTTAGTTAGTCTTATAAAAATGATCAAAACTTGGATTTTTTGTTATTTAAGGTGGCACTAAATCACCACCTATAAGCCAAACTATTGCATTGGAGTACAGCTAGTTAGAGAAAATGCATATAAGGGGAACACAAAGCGTGTAGGTGTTGTTTGATTACATGCCCACCCATTGAGTGCTCATGGCATGCTAATCCCTATGGCAGTTTGTACACACTTAATGCCCTTAGCTGATCAAAACATAAGAGGAGAAACTAGCGGCACAGGAAAGCCAAAGAGTTCCCCAGTGCTTGCACTCTCAGATATATAGATAAAGACTAAAGCCTGCGGGTCACTGGGAAGGGTGGGTATACTGCCTATATACACCACATTCAATTAACAGCATGAAAGATAATTCCAGAGACACTGCGCCACAAAGAGTCCAAATTAGAAATGCCTGGATAGCTTGAAACACGTGTCAGGATGACTACCTCTGCACAATAAATGCAAATTGGGATTTTTAATTTGGACTCTTTGTGGCGCAGTGTCTCTGGAATTATCTTTCATTCTGATCAAAGCATATCCTGCTGGGATCTCTTTGAGCTAGGTTTTTTCCAACCTTACCATCACAACATGTCCTCAAACTGACTGTCTGTCTTTGAGTGCTAATGCTTTAATTGGAGCTGTAAACTCACTACTGATGTAATAAAAATATCTTAACCTGGTCTGCCTTCAGCCACTTGATTTAGAAGCGCTGTGTGTGTCTTTCACTAAAGTTCTGTTAAAAACAAGCATTGGCAGAGTTAACAGTGTTGGTTTGTGTATAAGTATTAGGTATTTGCCAGGCACTGCTATTATATCCAGGCACGCTCACCATTGTGCAGTTGCTACCATGCAGGGTCTGTTGTTACTACTGGCAGTGCCTGGAAATTGCTTTTCCCATGCCTACACAAAAGCCAACACTGTTGGCATTTCTTATGCTTGTTTATTGATTATAATCCTGGACAATAGTTCTTCTTGTCTTCCTGTTACTAAACTGTTACATCATGTTCAACAATACGTTTGTAATATGTACCTATATTTCTTTGTAAACTTTAGTTTGATATCCTGTTACAGTTACGGTTCATTCCACCATTGTACTCTACTGTAGATCCCTGCAAATGCACACAATTATCCACACTCTTAACTCCTGTATGATGTTCCTTTTCTAACACACATTTGAGCATGTGTCAGCACAGTGATCCAATGAATGTATTATACCTTTCTCCCAAACTTTGAAGTTGTTCTACTGCAACCTGGTGATCTAAAAACATCAAAATAAACATGTAGGCACAGCAAAATCAAAATCCATCTAGTTCAGGTAGACCATTAATCATGGGAACGGGGAGCACCACAGGGGAAAGAGACATGTCCTGTGCCTTTCCTTTATGATACCTCTGCTCTCTCTTCCATCCCCAGATTTGTGCGCTGTATGAGTCATTTTGCAGATCACTACTTTGCCTAGAGAAGTCTACCTACAGAGCTGTTGAGTGGGCCTCTACCCCGCCAGCATACCCACAAGATGACAATGCCCCCCACTGAAGTAGCCCCACAGACCATAACCGTATAACATCATAAAGTAATCATGAAGAGGCAACATGGCTGAACACACAAGTAGAGGTGTCAGCTAGTTGCAAAGGAGTACACCTGAACTGCTCACCGACACCTAAAAGCAACTACACTGAACAGCCGTGAAAATAAAATGGAAGGCACTGGGAAGGATTAAAACACAGGGAGAGGCCTGACTCACTGATTTCTCTGAGAAATGCAAAGCAAAGCTGGCAGTGCAGTCACTGTGCCCAACCGTGCCAAGGATGCTGAGAGAGAAGGTTCAAGTTAGCAGAAGAGATAAAACACCTGCAGGGGCTGGGAGCTGAAATTCTTCATAAATGCAAGCAGAGAGCTTAATTCTGCAGTCCCTAGACATGTGATCTGAACCTGGGAACCAAGGCCTATTCATCCAAGGCAGGCAGACACTGTTGTTCCATTAAACCGCAAACAGAAGTTGCAGAAATGTAACTCAGTACGAAGTTGGAGTCAGGAATGTCCTTGCTCAGGGCCAGAGGAGTCAGAGAAGTGCTAACCTTCAGAGGAAACAGGTGGTACCCTGAAGCCATTCTCTCCCACCCATTATTGTGCTCACATGCTGTTAATTTTCCCAAGCTGAGAAGGCTCACACTGGCCTCCTGTGGGTGGTGCCAGGAGGAGCTACCCGATATGGCCAGGCTAATTAGACCACCTGTCCCCTATAGGATGTAAATGTGTATATACTGTTCACCTAATCGCAATGTCACAGAAACATAAAACCTCACTACCAGCCTGTAATGAGCTGAGAATATATTGGAACTGCAGTATTCCATGTGCCTATTCCTGCTTGTGGAGATGTATTAATAAAAGCAGTAATTTGTCACATTTCTGGACTCTGCCGGTTCTTGGCACAGGGGATTTCCCTCGAGCCAGCCTCTGGTTTCTAAATTCCGATTCAATTTGGCAGCATATGATGGCTTCTAATACGTTCAGTGACAAATGTTATCTCACTTACATTCCTGCCTGCTCCCTGTGGGATGTCCAGAGATCAAAAGGTGGGGTTGGCAGGCTGTGGGAGTGATGGCCAATCCGAGAACTTCAGCAGCTCCACAGAGTTATTGTAATTATGTGCACAGAAATCTGACAAATACAGGTGGGAGGGAAGTGGGAGAACAGTCATTTTGTGTTTCTGTGTAAAGGTTACCTGTTCTTTATGCAGTCAGTTTGGGTGGTCAGCTTAGACAGTCAGCTCGGTTTACAGATGGAAAAAGAAAAAAATATTATAAAAATGTTACCTGTAAAATTAGGCATCAGCTTTTGTTTATGGATTAAAAACATACAAAATTACAACAACAAAAATGGGTTAGCTTGTTCATGGATGAGTATATGATGGTTTACCTGGTTATATTGGTTAGCAGAACATGCTAACTTACATCGTGGAAGGTGGTGTTCCCGATATTACCTTGCAGGGGTGCATCTCTATAAGGCAACGCTATAGAAAGGGACCACAAGATTTGTTGGTTTAACCTGTTAGGAGACGTGAAGACGGCTTTATACATGTTATGTTTTAGTGTTATGTTTTGGTGTATTGTGGTGTTTGAGAGTTCCCTCAAAGTATTGGCATTTTGACTCAAAATATTAGGGATTTTTTCTTAGTAGGGTTGGTGAGGTTGATGAATAGGACTTAAAGTGCTGACAAAGTAGTAGATTCTATTTCAGTGAATTGGAGTTTGAATGGGCTCGAGGAGCACTTGAAAGAATTGTACATTGGCCTTTGAGGGCAGAGAACACAGAGAGGGCGGTGCATGAAGCCTACCATTGTTCATGCTGGAGAGCTTGGAGGGCTCGTTGTTATTTTGAGAGAATCGGTTCATTATGTATGCTAATTCAAAAATGCATTGTGGTCAATAGAGGAGCACAGCATTGATGGCAGGGTACATTATTCAGGGGTCAGCAGAAGTCGCAAGAGCGGCCTCTGCTTATTGGCTGGTGACCTCTGCCAATCGCTTGCGACCTCTGAGGGCGTGTGGCTATCTGAGGTGGCGTGGCCACAGCAAACCCGGTGCCAGGTGTGGGTTCCTCCATTTTGCCTTGCCTCACAAAGCAAAAGCACGTGTTGTGTAGGTGGTTCACTGCTGGTTCTTTCTTTCCCTTGTGTCGATGAGCGAGCTCCAAAAACAAATATGGTAAGACTCAAGTGAGAGCAGGGTGCGTCGGTGAGAGTGTGCTTTGCTGGGTGGGGACCGGGTGGGCCCTCTCCTTGTCGTGTGGTGTGTGGCGTGCTGCTGGTCATGGGCTGCTGTGCCTGCCTGTGGCCTGCAGGGCCTTGGTGCCGGCTGTGGCTACCCAGGCAGGACTCACTCACTCCTTCTTGCCCGGCCTCAACCGCACCTATTGTGTGGGTCAGGTCGGGCTATGTTTTATATCTATATAGTCTTGTTGTTGGCGTTATCCTTATGAGAGGACAGCATAGACTCCCATGTTCCTCTGAGCTTAATATAACTGTATCATTTCCCAGGCCTCCTCTGTAAGCCACCAGAGAGATTTACTTTTTTACTGCCACATGATGCTGTTTGAAATGCCAGTCGATGCCCGCCATCTCTGACCACCCCCCCCCACCTCCCCGGCACTGGAACAGATTTTAAAAAAAATTCTATTGACTCGAGGGGCACACGCACTCTTGGCCGCACATCAATGGGGACAAACCTGACTTTTTAGTCAAGTAAAGCTAAATTGGCGATATGCTGAACAAATTAAAAGTGGACGGAGTGGACGTAGAGTGACAGTCCTGCCCTGCTAGAGAGGACTGCTCTCCCTCCTACCTGCTTCCTGAGTCTGTTTACCATTGCTGTACTGGTGGGTGGACCCACAGTACAAAAGAACATTTACGCCGCGGAGCGGCCGCAGAGTGGACGTAGAGTGACAGTCCTGCAGTCCTGGCAGGCCGGGCTGCCAGAGCCAGGGCTGTCATGGACTCCCCTTCCCTCCTCGAAGAAGATGGACGGTGCCTTCGCAGCGCCTGCCTCAGAGCCTCTACACCATCAAAAAAAACAATAACTCTGCAAGACATAACCAACACAAAGTTGGATCAGCCACCACGTCCAAAAACAAAAGGGAAGCCCAAGGCCATTAAACCCCTCAACGCACCCCAGACAAACATCATCCTCATCGAAACGACTAACCTGGACCCATCGACCGCTGTGACGAGGTGTTGCAATGAAGATTCCAACGCTCCGGGTCCCGGCCTTCTGACCTCGGCTTCCCCTGAGTCGGCCCCTGGGGAGGGGGAGCAGGGAGTTGCGGAGGGCGTGGGCGCGTGGGCCCGGAGGTCACCGACAGCGACACCTCTGGACCATGAGCCCCGGAAAAGGTGGAGCATCGATGAGTTCTGTGGGGAAATCGCGAGGGGAGGAGCGTCTGCCACGCCACCGGCTTCCTTGCTGGTGGGATTGCAGCAACCAGGGTCAGCCCTGGAGACGGCTGTGGCGCTTCCCCGGGAAACCATCCGCAATGTGCAGGCTCAGATCCACGTGGAGCCGAGCACTGCAACTTTGCCATCCCTGGGGGAGTTGAGTCAAGAAACACATGAGGCCCTGACGACAAACGACAGGAAGCGACAAAGACCTGTACAACCCCAAAAAGCGGGGAGTACTTACCACAGGAAAAATGCAAAAGGCTTAATAAAAGGGCTTTTGACCAAAGGAAAAGGTCTAGCCCGGAAAAAAAAACATAAACACCGAAGGCAGTGCCACAAATTTGAGAGACTTCTTTAACCTCAAACCAGCAATTACCAATGCTAGAAGGGTCGAACTAACTGACCTTGAAATCCTAGAGGCTTTGAACGATTGTATGCCGGTATCTAAACAGAGACGGATTGAACACTTTACATCACAGGTTCCTCCTAATCCGGCAAAGGAGGTCTTTGCCCCTGCTGAGTCGAGCAAAGAGCAGTTGCCTTCCATCAGCAGAGCCCTAAGTTCCCAAAAACTGACGGCTCATCAATCAGCACCACCCACTGAGAATTCTCTGAACCTAGAGCTGGCCGAGGGGACAGAGTGCCCCTCCACAGTACAAGAGACGGTGACCAAATCTCCTATTCTGAAGGAAAATGACCAGCCACTCTCTTCACTACTAGAGACTAAAACTCAAAAGTTAACAGAAACCTCAATGGCACTTGATGCTATTATTCCATTCCCGGAACCCAACCATTTGAAGTTGGCGATGAACTCAAAATCAACCACCAAAGACTTAATCACCACTATAGACCTAGATAAAACTCCTTCACTAACGCCTACACTTACTAACACTACGGAAAGGCAGTTTCTGGATCGAGAAAAGTGTGGCGGACAAACGGAGGGGCAAGAGGCAACGTTGGCACAAGGGGACAACAACGAAAATACACTCGTAGACATCGATAAAGATCCTCTGGAAAATGCGCAAAACAAGTTGGAGCAAAACTCCAGCCTACAGTCAAACGACATACTATCACGTAGAAAAAAAAACAATCTCCAAACACCTAGTACTGACCAAGAGTTTTGCGACCACCCAAATGTGCTCAAAGCATGCAGAAAAACAACAGATTTTAATAAACCATGCTGCCCGTTCCAACCAGGTTCCCTGTCTGACCGGCTCAACCCTTTGGAGAAAGGGAGAACATCTGAACCCACAGAGCAGAACCTGAGACCTCCCATGGCAAACAACTTGGACATGCCTGCAATAATGTCGACAGTGACAATTGCTCTCTGCCCATTCATGAAAGTGTATGAAGGGATAAGTGACACACTGAAAGACCACACGTCAATTCAAGCATCGTTACTGACTAAATTGTCTTTTATGGAAGCCTAAATTATAGCGCAGGAAAACACCAAAGTAAGTGAAGCCCAAACAAGGGCTTTGGGTCCAGTGGGGACTGGGCTAGACCAGTACCCTAAAAGACCATCTAACAAAGAAGCTGGTACCCAAACAGCACTCACGATTGATCTAACTGAGAGGTCTAATGTGCCGCTGAAAGCAGCAAAGGCAAATCCCAAAGAGGAGCCAAAGTCTGAGACGAGTAAAACTACATCAACGTTAGAGCCAGTATTTGTGCTAAACAAAACGAATAAAGGGACGTCAAAAGAAAATTAAAAGCCGAGAAACAAGCTAGAAAAAAAAACACCCTCAGTGGCACCAGCGGAAATAGCAATGACAATTGAAGTCGCGAGGACAAACAAGTCACCAAAGACAACAGAAGAATTCTTGCAGTCCGACGACTTGATAAACTTGAGTACTTACTCCGACGATGAAGTCCCGCAGAAAATAAGAGCTGAAAAAACAAGAAAGGAGTCAGTTGGCCTCATTACGAATCAGGCGTTAAGGGGTTAACAGCGCCGTAAACAGCGCCGACCCTTAACGCCTGATTCCAAGGTCCCTTAGCGCCATGGTGAGTTTAACGTCTGCTTTTTGCAGGCGTTAAAATCCATGGCGCTAAGGGACCTTGGTGCTAATTACGCCACCGTAATTTACGGTGGCGTAATTAGCGCCTTCCCCACTCCCATTATGCCCTATGGGGCAAAAATGGGAATGGGGAAGGGTAAAATGGGAAATGGGGATTTACCGCCCCACTCACCTTGGAATGGGGCGGTAAATCCGCCATCCACCATGGTGTAAACGTAGTTTACACCATGGTGGTAAGGGTACGACCCAGGCGGTAACTTACCGCCTGGGTCGTAATGAGGCCCAGTGACTGTAACTCCCTGACATCTAGAAAACCAAAGCAAACTTAACAAAAAAGAAGAAAAAGTTCTCGAAGTCCCAGAAAAAAGAAGAGCTGAGAAATCAAGAAAGGAGCCAATAACTAAAACTCTTCGAGATACAGAAACTGTAAATAAACCCAATAAAGAAGAGGAAAAAAGCTCATAGAGCGGAGAGTGGACACGAAAACAATAGACATGGAAATCGAAAAGGGCCTACAAACTCTACAAAATCAGAAAATGACACGAGTACTCTGCGGAAGCAACACAAGAGGCCCGACATGTCATCTTCCCCCCAGAGAGCAACTAAAAGACACAAAACATCGCCAGAGCAAAGCGAAACATCAGACGGGCCTTTTAAACTCCACTATGTTTCTAAAACGGCAAAGTACAACAAAGTACACATCAAAAAAGAGACCACAAGATGGATTATGAAACTAGAACAGATCGAGGGCAACGACGACGAAATTACGTTAAACCGTGAGTCAGTGCTCGCTTTGTTCAGTTACATTCCATCATTACACCAAATAAGGTCTGAAGACTTAATAATTGTTGACCCGAGTCACAAACGGGGAAAGGCACTGGCCCACTTGTATATTGCTTCCAAGAACATAAAAAGTCAGCTGGAAAAAGACTCCAGCAAACTGCTCAAAATGGGGTATGACCTAACAGAGTCAACAAGAGAGACTACTTCAAGGTTCGGTGCAGCTCCGCCTTTACGTAAACGCTCCCCGAGCCAGAAACGAGACACAGAGGCCACAAACCATTCTCAAGACCGAAGGGGGAAATCCAAGGACCACCTTAAGGAAATTATACACTACAGTCGAGTTGAAAACAGCCGATTGAAGAAATCTCCAGAGCGAGCGTCGGAAGAGCACTACCACAGGACACCGATGAGGAACAGAAAGTGCCGTGAAAGAGATCACTCAGCCTCAGAGAGACCCTCTGTTAAGCCTCACCATGACTCACTGAGGTTAAACACTCGTGGACGAGAAGTGAAATCAGCCAAGACTGTGGTTTTGCCCACCAAATCTCCGGCAAGAAACTTGTGGGCATGGCTCCCTAAAATGCTACAAAAACAACACAAAAGTTAGCAATCCTTGATCCCGGAGCAAGCCGACCAACTGCAACGCGACACAAAGCCAGCAACAGGCGGACTAAAGCTTTGCTCCTGGAACACAAGAGGCCACGGTCATCTCACGGCACCTAGTGACGTAAAACTAACAGAATTTGACATCCTCTGTTTCCAGGAGACTTGGCTAACAGAGTCGCCATCCCTTCACGGGTATGACATTTTTCTGGTCCCCGCCAAAATAAGGCCCGCTGGGCCGTCCTTCATCGGGAATCTTGACAGCGATTTGACACAACTGTGGTCTGTCCCATGCAAAAGTGTTGAGAAGCAATCAATTTTTACTTATGATCAGTGCAAAGCTGGCCGAGTCTAATACAAATGAAGCAAAAAACGCAAAATCGACAATAGTCATAATGAACATTTACTGGAATCCATCCGCCGTTGAAGCCAGTAACTTTTTGAGATCGATTGAACAAGCCTATGACACGGCTACTGCCACGCATGCTGCTTCACACCTATTGCTGTGTGGTGACATCAACGCTTCTTGTGGTCAAGAAAAACAAAAAGAACACTCAGCTCAAAAAGCTTCATCTACAGTCTCAAGAGGGATGGGATGGACAAAACTGATGTCATCTAGAGAACTACATAACATGAGCGAGGTCCCACCTAAAGAAACCTTCATCCCCACATGGGAAAACGGTTCAGCCAGCGCAACGATTGACTATATTTACGTATCCCACAGCCTGGCCAGATTAATCATGGAATTCGGGGTGACACGGACTAGCAAAAGCGATCATAACCTGTTGTATGTCACCTGGCCGATAAATCTGAGTCTAACTTCAAAGTCAACCACGCTCTTGGAAGCAAACACCAGAGGAACAAAAATAAAACTGTTAGCCAAAGCAATAATCGACCTTAAACAAAAGTACTGTGCACAAAACTCCAGCACTCTAGTAAACGAGATTGACTACCTGCCACTCCTAGAGATCTACAAAAAGAAGAGGGGTCCTAAGAACAACGTAGAATCCAGGAAGCATGTGTATGACAAACTTTTGGTCGAAAAAAAGGAAAGTTCTAAGAAAAGTGAAGAGGACAGCCCTAACCCGAGGCCCCATAAAAACAAACAAGACAGTTATAGAGGCCACCAGGGTTTACAAATCATGGCTCAAACACCATCGGGCAACACTATAACAGCAAGACGCCGAGGAAATCAAAACAGCTATACGAGGGAACAAAAGCCGTGAATTCTGGTCGCTCTTAAATTCAACTACACCACAAGAGACACCAACCATAATCAACAATGTAGGAGAATCCGTCTGGGTGAACTTCTTCAGAACCCTTTTCGCCCCACCAAAAACAACAAAGGCAACTAAGCAGAACACTGAACCAGCACAATGGATCACTCTGGATGATCGCGAAGACATAAGCCGCCAGATCAGGTCACTCAAGAACTACAGAGCTCCCGGCCCAGACGGGATCACTAACGTGGACCTAAAAAAAACCTGAAGAATGGACAGCGCTCCTGTGTGAAATTTTCCGCAGATGTGCCCAATCCAAATCAATCCCGCCTTCATGGAAGTCAGCGACGGTGGTCCCCATCTTCAAAAAAGGGAACAAGAGTGATCCGGCAAACTATCGCCCAATCGCCTTGCTAGACTGCATAGGCAAAGTGTTTGGGTCCCTCCTTTTAAATGAATTTAAAGCATGGGCAAAAACGGTGCCCTGCGAGGACCACTTACAATCAGGGTTTAAGAAAAACTTTGGCACATCAGCAAACATCCTGATAATGAACACCATGAAACATAAAGTGCTCGAGGGAGGTCCTAGGATCTTCATCGTCTTTGTGGACCTTACCCAGGCCTTTGACCGTATAGACAGGGCACTGCTATGGGACAAGCTTGAGGCATGGAGCTGTGTTTCTTCTATCTTAGAGCCTATCAAAGCGCTGTACTCGGACACCAACATGAGGGTGCGCTTGGATCAACAAGGATCTTTATCCACTCTGATACCCACGCAAAGGAGTGTTAAACAAGGATGCCCTCTGGCTCAGGCACTGTTCTTGATATTCCTCTGAGACATCAAAACATCTGCAGAAACCGTTCGTAGTTTTGCACCAAAAATCAGAAAATCGCATGTGGGAAGGCTCCTGTACGCAGACGACGTGATACTCCTAGATTATACACCAATAGGACTGCAACGTCAGCTGAGCAACCTTCAGATATACATGGAAAGAAACAACCTGGAGATAAACGACAAGAAAACCAAACTTATGTCTTTGGCCAAAAACGCCAAAATCAACGCAAAAACGAAACTAGTGCTGAACAAGAACCAGATTGAAAATGTGGCGCAATTTAAATACCTGGGCGTTATCCTGCACAACTCCAAAAATGAGATAGGAATGCAAAATCTCCTAAAAGACAAAGCGAGAAAACTCACGGCACAAGGCAAACCCATTGATAGAAAGTTTGGGCGATTTTCCTTGATCCCGGTGATCAATTTTTACAAAATGAAGGTGGTCCCAACCCTAGTTTACGGAGCAGATGCTATGCCCAACATTCCTTCATCGCTTTGGCCTACCCTAGAGGCAACGTTTTGGCGGGCTATCCTGGGGCTTCCAAAATGCATGCCTATAGCTTGTATAAAACAAGAACTTAGTTTACTTTCCCTCGAGGGATCAGTAAGATGCAACTCTATAATGCTCTAACGCAAATGCCAACCTGCGGAAAATCCTTCAGTATACCATCTGATCCTACAAGAAATAAATGACCAAAAGTGCAAGATGTTAAACAGCTGATCAAATCGGATCAAGGAAATCCTCCAAGAAGTTTCATCTGACGTAGAGACTCTCAATAACAACCCAGTAAAAGTACTGAATAGAGTGAAGGAACTCGACTGGATTAAAACAGCTGAGAAAGCCGCCTCAAACAAGCTAACGAGACACTTGCCGATGGCCATTCGCAAACTGAACGAGCTTCAACCATTCATCAAACAGTTCTCGTCCAAGCAAGCAAGGTCCCTGCTAATAAGAGCAAGATTGAACTTGTTACATACAAATGAGATCGTATTCATACGGGGGCGCGCAACAACTAACGCCTGCAGATTTTGTGGACAAACGGAAGTAACGGAAACTATCCGCCACTTGCTGCTGTCTTGTCCTGGAACTTCGAAGTTAAGATCACCTTATCTGAGACATATTTTCTCGGACTTCGTGCTGCAGGATGAAGCACTTTCCTGGGCAAGGCTAATAGCGGGTGACAAGACCCCATGGCTGTTGGCAGCCTACAACATCTTACGCAGCTTACAAGAAACCTTTCAGGCCTCAACAGACTTAGTGGCGTCTTGTACCTCACCAACTTTCTTACCACATAAAAACAAACTGCTCCGCTGACAGCTCTATAGAGACTCAAGAAAGGAAGATAGACAAATACAGATAAACAGAAAATCACCCTTTGTAAAAAATCTTAAAGATTAAAATACAAAAAAAACAAAATAATTGTCAGATGACAGGTCAATTGAAAAGATAATTTATAAACATTGCAAAGCTAACACATTTTTTTCAATTAGGTTTTAAAAAAAGAAAACTCAGACAGAACACGGAAGCGTGTCTGTTGGCAATAGCCACTTTTCTGCCGGAAATTAGCTTTCTGCTTTATTTGTGGCTCACGCTGGATTCCATTATGCAGGATATTGGGTAGTTACTCACAGCATTTGTTGAAACCCATTCCCATAAAATAAGCCCCCTAAATCGCTGCAATTGGGGGTGCCTCTTGAGGACTCGCAGTTCTCTCGGCTATGGTGCTTTGGTTTTTGCCCCCCACTTTTCTTGGGCTAAAATATGGCAGCGATACATGACTCCTTTCATTTTCTAGTGAGGCTGTAGGAGACATAACTCACAATAAATTGGGCCAGCCCTGCACTCTGGTGCCAGCATGCCCAGGCACACCACCCAGATTTGCGCACAGTAAAACACAGTGTTTAGTGCCGCTAGGCCTATTGAGGAAACATTACAAAAAAGCAACTATTTTTACTTATACTGTTAAAGTAATATTATTTAAGGACCTACTACGGAAACAGGTATGTTGAATAATGAGCTGCACAGCACATATTTTATATATATTCAAAGGGTCTTATTATGACAGGGACTCTGGCTCACCTCCTGGTGCTCACCGCCCATTCCAATTGGTCAGATGAGCCCTTTGACTGGGTTTCTACCCACAACCATGATGGACCCTAAGCAGTGATGAAAGTTTACGATAAAGAAATAGTGCAACTATGCCCCCCCCCATTGCACACTGCACCCCCTTCACCCCTCCTTCGTCCTATGCAAATCCCCTACCTGGGTTCTACCTGCCCCCCCTACCCCTAACCTTGTGTTTTACAACAGTCCTATTAAAACTGAAAGAGACATAGTCAACGGACATCCCTCCTAAACTCAGCATTCAATTCGGGTCATTGCTCCCCACAAGATGCAGCTATGTGAACTCCTCCCCTTTGTAATCGCCCTCTAAAGGGACATGCCATAGACCCACCATATCCACCCCTGTTTCCCACACTAACACATGAGCAAACCGCTTTTCAGATAACAGGTGTTGGTTGAGGTGCAACTTTATAGAATGAGTCTGCCAGGGCTGGAAACAGCTGACCACTGAAGGTGCAGAGCTGCGTAAAGCTCACGAAAGGGCCCTAAAATGAAGTGAAGCAAAACTGTCTTGGTAAACGCAGGGTCGAGTCCCAATAGGGACTGTAAAACAGCAGAAATGCCTGTCACCCATTGGTTGAGAAGAGGAAGGGAACAGTGGCTGCTTGTTTTTAAGAGAACTCTTCTTCGCATCATTTCTCTACCAGCCAGCCACGATCACTGCCCCCAGCATCTCTTCAATCTGAGGCCAATCTTGAGCTGTGACCCCCAGCAACTGCCCCATGTTGCCTCTCATCAGTCTTGTAACACAGCAATATATTACTTTCTCTATTTTCATTACAGTGCTTAAAATGTGCACTTTGCAGAGTTTGCATTATTTATCCCTCGTGCACATGCCCTTACTACTTTAAGTAGCAGAGGGTGTTTTTCTCTAATGCCATTTGCAATGCCCTCTCTCAGTGTAGGATGCAGGTCGGGGTTGAGTGTGCTCGGCAACTGCCCTGAACCCGCCCTGACCTGGTGTGTGAAGATGTGCTGAGTCGAGAGTGCATTTACATTACTCACTACTGTGCAGTGGGTCAGATGTTAAAGTCCTGGGCTCAAATCTCAGCATCCATGTGTGTCCCTGGGCACATTGCATCATCCCCTTTCACTTCGCAGATCAGGAGCATTAGCTGCCAGGGGTGGCCTAGCCGATAGGGAAATCTGGAGATTTGCTGGTAGGCCTCTGCACCCTGTTCCTCTCTTGTGTGACCACTGTGAACATTCTTTTCAGGGCCTCTTTTGGTTCCCAGTCCTCATCTGTTAGCTGATTGTGGTGCCAAGTGAATATCTGGAAAATCACAGTGTTACCTTGGATTATGCTTAATCACGTTGAAAATGTATCGTTTACAATTCACAGGACATGCAAGTCGAGCAATGTCTTTATGATAATGTATGGTCAGAGGTTCTTATTCTGTCACTGCTATTCGATTAAGAGCTTCATTGCACAGTGCATTTACCAACTCACTTGCATCATCTGCCCTGTAAAAATAAATATCTTATACATGCTATGTTATGTTATGTGTGACGTCCCGATTGTGCACTGGGCATGTGCAAGCCTCGCTTGGGGCCTGCACATGCGCAATGTAATAAAGGAAGTCCGTGCAGCAGTTGCCGCCGGGTGATGCAACCGGCAATGCAACCGGCAACATCGCGTCTGACTCCTCTGTGCATGATTGTGCGTGTGCATGTGTGAGTGGCTGCCCACAGCACGCTGGGCCACACAACAACTGGCGACGAGGCGGGATGCTGCACGAGCGCTCGTGAAACACACATGGCACGTTGTAGCAGCGACGTCACGGCAGATGAGTCACGGACCCGGCGGGTGCATTCCGGTGACGTTCTAGAAGCAGGAGCACAGTGGTAGCAGCCTGAGAAGGTGCTTGTGCGCCACTGGCTCCATTTCTACAAATTTTTGGAACTTCTGGCTATCCTCCACACACAGAGGATGGCCCATTGAAGACAGGCACCACATGAAGGGGACCTGGAAGTGGCAAAATGAAACAAGGGGGCCACCCCACGCAGTAAGAGAAGTGAAGGTACGTGCAATACCCTCCAGAGTCAGGTTTGCGGCCTCCAGCCCAGCAGGAGGTGCCTGTGCGACCTGTGAACATGGCAGACAGTGATGGAGAGGCAGAAACTGCAGCGGTGGCGGCGAGAGCACAACAGGGAGCCTTGTTACCCATGCAAGAATTTGATGTGTCAGGCCCCCCTTCGAAATTGGGCCCAAGATGGTGGCTTTGGATCAAAAAACTGGATATGTACTTTACAGCAACGGGGATTAATGATGACAATGCAAAGAGGGCCACCTTGTTATACTCGGCAGGCCTAGAGGACTTATGCATTTACGAGTCCCTCAACTTGCAGGTAGGCACATACGCTTAGGTGAAGAAGGCGCTGGAGAACTATTTCATACCGCTCTCGAATGTCGACTACGAGAGGTTCCTCTTCTGCGGGGAAAAGCAGAGAGAGGAGGAGTCGCTCGACCAGTTTTGTGCCCGGCTTCGAATGATGGCCACCTCTTGTCGATGGGACAATGATGAGTGCATGATACGTAATCAGGTTCTACAGGGTTGGAGCTCCAGCAAACTGCGGAGACAAGTGTTAAGAGAATCAGGCTGGTCCCTGCAGCAGATATTGGACAGTGGCAGAACATTTGAGCTGGCCGAGTCCAGAGGTGCGAAAATAGATGCGGCGGTGCGTCCAGGAGCATCGGAAGAAGCATTCGCCATGGGGAAACGGTCGATGTCAAGAGACAAGTGGGGGCAGAGAAAGCAGGAAAGTCGCTCGACTGCGGGGTCTGATGGCATTTGCCAGCAGTGCGGCTATGATCTGCCCCATCCAGAGGAATGTCCTGCCAAGGACAGGTCATGTGGCAGATGCAATGGACCTGGCCATTATGCCCGAATGTGTCCCTCCCCCGCCCCGGTGTCAGTGCAGAGAGGCCCAGCCAGAGCACGTGGCGGTGGCTCAAGGAAAATGCAAAGCATTGCGGCGTTGGAGCAGGAGATACAGAGGCTTCAAATGGCAGAAGAGGAGGAGGAGGAAGAAGAAGAAGTATTCTTCATCTCTAACATTGCTTCAGGTGCCAAGAACAAGAGACAGCCCAAATGCGTAGTGGACATCCAGGGGGTGCCGACGCAAGTGCTCATCGACACAGGTGCATCGGCCTGTGTGCTGGCCGCAGACCACTATCGGCGGATTCCGGGACCTCCGGCGCTAAGCACATCAACTGCCAAGATCTTTACATTTGGAGGGGATACCCCCCTTCCAATTGATGGCGTGTTTGTAGCGCCCGTGTCCAAGGAAGGCAAGACCATAAAGGCACGGTTCTTCGTTATGGACGTGAGCCGCCACTCGTTACTTAGCTGCGCAGCGTCCGAGGCCCTGAACTTGGTCCATTTCACGATGGCAGTCTATCAAATGGACATCGAGGTGCTGTTGAACAAATTTACAGGCATTTTTGAAGGGGTCGGAAAGTTAAAAGCACCACCGGTGCGGCTGCACATTGATAATACGATCAGGCCAACCGCCCTGAAGCACAGGCGGATTCCGTTCCACCTGAGAGAAAAGGTGGAAGAGGAGCTTTGCTCGCTGGTCAACAATGACATAATTGAAAGGGTGGAAGGGCCGACACCCTGGGTATCCCCCATAGTAGTGGCGCCAAAGCCGAAGCAGCCAGGGGCTGTGAGAATTTGTGTGGACATGCGTCTCCCCAATGCCGCAATAAAGAGGGAAAGGCACCTCAAGCCAACGCTGGACGATATTATAGGCGAACTACAGGGAGCGAAAGTATTTTCGAAATTAGACCTACGAGCGGGCTATCACCAGCTTGAGCTCCACCAAGACTCTAGGTTCATCACCGTCTTCACGATGCACGAGGGGCTTTACCAATTTAAACGTCTGAGTTTTGGCATCTCCTCAGCGGTGGAGGTTTTTCAGAACACTATAAGAGGGGCACTCGCAGGCCTAAAAGGGGTGTTGAACATAAGTGACGACATCTTGGTGTTTGCGGATACTGAAGCCGAGCACATGAGAAGGCTCGAGAGCACACTCAAGAGGTTGCACGACCTAGGCCTCACCTTGCACCGCCAGAAATGTGA
The DNA here is from genome assembly GCF_040938575.1 of Ambystoma mexicanum. Lineage (NCBI taxonomy): Eukaryota > Metazoa > Chordata > Amphibia > Caudata > Ambystomatidae > Ambystoma > Ambystoma mexicanum. The sequence continues at coordinate 1,224,109,317 of NC_090930.1, read as the reverse complement.
GTTCCTCAAAGATCGGAATTGGGTTTTTTGGGTTCATATTTCACGCAGCGGGAATGTCACCGGACCCGGAGAAGATCAGGGACATTCGAGAGGCAGCGGCGCCAACTTCCCCCACGGAGGTAAGGAGCTTCCTGGGGATGGTGAACTATTGCGGACGCTTTATCAAGGGCCTCGCCTCCTTATCAGAACCCTTCAGAGCATTGACCTGAAGCGATGCAGTGTGGAAGTGGGAAGGCAAGGAGCAGGAGGCGTTTCAGGCCCTCAAAAATGCCCTGTCGGATGGGGACACTATGGCCTACTTTAACCCCGCCGTAGAGTCAGAGATTGTTGTCGATGCCAGTCCGGTGGGAGTGGGGGCAGTGCTCTTGCAGCCGGATGGAAGAGGAGACATGAGACCCGTTGCGTACGCCAGCAAGGCCCTCTCTGACACTGAAATGCGATACTCGCAAATTGAGAGGGAGGCGCTCGCCATTTTGTGGGGCTGCCACCATTTCCGCCTATATATCTTGGGAAAGCCTGTGATAGTGGTAACGGACCACAAGCCCCTACTACCAATACTGGCGGGTCTATCTTCGAAGCCGCCACCAAGAATAGAGAGGTGGATACTGGCCCTGATGGAGTATGGGGTGCGACTAATATATAGGCCAGGCACCAACAATCCGGTGGACTACCTATCACGTCACCCCAACGCTGGAGGTGACAACAAAGGCGGAGAGGTGTCAGACTGCCAGGGACTAACCTGTCATGTGGTGGTTGGGGCGCTCCCCGTAGTGTTGTCGAGATCGACCATTGCCTCAGAATCATCCAAGGATGAAGTTTTTGACATCACTAAGGAGGCCATTAGAAGTGGAGAATGGAGGGAGATGCTGCGCAACAACTCACAGCGGCAGCAGGAGGCCCAGAGAGATCTTCAGTCACTCTGGTGGGTAAAGGAGGCGCTCTCAATCTCAGATGATGGTCTGCTACTGAGAGGGAGGCAAATTGTAATCCCGCAGACACTAAGGAGGCGTGTGCTTGAACTGGCCCACATCGGACATCAAGGGGTGGTCAAAACGAAAGCGAGACTACGACCAAAGGTGTGGTTTCCGGATCTAGGAGAAAAGGTTGAGGGCTTCGTGAAGAGATGTTTGGCTTGCCAGGCGGCGACCCCAGGAGAAAGGGCTCCCCCTATAAGCTCGATGGAGCGGAGTGAGAAGCCGTGGGGGACAATCCATGTAGATTTTGGTTTGACGGGTCGGGGCATGTATTTCCTGGTAGCCGTTGACCAATGGTCGAGATACCCGGAGGTGGAGGTGGTAGAATCGACGGCAACAGAGTTCACCACGAGGGCATTCGACAGAATGTTTGCAGCACACGGCTTTCCGGAGATGCTCTGCTCCGACAACGGGCCACCGTTTACCGGCAACCAATTTGCGCAATACCTCCATGATAGGGGAATACAGCACCGCAGAGTCTCGCCACTGTGGCCTCGCGCTAACGGAGAAGCGGAAAGAATGATGCGCATGCTGAATAAAGTGCTGAGGATCTCGGCCAACGGAGGTGACGACCTGCAGAAGAAGCTAGTGGAGTTCTTGCGGGAATATCGACCACACCTCATCAGTCCACGGGTGTCGCCCCGGCGGAGGCTCTGTTTGGGCGCTGCCCTAGAGGAATGATACGTGAAATGGAGGGAAGGAGTCTGGGCATCATAGACAATGAAAAAGTACGACAAGAGCGGGCCATACACAACCAGAAGGAAAGTGACAGACAAGGCCTGCAGGGCAAGGAGATCCGTGTCGGAGATTCAGTGCTAGTCAAGAACCGTCACCCCGAAGGAAAGCTAGCTCTACCGTTTGAACCACACCCTTGGAAGGTCACCCATGTAAAGGGGACCATGGTGACGGCCGCCTGTGAGCGTGGTACGGTCACGCGTAACGTGTCTTTCTTCAAGAAGGTGGACACATCCACAGGAATGTCCAGTGCACAAGCCGTGCCCGCCCAGGAAGAGGGCCCTGAAGAGCTGGGTGAGGAACCCATGAACATCGGAGCCCCAGCGGCGGAAGCGAGCACGGAGGCCCCACCAGTCACGTCGAGGTATCCCTCAAGAGTGTCCAGGAGACCGCCTGCCCGTCTCAAGGACTATGTTTTGGACTCAGGGGACTGAGCTCAGGATACCGGTGGCCGTCAGTAAGTGATGGGAAGAGACCTGCGGTCAGGTCGCTCCAGTTAATGTTTTACTAAGTTAACCTCATTTTGTTGTTTGTTGTTAAAGATAAAAAGGGATGTGACGTCCCGAGTGTGCACTGGGCATGCGCGAGCCTCGCTTGGGGCTCGCGCATGCGCAATGTATTAAAGGAAGTCCGTGCGGCAGTTGCCACCGGGTGATGCAACCGGCAACATCGCGTCTGACTCCTCTGTTCATGATTGTGCATGTGCATGTGTGAGTGGCTGCCCACACCACGCTGGGCCACACAACATTATGCACCACAGAAAGTCGCAAAGTTTGGACTTGGGCATAAATCACATATGTAGCTTTGTACAGGTAATTTTATGATTGCCTAGTTCATGTGATGAAGATTCAATTACAATTAATTTTATGTTTCTGAAATTGAGCTATTTTCTGGTTTTAATGATTTATTTACTTACGTTGTGCTGATAACATAACAGGAATATAGAGGAAAACAAAAATGCAGGAGTGACGTTGATCATTTTCCTAAAGAGTCTCTGAACTTTAGTAAAAAGAAAATTGAAGAATTATGCCCATGGCACATTGTTCGCTCTGTGCTGGGTGGGTATTATTCCCTGCACGTTTACAATTTGGATACACCCAGTACTGTCTGCTGCACGGGTTGCAAGGTGGCTTGCTGGGCACTATATGACACACTATATGACACACCATAATAGATGGTCATTGTGTTTCAGTTGTTGGTAGTGGACAGAGGGAATAATATCATATGGCAGATTCCACTGTCCCAGAACATTCCCAGGGTGCACTGGCAACGCTGGGAGATGCCCCACCCCTGATTCACACATGTCTGATCGTTATACATATACACCTGTAAATTAGCTTGGGGGCTGACCAAAGAATTGGTCAGCCGCCAGGCTAATTTACAGGCATAGATGTATAATGCCTGTAAATACCCTTAAGCAACTCAGCCAAATTAGAGATTTGTCAGCCGTGATCCGGATACCCCGATACTAGAAACACAACCAAATCATGCATCACTAGTCCTTCCTCAGACCATACGCTGATGTTCTGTTCTTACCTGTGTGTGCTGATCCCCCTCACTGGAGGAACAATTGTGTACCAAGAAAAATGGAGGGCTTGTCAGTTCTACAATCATGTTTAGTCATACCACTGTGCCTCTGGTAAACTGACCACCATGGCATGTTGCTGTATGTTTGCCATATGTGTAATGGATACAATCCCCATGCCTCTCTAAAATTCTATTAAAAATTAATATGGTGTGGTGTTGCACAAATGATTATTCCATTCTGATATTTGGTTTTATTTTCAGACCTGCATCATCCAGACCTGCATTTTCTTGTGGGAGTTCCTTCCATTCTGTGTTCTCAACTTCAGTAAACAGTACCACCATTGAGCAGCTGACATCCAACCTTATCTGTGACCCCTGTGGGAGGTAAATGAACATGAAGCAAAATATTGAAAATGGATAGCATATGTTAATGATCTGTTAGTCCTTATCTATTTATGCATTGCGGCATTGTCCTAGTTGTTCCAACACTAAGGATTGCTGTCTCTTCCATTGAAACTGAGAATGCCACAAAATTAACTTCAAACTGTATGACACTGAACACATCCTTCACTTCAGTTCTTTTTCAGGACCTAGGGGATTCCTTCTTTTTAGGGGCAGAGTTTGAGCAGGTTGCACTTGTTAATCTCTTAAATCTAACCTATATCCCTGACAAAAAGGACTGGCCTAAAAGTAAGCTACAAAAATAAATACTTGAAATCACTTCTTAGGTGTGTATATTTTGAAGTGGGACTATTTTGCTCACTATTTTATAAACTTGGAAGTAAAATAAATGGGTTCTTTTAGGGAGTAAAAATGTAAATCCAATTCCCCATGGTAGTATTTTGTAAGCAAGTAAAAATGCTTTAACTGAAAATCTGAAATGTTTTTCTATTAATTATGTTGCACCTAGTTACTCATACACATTAAAAGATACATGTGCATGTCTACCGATTGGGCAGTAACAATAGTACTTTTTTCCTGTGACACTACATGCATTACCTCTCCAAACATCCATGGAGCTGTGTATGTGAAAGCAGGGGCTCAAGGTCCACTGTGTTTTGTACTATTTTTTGTTGGGAGAATTTGTAATCTCTTTTTTTTATTTTCAGGGAGTATTAGCTTATTTTCTGGGAGTACAATGATATAGTTCTAAGCCAAACCAATACATTTCAGATTTGTCTCCTCTTTGGTATGCAGAAGAAGTGATCCTCCAAAGAACAAAACAAGTCAGGGGGACACCCAGGAATCCATCATTTGCTTGAATAATAGCTTCTGATTTAGCAGTACTAAAAGAACGAACATGTCTACACCTACAGGAAAACCCAACGATCCAATACAACGGTCAGTCTTTTATATTTTTCGTCCAAAACCAAGAGGAGCTGGCCCTACTACAGGCTCTGATTCAAGCAAGCGAAAGAGGTTGTCTTCTGATGATAACTTGAGTGGTAGTTCAAGCACAGCTGTACATGCTGTCCAACCACCAGCGAGCACATCAACTCTTGCTGGCCGTGGAGCTGTTTCTTCAGGTGCAGACAGTGCATCAACATCTGCATGTGCTGACATTGGTCCGATATCTTCACATGCTGACACTTTGTCTAGAGCTCCTCCTTCCTTGGCTGACATAGCATCTCCTTCATTTGTAGTGGCCACTGAAGGCTCTTCTTCACATGCAGACATTGCTTTGATGGTTTCACATGATGTTGGCAAAAGCAATACTTCAACTTTCCTGGATAACGCTGAATGTTCCTTCAATCCTGAAATTGAGGATTGTTCTTCCTGTGTTAGCATGTTTGATGATCACCTCCACTCTTGCTTGCTCTTCTGACATTTCATTCCTCAGGGAGAGAACAGGCAGCTCTTGGTTGCAGAGCGATGACAGTATGCAGATGTGTCGAGCTGAGCAGGGAATTCTAAGAAGATATCCAGCTGCCAATTTAGATGACAGCGTGGTGACTGATCTGTCACCAAATCAATACAGTGTCCCTGTATAGCCAAAACTTCCTACATATCCTGTAACTGCTTCCCGTAAGCTTATTGGAGACTACAAAACATATGCTTAGGTGGAGTCTTCAGGTCTGAAATATAAAGTATACTGCTTTGCATGCAGACACATTGGTTCTACTTCTGGAAGTGGGGGGCGTGCATGTGGCAATGTTCCATTTGGTGACATTGGCTTCAGTAAATGGGAAAAGACAGGTCATGCTTTAAAGACATACTCAGATTCTGATAAGCCTAAATCTTAGGTTGTATCTTGGGAAGACTTTAAGCGTGTACAACCGACCACAGACCGTCAACAATCAATTGTTTCCATGCTAGAAAAGGTTGGGGACCAAGAGTTTGAAGAGAATCGTCAACATGTGCTGCAGTTACTAAAGGTTGTATGTCTTTTGGGTCATCAAGGTCTTGCTTTCCGAGCCACAGACGAATCACAGCATTCCCACAGTAAGGGAATCTTCATAGAAATATTGCATTTGCTGTCTGATAATAATGAACTTCTTAAAGTAAAAATGCCTAGAAGATATGGGCACTACACATCTCCTGAGTATCAAAATGACATATTCTCAGTTGTGTCAAATTGTGTACGTCAGAATATCATTAGGAAAGTGAAAAAGCACTTTGCAGTTTTATTTGATGAAACCAAAGACATTTCACATAAAGACCAGATGAGCTTTGTGATCCAGAAGTGGGAACATTCAGGAAAAAGCCATGAGATGTTACCTCATGGAGAAGTTAGATGCCTCCAGTTTAGCTGCATCCATTGACAATTCTGTACGCAAAGCTGGCCTTGACTGGAAGAACTGTGTGGCACAATGCTATAATGGGGCATCAGTTATGGGTGGCTGTTTCAATGAAGTGTAAATGAAAATAAAACAAGTTGCTCCACAGGCAATTTACATTCACTGTCATGCACATCATCTAAACCTTAGTTAGTGCAAACTATCACTAACATACAAACAGTGAAAGATTTTTTCTCAACTTTGCAGGCTGTGTATGTTTTCCTTTCACAAAATTCTCCTCGACATGAACTCTTTGTAAAAGCTCAAAAAGAAAGTGGTCTGGTTGTACACAAATTAGAAAGACTTGCTATCACTGGATGGTTTTATTGTTATCCTTGTGTTAACCATTGTAGTTCTTCTCAATGCAATAGAATCATAACAATGTGACAGTCAGGCTTGTTCAAAAGCCAGAGGACTTCTCTGAAATCTGCAGAGCTTTGAGTTTTTGCTAACTTTGTCAGCAATTCTGAAAAAGATTTGTCTGTTATCAGAAGTACTTCAGAGAAAGGATCTTAATTTGCCAGATGCAAGTGAAGTAATTCAAGTGACAAGAACTGACCTTGTCAACCTTCAACAAGAATGCCATTGTGTGCAAATCGTCAATTACGCAATAGATTTGGCAGAAAAATGTGCTATTGAAACAGTTGAAGACCACGACTGAAGAGCTTTACCATTATGGCAGCACCAACTGAGCAGCAAACTAACAGATAACTTTGTTGGTACTACTGTAGGGAAGAGACCATGGACATTATGAGGATAGAATGCCACAGACTGAACGGTTAAAAAAGAGGTGTTTTTCTCCAGCTTGGATAGGTTTTTAAGAGAGTTGGATGCTCATTTTATAAATAACATGGGGCTTATCAAGGCTGCCGGCATGTTCAATCTAAGGGCTAAACATTTCTTGGATGTTCTTGCTGAGCACTACGTAGGGCCCCAAGTAGGTTATGCTGGATTACATACAGGCCTTGACACTGCAAAGAGATTTTTATCTGACAAGAATTTAGCAGGTATTCACTCTGTCAGGTACTATCTCTATACATAACCAGGAGACTTTTCTGAGATCCTAAACCTGTTGGATGTGGTCCTTGCATTGCCAATTACAACTGCAACAAATGAGAGGTTCTTCTCCTATTTGAAAATAGTTAAAAACTATTTGTGAAATAGATGTGCAGACAAGAGACTTAGTGATTTGTTGATAATGGCATGTGAACCTATGGAGGTTGATGAGGTACATTTGAGTGATGCCATTGACCGATTTGCTGCCATGCGCACAGGAGGTATCCTCTGAAAATATGACCCATTATATTCTTTGACATTGCTAGGTTATAGCTCACTTTTCTAGTTAGGCTCTTTTTTTTCAAATTACTCAGACCTAATCAGCATCACATATAGTCTTCAAATCCGTCTGCTCTTGTCCTACACTACCAGCTTCTTCTCCTCATGAAGTCAGCCATGATGCATCACTCATGCACTACCACCTGTTTCTGTGTCTTACCTTCAAAACACTGCATGGTATGTTGTTGAGTTTTGTCAGCAACCTATTGTTTACCAGTGAGCTTAGCAACAAAGAACCATTAAATCGGAAACATCCCAATTAAGAAGGACACCAAACACACTTACAGCCAGTCATGTGTGTCCTCAAAATGGAAGCATCTGCCACATTTCCCGGCATCCTACAGATTTTCAGTCTAAGCAACAGCAAGATATTCAATCAGTATTTTCCTGTGAAGCCAGACAGGCACTACTAGTAGCATACTGTGAAAGGGGTTGTGGATGCACACACCTAACATATTCAGAATCTTTAAGAAGTAAATGTAGATAGTTTTAAGTAATCTTTTAAGGTGCGGGGGAGGAAACGTAACCCTGGCACAGGATCACAAATACCTATCAGTACTGAGAAAAAAGAGGATCCATAGGTAGGAGCCCTCCCGTCCCCTGCACACTATTAATATCCCATGTAATAACGGTTAAGAATAAATCTAAAGTAAAGCATAGGTATATGGTAATGTACATTTTTAGTCATATAATTGCAAAGCAACAAAGTGTTTCAAATTAAAGAATTTAATGGTTGAAGACCATTTTTTTGAAGAAATATACATCAATAAATCTTATGATTCTGAGATCAAAAACAAATGTCAAATAATATACAATATACAAAATGTTTAGAACCATGTGGACCAAGTGTATATATAATTACAACTCAAGTAAAAAATGGCTGACGCGTTTCGGGATCCTGTCCCTTCTTCTAGAGCCAAGTGAATTGTAAACTGTAAGGGAAATGAAATGAAAAATAGGTATGTCAGGTTTTTTGGACTGGTGAATACTCATAAATTAAAGTGTTCGCAAAGCATGTATTTGGGTTAAAGGCAAGACCCATACATTATGTTGAAATCGATGAAATTCTTAAATTTCTGAAGAACCACAATATACATCATATGTATTGAGTCAATTACATATTCACCAAGAAGCACCTATCCCCATGGGGGAGTTGACAATGTGACCAATAAACGTTCTTAGTAGTCAATTTATCTGGATTCTAGCAGAGATGAGGTGAACAACCTAGATTGTCTACGTGAGAAAATCACAGGAGGTTCCCCAGTATAGTTACAGGACACAGACTAGTAAACAGAGGTAGAGACTAGCATACCTTAAAGTGTGTTCTTGAAAAGGAAAAGTAACAGCCTCAAGGGCGTGATGTGTGGGAATCGGTCCTTAGGTTTCAGGCTGAATGAACAACTTCCCTGTCAAGGCGGTAATCTAAATGTAAAAAGCAAACATATGCTGTAATAATAACGTCTGAACTGATAGGAACAGAATGTCACCTACGAAATACAATAGGTAGATGTAAGCTCTGAGACATATTGAGAAAGTGCTATTAAGTTAAAATGAAAGAGAAAACTAATAGAGGTCGGAGAGTAAATGTAAAGGCATACCTCTCACTATACGTGCAGTCAGGTCCAGGATAGTAACAATGCTCTTGAATATGTTGCGGGCTGAAAATAATGCCCAGTAGTAGTAAAGTCCTCAAGACGCAATGGGTGTGTCCAGTGCTCAAAAGAACACAGCCTATAACAAAAATGAATCATCTTGTTATCTGTAGTGTAATGCACTAATGAATCTAGTAGTAAAGCATGTAGCAAACCATGGATGGGTGCTACACGGAGGGTTCTGTTGCTTACCCAATGCTTGGATTCGAGTTGAGCATAAAAATGGCAATCCGGAGTACACGGAGCACACATCTCAAAGGCTGCATCTATAAATAACACTTGCGTTCCGAGTCTTCAAACAATGCACAGGCTGCGGGCTCCAGCTGCGAGTAGAAAGATGCGAGCGGAGCGTGCCTCTCAATGGTTAAGGTGGGCTGTGCTGTCGCTAGGGAAGCCAACCCAGACTACGGACTGGTATCTAGGGGCCTGCAAGTAACGAACACGCTCAAGTGAGCAAAAAAAAAAACGGACTGAGTTTTCTATTTGGGGAGAAACAGGTAATTCAAGAATCCATGTGGTGCATGGGCGCCATCATGGAATGGAGTTAGATAACACATTGCTAATCCATGTATTGTGATGAAATGTAGCCATAAGTGGTGAAATAATATGAAAATTGGACGTTCCTTAGCAGCGATATTAAATGATTGCTTCAAGTGAAGAAATGCTTGATTCTAAAACAGAATATAGGGTATTGTATTGGTGACACATGTCACGAGGAAATGGGTATAAAGAAAACCAAATTGAAATATAAGCAGCAAATAAAGATTGTAAAGTGGTCACAGTGACAGGCGGTGCAAGTTGACGCTCATTACCAATATAAATATATTGTATAATTATTGGTGTTCTAAGGGAATAACCCAATGTGTAGTGAATCTTCTATAAAGTCTTTGGCAATATTCTGCTTAACCAACCATTAATTCAGCCGGCCGGTTGACGAATCCCGGATTTGTCAATTTTTAACAGGTTTTCCACTGAACATCAATACCATCTTCGAATGCACAGTCATGGATGGATGATGCCAGTACGAGCTACATGCATATGTGAATACATAAAGTAAGGCAATGTTATTGTCATTCAATAAAAGTCAACAAAAATTAAAAACATATCCAGTCACATGTATTTCAAATAAAACATCTCAAGGAAAACTCCTCATTGAGTCCTCTAGTACTGAGAGTGTCCAGAAGATCTATCCAATATTTTTCTCTGCATGATAGGGTTGATTGGTAATCACCTCCTCTGTATGATTTTTTAACAACCTCCAAAACCATGTACTTCACTTGAGCTACTGTGTGTGAAGATTGTAAAAAGTGTCTGTCAAGGGGAGATTTCACATTCTTACATCTAATGTTGGACTTGTGTTCAGTTATCCTGTCTTTCACTGCTCTAGAGGTCTGACCAACATATAATTTACCGCATGGACATTTGATGGCATATATCACTCCTGTAGAAATACAGGTGGCAAAATCCTTCAGTTTGTATTTTTTGCCAGTCAGAGGGTGTGTTACGAATTCTCCTTTAATTACATTGTTACAATGTGTGCAGGTTAAGCAGGGATATGTTCCTTTCTTCCTTGAGCTTAACAACATCTGTTTTTCTTTCAGGGGCTTCTGGGCTCTCACTAGCTTATCCCTAAGGTTTTGTCCTCTTTTGAAAGCCATCATTGGGGTTTTTGGGAATAGCTCTTGTAGGAGAGGGTCACTATGGAGAATACCCCAGTGCTTCTTAATGCATCTTCCCACTTGAACACTTTGTCGGGAATATTTGGAGATATGGAGTAACGGTGCTTCTTTGCTTTTAACTTTGGGAGTCAACAGTTGTTCTTTGCTTATGGCAGACGATCTCTCTTTAGCTGCTGTTAGAGCCGAATGTGGATAACCCCTCTTCTCAAATTTGTCCAGAGGTTTAGTACACTCCACATCAAGAACTGCTGGGTCGGAAATGATTCTTTTGAGCCTTAGGATTTGGCTGTAAGGAAGACTATCCAAAATAGATTTCGGGTGAAAACTCGAGAAGTGTAATAAGTTGTTCACGTCAGTTGGTTTATGGTAGACATTCATTGATATCCGGTTGTGTCTGATTTCTAGGCAGATGGAGCCCCTATTTCCATGGTGAACTTAATGCTATGATGTGTTGTATTTAGGTAATTGAAGAATGATGTTAGTTCCTCCTGTGTTCCACACCAGATACCGAAGATATTGTCGATGAAACGTTTCCATAGCAGTATCTTATCTGACCAATCGATGTTTTCCAGGACGTGAGTATATTCAAACTTATACATGAATGTATTGGCGTACACTGGGGCCATTGCTGACCCCATTGATGTCCCTTTGATTTGTAGATAGTAATTTCCTTGGAATCTAAAGTAGTTGTTCTTAAGTATTAGATTCAGTAAGTTCATAATGAGTTGTGGATCTCCTCTGGTTGCTTGTGAATTCAAAAGTAGCCACTCTACAGATAGAATCCCTTCATTGTGCGGGATAGAAGTATATAGGCTACAAACATCCATGCTGAAAAGTATGCAGTCATCACTCAATGCTCTAACTTCTTGTATACAGTTGATGAAGTCAGTGGTGTCTTTGAGGTAAGTTGGAATAACTTGTATAAGTGGTTGTAGTAAACGATCAATATATATTGCCAGCGGATCAAATATGCTCTCTGTACCGGCCACTATGGGCCTGAAGGGAGGATCATTCCGGTTCTTATGGATCTTTGGTAGTCCGTGGAATACTGGTGTGATAGGGTGTTGATTGATAAGGAACTCACTTGTTTTAATGTTAATCCAATCATTGTCTACAGCTTCTTCCATTGCTCTCGCAATCAATGTACGTATCTTGATGATGGGATCTCCATCTAGCTTCGTATATGTGTCGGAATCATTGAGGAGTTCTAGGCATTTTTTTGTGTAGTCCATCGTGTCCATTACGACTATCGCTCTACCTTTGTCGGCTGGTTTTATAGTAAGTTCTTCGTCCTTAGCTAACGCTTCAACATGATCTAGTTGACACTTCTTCACATTGTGGGGTGTAGACTACTAGTAGCATAGCCACAAGCATCTGCCAACTGCCAGTCTTTTAGAATTTGAGTAGCCTCCATCAGCATCTTCTTGCCAAGTCAGCCAGAAGCTGCAGCACAGCCGGAGTTTTGTGTCATGAACACATTTGCTATCCCGCATGGCTCTTCTTGATTTCCAGTCAATGAAGCAATGATGAACCATCTAAGCAGCATCTTCCTTTTTAAGCCAGTCACCAGCTGCCCCACAGCTACAGTTCTGTCTTCAAAATATCACAATGCCAGCACTTATTATTGATTTGTTTTCAACCAAGCCAGGATGAGACACACCCAGTCACTGTCTTCTGTTAAAACCAGCCGGGGACCATCCGAATCACAGCCAGTTTTCTATGACAACAAAACAGCCCCTGCCATACTTGCAGTCTCTTTTCTGACTAACACCTGCAGCTCCACTACCAGAGTTCTGTGTCTTGATCTGTTGCCATTGAACACTCACAACCCTCCTCCTCTGTGGTTTCCGGTCACCTAAGCAACAACCTGCCTTCCAGTCAGAATCTTCACCTTACATGAGGAAAGGCATGCACCAACTTTTTCCACAGCCCAACTCTGTTGCCATTGAAACAGCAGCACTGGACACGTCTGTCAAGCCAGTGTTCTGCTCAATCTGGTAAGAAACTACATTTTAAGTCTTATGATCAGAATAAAGGAAGAGCGACTGTTGGGCATTATCCCAAAAATCTATACAATAGTACTAATTGTTGAAATGTGTACCATTATGGAGAGGTGGGGTGTAGAGGACAATGCACTTGTAGGAACAGAAACCTAGGCATATAAAGAGTGTTGGTGAGTGTGGAAGTAATACAAAATGCAGCCAGGATTTTTTTCTTCATAAAGTATGGGGACAGGGGTCATGAGACTTTTGGTACTGAAGTTGGTATCACTCCGTAATGCACTTTATGCCTTGAACAAATTTTGAACTATTCTGTTGGCAGCCAAAATAACACAAGAACAAGTGTTACACCAGAAGCCTTACGAGAGTACAAGGTGGAAAATGGAGTCTTGATCTCTGTTTCTGGCTGAGAGTATAATACCTTCCCATCCTTCAACTGTGTGATGGACACGGCAGCTTTGCACGCAGAGCACTCCAAGTACTCTCCTTATCAGATTTTGGGTAAGGGTGCAGCACTAGAATGGCAATGCAGAAGCACTGCATAAGTGGAATAACAGGTTTTCAATGTTGGTAATCAGGTTTTGTAACACACCAAACTTCTGCAGACCTTGTATGGTAGGATGTGTACCTCAAACAAAAAAATATACTTGTTTGAAAGTGTGAGAGCACGATACTAATAATGTATAGAAACAAGAACTTTAAATGTTTATCCTATTGAGTTATGCAAGCACTTTGCAAGAGATACAGGAAGATGATCAGGTAGCAGTATTTGCCAATGCAATAATAAAACCCATTTTAAACTTAGCTCTAGGTTCTGAAGGAGATGAAAATTGGAGATGTCTGGCTGTTTTTTGCAGCAGTGATGAAGTCCATGAAACAACTGTAAACAGTACAACACAACACTGAAGGTAACTTATTGAATCAGAAGAAAATGAGGTAAGTTCCAAAACCCTGTTTGTGGTGGCAAGGATCACCCGTTGTGCATCGAGTGATTTAAGTAATCGGCAGCTAGGAAATTACACATTTGCAAACTGTGAAATTGCACTGCTGGAAAACATTGCATCTTTGTGTGTTTAGTATTCTGCTGTCTCAACTTCTGTCCCCTCCTAGGAGTAAGAAAACAAACAATGTATTTTTCTGCATCAGGAAGGATGTCATTTGACCCCACTCACAAGTGACATCACGGGAAGTGGTAGGCACATGACCTTTCACCACTTGAAATCATAGGAAGTGGCATCATACGCTTTCATAAACAACTCAAATTACATTTTGCACAACACTTCTGCCATTCTAGTTCTGTTCTACTACTGGAAACTGGTAGTTATTGCTGTCTATTGGATATTTACTTGACTATTTTATTTAACCAGTAGAATGATCTTGCCTTTCCACCAAACATTTACAGTCCAATATCCTTGCAATCATTTGCCTCCACTCATCGAGTTGAAGTCATGTGTAGTGTGCTCTCCATGATTATGATACAAGTGAGATCAGACAAGGGAAAGAGTAAGAAGAGAATCCCATTGATTCAACTGTGCATGCCACTCTCATATTTCCTCTGACATAGAGAGCATCACGGTCCATCACTCCGATCAAGGTGTTCGGCAGTCCAGAGAAGTGGACTAACAGAAAGTGCCCAATGGAAACGTCAATGGCAAATTGGTGTGATAGAATGACACATAACATACCATAAAACATGTGAATATTAACTGAATGTAGAAAAAAACACAGCATATGTATAACCATTAGACAAACACAAAAACATCGCCATATATTCTTTAAGCACAAATATTCTGCATCAGAATGGCCGTACACGGGAAGAAAATTGCATTTAGCAGTTAGTCGCAGAGGTATTCACCTCTAGATGCAGATTACACATTGATGAGGGAGGGGTAGTGAATGAAGAAGGGCCAGCCTTTGATTGGTAGAACCCGTGTACTTGCATATATACACCTTAGATATGCACAAAGACATACACTGAGAAATGTGTATTGGACACAAACAGTATGTTGAGCATGTCGCTTATATGTGATGGAACCCGTCGAAATTGCACGAATCACCACAAACATAACATTAACCTTGTGCATTCAATGATAACTACTTTTGATAATTTACACAGTTCTACACTTTGAGTTCTAATTATAAATCACATACTTCTTAATGTGACACTTAACTCTTGTATTGACGTTTACAGATAGAAACACCAAATCTAATTATTGCACACAGTGCATTTTACACTGCCAGATTTGTAGCAGTTGAGTAGCAGTAATGGAGGGGCATTCTATGCATAGTGCAATTATGCACTGCATATGGTTGACACTGTTTTTACAAATAAGGGTTTGCTGAGCCCTGCACCACAATGCTGACCATCTCACCATGGCATACCTAGCAACCACAGTCCCATACTCTTCCCACGTTTCCAGGTTCAATGCAGGTAGCCCAAGTCTTTATTTTGCACAGTGATAATTCGGTTGTAAAAATAGTAGCATGTTAGAGACAGTGCCAACACTCATGTTAATATGGTGCTCTTTGACACCTATCTTTCATATAAGTCCTGGAGAGTATTGGGCAAACATGGTGCATATGTGTTTTACATGCAGGAATTGTGTGAAACTGACCTTTAGGGTATTAACCTAGCTCTGGGAAGGGAACAACACAGGACTAATAGTTATGCAATATACCATGAGACTTGGAGAGGACTTTACTGCCCAGTAATGGCTGTGCAACAAAGTAATTGCAGCCCTTAGTGCCATTATAGGGGTTGACATCCCCCCCCACAGGGGGTTATATTGATTACTACCCCAGAACTACAAGTTAGCCTGGTGAGCGCCCAGTTTAATAATGGGCTGAGGAGGGTTAAATGCCGCTTGAAAAAAAGCTGTAAAAGGACAGCAAACAGAGATGGAGGATATGGAGGTGGGTAGCACTGGGGGGAGGGTGGCTTCAGAGTTGTAGAAAAGAGGATGTGTCCAGAAATCAGAAAGCGATAAAAGGGCATTGGTGCATGGTTTATAGGCATAGATCAGCAAGTGAGGAAGGTGCTGGAGGAATTGCTGAAGACAGGTTCCAGAAATAAAAGGGAGCTGTCTCATGAGCCCATTGACATGTGAAGAAAGAGAGACACTTAACTATTTCCATGAGGTAACGCTCATAGTTGGAGCACTCAGGGATCAGCATGAACCAGACTGGAGTAAAATGGATGATATAATGTAAGTAAAATACATTTTGACAAAAGATATTTTTGACCTAAAATATTGTGAACATGTCAGTGTAGTCGTCGTGGAATTTGTCTTGCAAAAATGCATCCCTCGGGCAAGAGAATGACATTCAACGCTCCTCGAGCAAAGCACTTTTACAATTTTCACCCTTATTCATGGAATTATTTGCGCGTAAAATGCACATTTGCGCACCATTCTGCCCGAAAATCCCTGTTTGTGGTATGGAGATTTTCAGGAAGAATGACGCGCACATGTGTGTTTTACTTGCAAATAATTCCATGAATCAGGGTGAAAGTGTTTTGTTTGAGTACTCTGCACTCTGCACCATCCTCAATTTAAAACCACGGCCAAAATATCTCGCTCAAATCTGTTGGCTCACTGAAAGGAAACAACTGAGGTATACTCACTCAACTGTATACATTCAGCAGCCAAAAGAAATCAGTCCCCATAGTCAGTTAAAGGCTTATAGATCTCACAAGATACAACTGTCTCTAGACCTCTGAAATATTTGGGAACCATGCCAACACATGTGTTTATTTACACACGAGAAAACAAGAAAAACGTGCAGGAAGTTTCTGTCCTATTCAAAAGGGGTCTTGCAGGCCGTTAACGAACTGATTCGCCTGACCAGCACCCAACTATCCCCTCTATTGAACGTCTCCCTGTCCTCTGTCTTGTTGAGCCAGCAGGCCAGGCTGTGCCAGGGCATATTACTGCCAATTTTCTATATACCAGATGGAGGTCAGGTGGCCTGGGAATTGCTTTACTAAAGGGAGTGTTGTTATGCACTTGCACCATTGGGCGAACAGTGAGCATTACAATATAAAGAGGCTGCATATTGAACTTTAATGTACCAATATCCTGGACGCTGCGGAACACGAGAAATTGGGTAACCACACAAAGGAGGCCCATGGTACAGAGGCCCACCAATACATTTTCAGAGTACCCTGTAGGCCAGTCCAGCCTGACTGTATTGCCTAAAATGCACTGCGTTGTTGAATAAAACCAAAGATTGGGAAGCCAGGGTACTGGTGACATGGAGTTTTGATGTCACTGTACATGTGATGTCGTCGAGCTGCAGTGCATGCATATATATATAGTGCAACTTAACCATAACGTCACTTTACCAAAGTTTAGTTGCACTAATAAAAACCTATGAAATTCAGTGAAAAAACTTTGTTAAAGGGACATTATGGCTACAAGTAAAACCGAAAACCCCAGAAATTCCACAGTTATGGTAAGCTAAGCAACTTGTGCCACCACGTGCACTGCTAAGACTAACACCCAGGACATCAAATATGACATGACAAATGGCGACATTTGTCCTTGCCGAAGGCCAGGCCCACTGCACAGGCAGCAAAGTTACATCACTATTTTTTTACTTACTTTTTGACACTTTCACAAAAGTAAAACACAAGACAGATTTGCAAAAGTATGCTTTCAGGTCCTTGCTGGTGCTCCTCGCGGACGTTTGCTGCAATCCCGTCCAGCACTTCGGGCTGCAGCCGCAAGAAGACATTTTTTCTCCCATTCAAACCTAGGGCTTCAGACATGCCACATGCCCCAAATAAGTAAGTCAGAGTAGGCATTTGTCCTTTCCGAGGGCCAGGCCCACTGTCCATGCACCAAAGTTACATTACTATTTTTTGTACTTACATTTTGACCCTTTGGAAAAATAAAACACATGACAGATTTGCAAAGCATTCTTCAGGTCCTTGCTAATGCTCCTTGCGTAGGTTTGTTGTAATGCAGTCGAACACTTTAGGCTGTAGCCGCAAGCAGAATATTTTTTTCCCATTCACACCTAGGGCTTTGGCCATGCCGCATGCCCCAATAAGCAAATCAGAGTACACATTTGTCCCTCCTCAGGGCTAGGCCTATTTTCCATGCACCAAATTTATATCACAATTGTTTGTTCTTGCAGTTTGACACTTGACAAAAAATAAAACACAGGACAGGGTTGCAAAACCATGCTTTGAGGTCCTTGCTGATGCTCCTTGCGAATGTTTGCTGCAATCATGTCCAGCACTTTGGGCTGTAACCACAAGCAGAATTCTAAAGCCGGTTCCTGGTGGCCAGGGTTGGACTGGCCCTATCGGCCGATCGGCCACTGGCCGATGGAACTTGAGGTCTGTTGGGGCCGGTTTTTCTGAAGCCACGGGTGGGCCGTTTTTAAAAATATTTATATTGTTTTTTATTGTTTTTTTTATTACAGTCTCACTCACTGCGTGAGGCGCGCTGCTTGCCGAGCGCCGCGAGCGGCCTGACTGAGCAGCAGTCACAGGGTTATGTCAGTAGGTGGGCCGGTTTATTTTTTTTGTTTTTGTGAATCTGAGGCTGCTGCCGTGCCAAGCCGCTGGCGGGGCTGTCTGCGGCTAGTCACGCTAGTGGGCCGGCCCAAGCAGAAGCAGCAGCTCCCTGAGGCTGAGCGTGCCTCGCTAATGGATTGGAGTGGAAGGAGACTTGCACACATGCACTAGTAGGGCGGGCCGGACTTGGAGCATATTCATCAAAGCAAGGTAACACATACACGTTGTGTTGCCTTGCTTTGATGTGATGATTTCATTTGCATGCAGCATCATGCATAATTATGTGTCATGTGCATTTTGCATCATGCATGCACCCTCAGCCTTCGAGCGCTGCGGCGGCGGCGGCCGTGCAAAACTTGGTGCTCTGTGCTCGCTGGGGCCTGCCCCCTGGCCCCGGCTTGCTCTATGAAGTATAGTCATTGAAGTAAAGTCACTCTGAAGTGCTAATATTATAGCACCTGCTGCAGGCTGGCCTGGCTGCCTCCTGCAGGGCTGGGCAGTGAAGCTGGGGGCGGGCTGGCCTGGCCCCTGTGTGCGACTGTGCGGCATATCAATTCACACTCTAACAACAAGTTGTTTTCAACTTTGCAGGAAGTAACAACCATGAATGTGTTGCACTTTGCAAAGTTGAAAGCAACTTGTGCCTGGGGCTGGCCCGCTGACAGACTCTGTGCCGCCATGGACTACACGTGACTGCTCTGAGAGCCTCTGACTTTCGAGGATATAAGTTGGCCTCCTCTCCTGAGTCCTGACCCGGGCATGAGGATTTTGGCCAGCCCACGACTGATACCGGCGTGCAGCACAGCTCAGCAGCAGCCAGCAGCAGACCGCCAGTCTGCCACGTGATGACGTCACTAGTGCCAACTTGCCGCTTTCACACCGCAGTGCTGCGCCAGTGCCACACTGCCACTGGCAGTGCCACTCTGACTGCCAGCCCCCTCCCCCCCAGCCACCAGCCAGCGGCAGGCCCGGCCCGAAGAAGTCCAAAAGAGGACCAAAGAGAATCGTAGACTGTCTGTGGAGACTCCTGGGCTGAGGACAGGTAAGAATTTGGAAGTGGTGGTGGTCGGTCCGTGACGGGGGTCTGTCTGTCTGCATGCAGTGCAGCAGTGCCGCGCCGTACACAGGAAGGCCCTTTTTATTGTGTCCAACAGTGGGTATGCGCTGATTACCCTGGTACTGCTTTGCTCTGAGCAATATTTACAATTTGCCTTATGCGTGCAGGAATGCCATGTTGCTACATCTCTTCATGCTTAGTTTTCAGGGATTTCTGCTGCCTGCACTCAGTGGCCCTGCCGCCTGCCTTGGAGTGCCTCCTTAAACTGAACACATTAGCTGATGGTGCGCCACAGACTGAGCTAATACCATTGCCCTCATCGATGCTGTCTTGCTGGTATTTGCCTGCCTGACTCGGCAGGAGCTGTGAGGTGGGCCTCGCCAGCTTGAACATAATCGCACTGGTTGGGCCCGGGGCGCCCCAGCGGCAGCCATGTCAGATGGCTCGCAATCTTTGGAGAGTGTTACCGGACTAGGTGCACAGTGTGCAGTTTGTTTTACCCAAAAGTCTGCAAAATTGGTCACGCAAATTTACATTTAAATGTACTGCAGCTCTTCATCCAAGTGGCCACAGGGTTGCGGATGGTTGGCAGAGATTAGGTGTTCTATCACCAGAACGTGACTGACGAGTGGCCTCTGATGCCACTCAAGCGTCGCATGGACGAAGGACGTAAAAGCCGATATGATATGATAGGTTATTTATAACACACTTAATACCCAGAGGTTTCTAAGCGCAGACCCAGGGATCGAACCTGTGTTGCTTCCATGGCGAGAATGTTGCCCCTGAGCTGAGCTATCCTCCCGAGACAATCCAGTTGTCGCTGTCTATAATCAGAGAACAGTGAACTGTCCCTGCCTGAGCTGGGAGCATCTTGCCAGGCACCTTCCAATCGTATCATGCCATATATGTGTAACTTTTGAACAGCGCCCTGATACCCCTGGGTGTAGGCGCTTTACAAATGTAAAACGAAGTGTTGAAACCGTGGTACAGTAGAAACAGCTACATTCACCCAAGACCAGAGACTAACTGCCTTACTCCCCAGAATTCCTGGAGCAACAGACACAAGAGAGCCTTCCCTGCTCCAGAGCTGGTGGCCGCGCCTTCGCTGTTGCAGCTGCCATTCTCTGGAATAAGCTGCTATGCTCTATTCGCGCCCTTGATGACCATCTTTTGTTTTGCCGTCTACGGAAAACATTCCTTTTCAATCTTTTATTCTTGCTCCTCCTGCGCTTTCCTGCCATGCTGTCCTTTCCTAGCGTCATGATGCCTTTCCTGCCATGCTCTCCTTTCCTAGCGTCATGATGCCTTTCCTGCCATGCTGTCCTTTCCTAGCGTCATGATGCCTTTCCTGCCATGCTGTCCTTTCCTAGCGTCATGATGCCTTTCCTGCCATGCTGTCCTTTCCTAGCGTCATGATGCCTTTAGAAAGGGACGCTGCACTTTCCCAATAATTTCAACATAGCATAAGGGTTCACATTTTAGACACGAGCTTCTAGAGTGGGATTGCTCACTAATGGGAGACATTAGAAGGAAGCCACTCCTCCCCTCTAAAAAGAATTCCTCTTTGTAGACGTAATTCACCACCCCTTATCAGCTTTGTCTGCTTGCACCCAATCCTACTTTGCCATTTGTCCTAAAGCAAGTATACACAACAAGCTCCATATCCCATGTACCAACAACACGTGTGCCCACATTATGCCCAATTGCACAGCCTTACTCTGCCAATAAGTGTAAAAAAGCTGGTTCGATAGCACAGCGAGTAGAGTGCTCGCTTTGACATCCGTGCAGAGCCTGCTGACGCAAGTTCGAATCCCGGCAGTGCCAAACTCAGCCTTTCATCCTTCCGAGATCGATAAATGAGCACCACACACACCGTGGTAGCACTGCTCAGATGCCTGAGGGTTCATAGCGATATATAAATGCTAAAAAATCAAAACAATGTGCATCCACATGACTTTTCCCTGCCACTTGCTGGCATTCCAATCTAGAAACCAGTCTGGTCGAGCAGAGTCGCGTTTTGCCAATATGTTTTTTAATCTGAATCCTAAGGAGTAGCACATGAACTGCTCTCAGTACCAATAAATCACACTGAGAAATTGGCCAACTACCCCATGCAAAGGCAAGAGCAGAACGGCTGCCTTGAGCCTGTCATGCCACTCTTGAGGGGAGGTTTAAGCGGCCTTGTACTCTTTGTTGAAAGGGCTGTGTGTGAAACTGGCCTGCCTGCCTGGTCCGGATGATTTGTTTCCAGAGCAGAATGCCAATAATAGAGAACGGGTGTAGAATGCTGACCATGTTTATTTATTTTGCTTTTCCTGGACTGGACTGGTGACAGCTATTTACCATTTAACTTGGTGCAAGTCGGTGAAACAAGACATACACCACGTGTCTGCTCTTTGTGCCTGGAATTAATATCGCTAAAATATGCAATTATGGCCACAATTTGTGTTTTTATTATGTCCACCCTTGTTCCTGTTATGCAGCGTGATTGTGGCAGGAACTAGTCTGTGACCCAGCAGTACAGCCCCACATTTATGCACCATGGCATGTACAAGAGGACGTTTATCTATCTGAAAAAGATGGGAGGGGGGTTCTCAACCAGCGTTCGACATTTATTAGACAAAATGGCTCATGCTTGTTGCTCGAGTCTAAGGAAAAAGACTATTGGCCTGCCCACTTAGCCACTAGAACGGAGATGCTCGTACAAAACCAGACCTGTGTCACCTGACCAATGCCATGCTTTGGCAGCCCCCGCCCCCCACTATGAAATCAGTTCACCCCTAACCCATCCATACATTTCAATGTATTCTCATCTCATCTGCCATAAACAAAATCATGTTTTTTTTTCCACCGACCCTGCTGCATGGGGCTACAAAAGGTTGAAACTTGAGGTATGTAAACATATGGAGGGAAGGGAAACGCATGCTTCCAAAATGTGGCGAACCGCACCCAACTATTTGTCACCCGAGTTCAGTAGAATAATGGTAAACGCTCACTACCAGAAGAGTATGCCTTTGAAGCCCTTCATCGTGAAGTCCAGCACTACAAGATTTTGGAGAGCTACCTTTAGTACAGAAATGCAATACATGCCGTAACTGTGCAATATGTTGCTATGCAATTCTAAAAAGGTATGAACTTTTTAGTAGTGCTTACCGGCAATTGTATTTGGCATACAGGTTCATCTTGACCTTATCCTGCACACGGGTAGCATGTGAAAGAAGTTTTTCAAAATTGAAGAATATTAAAACCCGCCTCAGAAATCACCTCTGCCAGGACAACCTCGAAGCCTTTATGCTCATGTCTGTGGAGCGTTATGTGCTTGTCCAATTGCAAAATCCAGACATAATCAACATGGTTGCACATAAAAGTGCATTGTTGCAGGAACTCTTGATTGAGTGATTTCCAGGATTTTCATGAAGCTGGAAGCAGGATTTCCAGGAGCTGTGGACCTGGCTGTCACAGAACTGTTTGAAAAGTTATGTTATTTTATGAGTTGTGTTGTTATTGTGTCATCATTTGGCTGTACTTTGGCTTCTTAAATGCAACTCTATTTTCATTACTGGTGGCAACGAGTAGACATGCCTTGAGTCTGGTTCTGCAAAATAAGTATTTTACTATGTGATGATGTTGTTTTTTTTTTTTAGAAGAACAAAAGGAATGTTATCACTTTCTCAAGCGTTTACACAAAACATAATACATAATAACATGCAACAGACACATGAAGCCTCCATAAGTATCGTTTTCTGTAAAGTCGTGAACTGACGCGATTCACGGATGATGGTTTGAGGGCCACTTTTTTTGAGGTGAGGGGTGGGCCACTTTTCGAGGTGAGGGATGGGCCACTTTTTTGAGGCGAGGGGTGGGCCACTTTATTTTGGGTGTCCGGGCCTATTTCTTGTCCCAGTCCGACCCTGCTGGTGGCCATGCCGTTTTAACCCCATTGCCGGTCCCTCGTGGTCATGGCCAGTAGCCAGATTGTCTGGGTAATGGCCTTTGGCCATTGCCTGGATAATCTGGCCACTGCCCATACCCCAGTCACCAAAGGTAAATCACTACTTTCTGTACCTACATGATGACACTTTTCAAAAAATAAAATACAGACACATTTGCTTAACCATGCTTTCGGGTCCTTGCCCATGCTCCTTGAACAAGTTTTCTGCATATCGGTCCATGTTTTTTTTGTTTAAAAGTATCAAAATGTACGTACAAAAATAGTTTTCAAGGTCGGGTCTATAAGCTTTCTGAAAACATTTTTTACAGATTTGTGAAGCAGAAACAAAGTTATAGGCCATATAAAAATGTTGAGACCCCCTCTAATGCTGCCCGCTCTGAACAAAATCCCACAAAAATTTGCAAAAACATATAAATCTTGGTCTAAAATTTTTTGCAAACTTTTGTGCAGATTCGTCAAATGGCACCAAACTTATAAGCCTTTCAAATATTTTGGGACCTCCCTCTAATGTGTTCCCCTCTTAGAGAAACTGCATCAAACATTGCAGAACCATTCCGGGTCAGGGCTATAATGACAATGCAACATTTCATGCAGTTTCATTGAGTGGGGCCAAAGTTATAAACCATCCAAAAACTGGTTTTCGCCAACCTTGTAAGGCAAAAATATGCATGGATGTCCCAGAACATCTGAGATGTTCGTGGACTTCGTAGAAGAAGAAACACCCGATTGTTGACATTTTATGGCCATATCCCATCCCATCCTCATCACCCCTCACCTCCCCAGAGATTGTTTCATTAGTTTGACAAGTGAAATGTTGTGTTTTTTTTTTATATGTTTTACCGCGATATCCGTGGACTATGGCCGATGTTCACGAATCCAACTTGGCGCCCATTTCAAATGTTTTGATGCACCTCACGTTTTGAATTCACCAATCAGTGAGCACGTAAAATGTCTGCAAACGGCACGCTGCAACACCAAATCAGGAAATGTGTCTGTAGAGCAGACCCACATATCACTAATTTTTTGTAAAACGTTTTGCCAATTTATTTTTAAACTACTGGACGGATTTACACCAAGTTTGCAAAATCACACTTTCGAGACCAAGCCGTGGCTCCTTGGGCAGGTTTGGTGCAAATCCGTCCAGCGGTTTGTGCTGTAGGCATGAGCAACTTTTTTTTCCATTGCATCTATGAGAATTTCCAGAAATGTTGGGACACCCCTATAACATTGTTCCCCTGTACGAAAGCACACCAATCTTCAGTCTGAGAGGGCCATACACATTTTCTGCAAAGTTTGGTGAGGATTCGTGCAGGTAGTACAAAATTATAAGCCACCCAATAAGTGCTCTTTTGATGAGTAGAGCAACTTAAAAATAACTACAGGGCTTCTACCACAGGCCCTGTAATATATATATTATAGGGCAGTGAAAGCAGCCCTATAGTTAAGAAGAATCGGCCTCCCATAGGAACCCCTTAAAATTCTATTGTTAATAACTTTTGACTCAAGTAATGGAATAGAACGAAATTGCAAAGGTGATAAGGGACTTGCGAGCCCCCCCCCCAGACTGAAAAGTTCCATAGAAATACATTAAAAAAAAGTCATTAAGAAGACAAAAAAATGTCTTCCAAAGTTGCGGTCTACAACCCATTCATTTATCCCATAGACAAAGAAGGGCAATTTTCGCCAAAGTGTAGAGCCCAAACCACTGGACGGATTTGGACAAGGTCCAAAACAACTTGGGCACAAAGTGTTAACTCGCGATCCATGCTTGGTTTGGGGGTATCTTGTTCAGTAGTTATTTAAATAATTGACAGAGAAAGGGGTGCCCCCTTTTTAAAAATAGACAACTATATCTCAGGGATTTACCCAAAACTGGGTGTTTTTATACATTAAATAGCTGCCATCTTTTTTTTCTCTCGATGTGAGAGATTTTCGAGGTTATAGCCAAGGATATGGGAAAATGAAACACAGAAAAAATCAATTTGTAGGTCAACAAAATGAAAATACCGTC
The DNA here is from genome assembly GCF_040938575.1 of Ambystoma mexicanum. Lineage (NCBI taxonomy): Eukaryota > Metazoa > Chordata > Amphibia > Caudata > Ambystomatidae > Ambystoma > Ambystoma mexicanum. The sequence continues at coordinate 1,224,084,094 of NC_090930.1, read as the reverse complement.
AGGCTAGAGATGGGGGTGACTAGAGGGCACCAAGTGAAATTTGCGAGTTGGAGGGCGTCTAGGGACTGATTTTGCAACACAAAGTTTTCTGTAGGCTTGACTGGCCAACATCTCAAAGCAAACTGGGTTACAGAAACAGAGTGTGTTGTGCAGGGAACCGGAGAGGACAGTGGAGGTGAGGAGGCCATCTGCGGAGTGGGAGGAGATGGCCCAGATGAGGGGTGCACTTGGTAAGGGCCTGGAAAGCATTCTTCTTTTCGGCCATTTTTCTAATATTTGTGGCTATATAGGACTACAAATAGCCGATGGTATGTGTAGTTCAGTACCTGTGGTTGTTTGCCTTTTGCTGAATTGCATACTGGTATTTGTAGTTTCCCAGTAATTAATAAAAAATAAAAAAAGATAATTTTACAGCTAAAGTGGCTTATCCATTCATGCAGTAACTGGGACAGACCCTGCTTAGCTTCGAAGCGAGGAAATGACCAGCCCCCTCAGACCATGTTGCCTAATAAACTTACAAGACCACTTAGAGCAGCATGGCCTGAGGGGCCGGATCCTTCCTTACTTTGAGGCTAAACAGGGTCAGAACCGGTTACTGCATCGATGGGAGACAGTCCACAGTCTTGAATGCCATGTGTTTTCCTAGTTTTAAATATCTCATAACACACACTATCTGCATCATGTTTTTTTTTAAACCATGCTACTGTCAGGCCTTGAAAGTTTTGCTCTCTGAGACAATATTTTTGGCTTTTTCATAATTGCATTCTGGGATTTGTAGTCTCACAGTTAAGATGGGGAATAATGCCTCTATTGTACACTTTTTGATTAATATAGTTCTATAAGGATTCATATATTTGAGTGACACTATGGTATGTGTAATTTTCAAGCTATCTTTATAAAGCAGAGTATTGTTGAAAGCCAGACATGTGGGTGAGGAAGAGAAATGATGAGAGGGCAATTAAGTCATGAGTATTTGCCCACAATTTGGCAAGAGAGTTTGCATCTTGGACACTGGTGCAGTTATTTCCCCCTAATTGTGGCTGCTTTTCAGGGCACAAGTAAAGGACACATGCGGGTGGACAGCATAACCTTTCTTCAGACGGCAGATGCAATGCATATTTTTTTTTTAAGTTGGCAAGCTTGCTCAAGTATTTGGATAACAGTATTTAACTCAGGTTGTCATGCTCCCAGTGCAGACACTTACCCACAAGACCACACACACTTGTTTCATATTGGGATTTCGTTTACTAGGGAATATTTCATGACAGATTGCTGGGTTTAAAAGGTGAGCACTTTTTATACTTTGCCAGCATATGTATTGGAACATTTCCTCTTTTAGGTTATTTTTCTGGTGTTCATTACTTTTTTAAAAGTCCAATGATATTTTGTCTTGCACACTTTCTTCTAAGGGGAAGATCAAATTAACTACATTTGTATATTTCACTTTATGATATATGTTCACTTACTGTGATTATATTCATGGGTGCCAGCTTTTGATTTTCGCTATGTGTGCAGAAAGTACCTGGGCATATGTTATTCTTGCAGCCAGTCCTTTTATTCCCATTTCCGTGCGGCTTAAATGTGGTTAGTTGGGGTAGTGTGATGTATCGCAACAGTCACCAAGAGACCGGCCATAAAACAAGGGGCTTGGAGCACACTGCTTAACCAAAGTGTGTGATCCTCGCCAAATAATTTTATCTCATTGCGCATTGCCTAAAAACAGTTTCAGCTCTCGAAGCCTGCAATCGTTTATATATAACAATACGACTGTCAAAACAAGACAAAATCAGTTTGTGATTGATGAACAATGGGTTGCAAGTGTTTTAAAATATAGAGTTGCCATGTCCACTGACCACGGCCAAAGGCCATGGCTAGTGATTCGGTAGGGTTCGGCTATCCCTATAGCCATGGCTAGTGGTCTGGAAGTGTTCTAAAACATATGGAATAACAACATCCTTGAAATTCAAGGGAAGAACTTTAGTTGCAGGGACTTTAAGGTGAGCAATATATTGTTACAAAACATTTGCCTTTCATGGAAAAAAAACTTTAGTTACAGGGAAGTCAAAGTGAGGACTTAATGCAACAAAACCCCTGAAATTGAGCTTGAGCCACCTTGACTTTGTGCCCCCTGTTGCACAGCCTATGACCACAATGATGACATCACATCACTGATGACATCACTAAATACATGTTGCATGAGAACACTGATGGCATTACAAATCACATCACTGATGCCACCACTGGTGACAACACAGATTACATTGTGTATAACTGATTACATCAATAATGGAATTAGACATAACATAATTTATAAGTTACCTCATGAAAACTGTGATTACGTAAGAACAATTTAGGCCGTGGATCTGGCCATGACAAAGGCTGGGGTCACTGGCCAGCACCAAAGGCCATAGCTAGTGGTCGGTTGGTGTTAATAAATACCAATGGGCATGGCTAAAAGCCATGTCTAGTGCCTGTCACTTTTTTAAGATATACTGTGGGCAACATTGAAAGCTGTAGTCCGTGGCCATGGCTAAAGGTCATAGCTAGTGGCCATTAATATGTTAGAATATACAATTGACACAGCCAAAGTCTGTGGCCACTGGCTAGTATTGTGTTGAAGACCATGGCTAGTGGCTGGTTAGTGTATATAATATACAGTGGGCACGGCTGAAGACCATAGCTAGAGGCTGGTTAGTGTTGTATAATACACAGTGGGCATGGCCAAAAGATGTACAAAGTGCTCAAGGTCAAAGGCCATAGCTAGTGGCCCATTTATATGTTACAATATATAGTGGACACATACAAAAATTGTGGCCACTGGCCAGTATTGTGCTAAAGTCCATGGCTAGTGCCTGATCAGTGTATATAATATACAGTTGGGATGGTGGTTGAAAGCTTTATCCCATAGTAAGGGCCAAAATCTAAGGCTGGTAGCTTGTTAGTGTTTTAAAATATTCTGTGCACATGGGTAAAGGTTGTGACCACTGTCCATGACAGAAGGCCATGACTAGTACCCATGCATGTGTTCAAATATATTTGTCCATGAACACTGACTATTGCTGAAGGACATGCTTAATGCCAGTTACTTTTGTAATCTAATTAGTGATTACATCAGTGATGTGATCTGTGATGTCATCATTGTGGTCATATGCTGCGCCACAGGGGGCACAAAGTTAAGGTGGCTTTAGCTGAATTTCATTGGTTTTGTTGCGTTAAGTTCTCATCTTAACGTCCATGCAACTAAAGTTATTTTTTTCTTTATTTGAAGGTTTTGTTACAATGTATTGCTCACCTTAACATGCCTGCAACTAAAGTTGTTTCCTTGAATATTACATGGCCATGGTAGTTATGGTTAAGTTGCTTTTTCCATAGGAAGAGCACTTTTTGAGTGGCTTATAACTCTGCTTCCCCTGAACAAATCCTCACCAAACTTTGCAAAAAAAGTATATGGGTCACTCTGAATTTTTTTGCAAAGTTTGGAGATGTTTGGGCCAGAGGGGGCAAAGTTATAGGTGGGTCCCAAAATGTCTTTTTTTCCATAGAGTGAATGGGTTACAGGTGAAACCGCTGGACGGATTTGCACCAAATTTGTGCCAGGGGCAGGGGCTTGGACCCGAAAGCGTGCTTTAGTAAATTTGGTGACAATCCATCCAGTACTTTCCTTTAAAACGACCCAAAAATATGTTTGAATAAATTTGTGATATCTATGTCTGCTCCGCGGTCACATTTCTCTGTTCGTTCTGCAGACATGATACCGATTGGCCAGGGGGGGTGGCGTCATCACTGCAGACACGCGACGTGTGCGCCGATTGGCTACAGCGAGCCGTGATGTATGTCAGAATGTGTGGAAGCGCCCGACATCTTGGATCCGAAGACAGCGCGCTACTTACCAGAGGCGAAATGCTGTTTTCGAAACTGTTTTGCTCTCCTATAGTGCGTGGGGAGGATCACAGAGTAAGAGACGGACGAAATACTGTACTTGTTTGGCCGGCAATTGTCTATTATATATTCTGCATTGACGCGTTCTTCAGGATGTTTGTACGTGGAGAAAATGAGGGATCTAATAAGGCTACTATTTGAGTCCGTGCTGTGTACAGGCACCTTGAAAATGTATGCAGGACACGCGTGGCGTTAGTGACCATTAATTTTGAGTGTATTTCCCAATTACATTATATTTTCCTATGGGTGTGTTATTCCTTAGTACACCACCATGGTCGTTACATGCTGCAGTGGTTGTGGACAGGGCCTAGAGTCTTGGATGCATGGCCGTAGGCCGTAGGCCGAAAGCCATATTTCCAAGACTGTAGGGCCTGCCCACAACCACCGCTGCATGTCACGGCCATGGTTACACGTGTACTATTCATTATCTCTTACATGGTTGAGGGGAGAGTGCACAGTGTGCCGAAGCCCATGCACCCAGTTACGACCTTGTTAGCGGTGGAGGCATAAGCCATTGTACACATATACATTAAAAAGTACGTGGACATATAGCTTACCCTCTAGGTCCTGGCGGCACCCACTGCAGCACATTTGAGAGGGACATTACTGACTGTGTTGCTTTGGTGGAGTGGCTGTTTCTATAGAAAGAACTATTTTTGGCTGCCTTATAACTGTCGTACCCTTGGACTCATTGTCGCCAAAGTTTGGAAAAAAAATATATCGCCTACTCTGACTTTGGTTGGAAAGTTTGGTCATGTTTGGTGCAGGGGGACGAAAGTTATAAGGGGGAGGGGTTCTCAAAACGTCCTTTTTCCCCTTACACTGAACGGGGGAAAAGGTCATGCTCACGACCATGTGGCTCTTTCCCAGATTGTTTGCAAAATAGCGTGTAGTAAGGTACCTTTGTTCGGTGGCCCCCTCTCTTCTACTAATGTTTTTGTGTGCACCGATACCGCCAGAAACAGTTCCAAAACAAGACAGCATTATAATTCTCACACTCAAGTAATAGTATTTCACAAGTTGCCATTTCAGGGGGCCCAATGAGCTGTGGCAGCACAAAGTGAAAAAGTGCATTTTTCTTCTCTGCAAAATTATAAGTTTAAATGGAAGTTCATGCTCACTGCACCATGACCAATTAAAGCGTGTGAATTAAAATGTGTTTTGCGCTTCTGTTTCCCTCACATTGGCCTATACAGTTTTGAGAACTAAGGCTACCATCTGCACTGTTTGCTTCAAACAGCGCTTCTGAATCTGTATGGGAGTACAGGTTGTTATAATTAGATTTCATTATGTTGACGCACAAGTTGCTTTTTTGGTTGACCGCTCAGTACGCCCGCGCATCTGAGTGAAAGTAAAGGGGCAATTGTTTTTTGACCTTCAGCCCAAGACAAACTTGCGCGCTATTCACAGAATGAAAGGGTAAAAAAAAAAAACAATTGATAAGGTTATGTATTAAAAAATGTTTGTAAGTGACATGCATATCAGTCAAGGAAGATTCTTTGCTGCAAACACATTTGTGACTGACATGCCGATAAAGAATGGAGGCTGTAAATATTTTGTAAGGGTACTTTGGCCCACTGTACAGCAATCCGTGCTTTATTTTTACGTAACTGCCTATCTAATTGTGCTAATATACTTAACGTATTATTTTTCTGCCCTTGCACAATTTTCCTGTAATGTTGCAGAGTGCACATGTTGCTCATTTGCAGGGTTCATGCTCTTACATCTTTCATGGTGTTGGTGTTAGTGTTAGCAGTGCACATGGGCGGTGGCAGGGGTGGGTGCTTAGTTTACCATAACTGTCGGATTTCAGGGGTTTTTCGGTTTTAATGTGAAGCATAAAGGGGAGGTGGAAAGTATTTTTGTAGTGAAGTGTACAGGTCTTTGTTAGGGCAACTTAACCATAAAGTCCCCTCAACAACGTTTATTTTAGTGAATATATATATATATATATTATTCAGTGAACAAAACTTTGTTAAAGGGACATTATGGTTAAGTTGTGCAACTGAAAACATATGCCTATGAAATTCAGTGAAAAAACTTTGTTAAAGGGACGTTATGGTTCCAAGTAAAACCGAAAAACCCCTGAAATTCCCCAGTTATGGTAAGCTAAGCAACCATAACTCGCGCCACCACCGTGCACTGCTAAGACTAACACCCAGGACATCAAAGATGACATCACAAATATCATTGATGACATCACTGATGACATCACATGTCTAGCCCCTTCTTTTTTGTTCACTGCCCTATCTAGGACAGGTGGGTTTATTTACTGACAGTCAGAAACTTACATTTCTAAAGGTATTACATTTATAGATATTGCTATTCTCACATGTTCTTACACTACTTTCCTTAGAATTTAATCGCATATTATGATGTACATATATAGGGGTAGAAGCAGGCCTGAAACACAGCAATCATTTTTGTGTGTGAATACAATCATGTAGATTAAACACATTTGCTAATGGTACTGCCTCTTGTTTCCTTACTTTACTCTCCATATATAAGCCACTTATTTGTATGCATTGTAGTCTATGTTTTGTGTGTATTAGTAGAAATATGTAGTAAGTGATGCATTATTAGCTACTTAGTACATGTTTCACAGTACGGAAAAGTCTGACACAGAAGCATTCACCGTTTTATTATATAACTTTGGAAAATTACAAATATAGCACCTCTGTGGTGTATGCTGCAGCCAAAAACCTACATTTCTGTATGAGTAGGTTACTGTACTAGAAAGAACACTGCAATGGAATGTTCTTCAGAGCGCTACATTGCGTGATGAAGTATGTAATTTATTACATATCTCCCGATAATCCCTGATACTTTTTTGCCAACATTACATTCACAACCCCTTGTATGAAAAGTAAATGCACATGTGATGTCATCAGTGATGTCATCAATGATATTTGTGATGTCATATTTGATGTCCTGCGTGTTAGTCTTAGCAGTGCACGGTGGTGGCAGAGTTATGGTTGCTTAGCTTACCATAACTGGCAAATTTCAAGGGTTCTTCGGGTTTTACTTGGAACCATAACGTCCCTTTAACAAAGTTTTTTCACTGAATTTCATAGGTTTTTAGTAGTGCAAATTAACCATAATGTCCCTTTAACAAAGTATTTTCATTGAATTTCATAGGTTTTTATTAGTGCAACTTAACCGTAACGTCCGTTTCAATAGATGAAGACCACTAGCATCCTAGGTCATCAAAGTGAGAACCCCGGGCGGTAAAAAAAAGATTTTTCTCCCCAAACCTAGGAAGGAAAATCTTTTACCAAGATTGCCACCATGTAAAGGGAAGGCGGAGTGTTTAAAATGAACACAACAGGGCATCAGCAGGGGGTGTGGGGAACAAGAGGTCAACAAGGGGCATCATAGGAGGGGGAACAAGAGGAAGACACGGGGCATGAGCGGGGGGTGAGGGGGAACAGGGGAGACACGGGGCATGAGCGGGGGGGTGGGGGGAACAGGAGAGACACGGGGCATGAGCAGGGGGTGGGGGAACAGGAGGGAGACACGGGGCATGGGCGGGAGGTGGGGGGTAGCACAAGGGAGACACGGGGCATGAGCGGGGGGTGGGGGAACAGGGGAGACACGGGGCATGGTCTGGGATGGGGGAACAGGGGAGACACAGGGCATGAGCAGGGGGTGGGGGTGAAAAGGAGGGATACACGGGGCATGGTGGGGGGGAACAGGGGAGACACGGGGCATGAGCGGGGGGTGAGGGGAGACATGGGGCATGAGCGGGCGATGGGGGAACAGGGGAGACACGGGGCATGAGCGGGGGGTGGGGGGTTACGGGAGGGAGACACAGGGCATGAGCAGGGGGTGGGGGGAACAGAGGAGACATGGGGCATGAGCGGGGGTGAGGGGGAAAAGAGGAGACACGGGGCATGAGCAGGGGGTGGGGGGGACATGGGGCATGAGCGGGGGGAACAGGGGAGACACGGGGCATGAGCGGGGGGTGGGGGAAAAAAAGTAAGTAGACACGGGGCATGAGCGGGGGTGGGGGGAACCAGGGACACAAGAAGCACGAGCGGGGGGTGGGGGGAACGGGAGGGAGACATGGGGCATGAGCAGGGGGTGGGGTGCAACAGGGGAGACATGGGGCATGAGCGGGGGTTGGGGGGAACAGGGAGACACGGGACATGAGCGGGGGTAACAGGGGAGACACGGGGCATGAGCGGGGGGTGGGGGAACAGAAGGAAGACATGGGGCATGAGCGGGGGATGGGGGGAAAAGGAGGGATACATGGGGCATGAGCGGGAGTGGGGGGAGCACGCGGCATAAGCGGGGGTGGAGGGGACACGAGGGAGATACGGGGCATGAGCGGGGGTGGGGGAACAGGAGGGAGATACGGGGCATGAGAGGGGGGTGGGGGGTAACAGGGGAGACACGGGCATGAGCGGGGGGTGGGGAAACAGGAGGGAGACACAGGGCATGAGCGGGGGTGGGGGAACGGGAGGGAGACACGGGGCATGAGCGGGGGGCTGGGGGGAACATGGGTGACACGGGGCATGAGCAGGGGGTGTGGGGGAACGGGTGGGAGACACAGGGCATGAGAGAGGGATGGGGGAAAAGGAGGGAGACACGGGGCATGAGCAGGGGGTGGGGGGGAACAGGGGAGACACGGGCATGAGCGGGGTGTGGAGGGAAAGGAAGGAGACACAGAGCATGAGCGGGGGGTGGGGGTGGAACAGGGGAGACACAGGGCATGAGCGGGGGGTGGGGGAACAGGAGGGAGACATGGGGCATGAGCAGAGGGTGGGGGAACAGGGGAGAGACACGGGGCATGAGCAGGGGGAACAGGGGAGAGACACAGGGCATGAGCGGGGGGAACAGGGGAGAGACACAGGGCTTGAGCAGGGGGGAACGGGGGAGAGACATGGGGCATGAGCGGGTGGTGGGGGCAACAGGAGGGAGACACAGGGCATGAGCGGGGGGTGGGGGGAACAGGAGGGAGACACGGGACATGAGCGGGGGTGGGGGGTAACACAAGGGAGATGCGGGGGGTAACACGAGGGAGACAGGGGGCATGAGCGGGGGTAGGGGGGAAAAGGACAAACACAGGGCATGAGCGGGGGGTGGGGAGTACAGGAGGGAGACACAGGGCATGAGCAGGAGGTGGGGGGAACAGGAGGGAGACACGGGGCATGGGTGGGGGGGTAACACGAGGGAGACACAGGGCATGAGCGGGGGTGGGGGGAACATGAGGGAAACACGGGGCATGAACGGGCTGGGGGGAACAGGAGCGAGAAACGGGGCATGAGCAGGGGTGGGGGGAACAGGAGGGAGACACTGGCCATGAGCGGGGGTGGGGGAACACGAGGGAGACACGGGGCATGAGTGGGGGTGGGAGGAACACGAGGGAGACACGGGGCATGAGCGGGGGGTGGGGGGAACAGGGCAGACACAGGGCATGATTGGGGGTGGGAGGTACACGAGGGAGACAAGGGGCATGAGTGGGGGGTGGGGGGAACATGAAGGAGACACGGGGCATGAACGGGGTGGGGGAGGTACACGAAGGAGACACGGAGCATGAGCGGGGGGTAGGGGTAACACGAGGGAGACACGGGGCATGAGCGGGGGGTCAGGGGTACACGAAGGAGACACGGGGCATGAACAGGGGTGGGGGGGTACCACAAGTTAGACACGAGGCATGAACCAAGGGTGGGGGTACAGAAGGGAGACACAGGGCATGAGCGGGGGGTGGGGGGAAAAGGAGGGAGACATGGGGCATGAGTGGAGGTGGGGGGAACACGGGGCATGAGTGGGGGTGGAGGGGACACGAGGGAGATACGGAGCATGAGTGGGGGTGGAGGAACAGGAGGGAAACACGGGGCATGAGCGGTGGGTGGGGGGTAACAGGGGAGACACAGGCATGAGCGGGGGGTGAGGGGAACAGGAGGGAGACACGGGGCATGAGCGGGGGGTGAGGAGGAACGGGAGGGAGACACGGGGCATGAGCAGGGGGTGGGGGGAACAGGAGGGAGACATGGGGCACAGGTGGGGGGTAACACGAGGGAGAAACAGGGCATGAGCGGGGGGTGGGAGGAACATGAGGGAAACACGGGGCATGAACGGGCTGGGGGGAACAGGAGGGAGAAACGGGGCATGAGCAGGGGTGGGGGGAACAGGAGGGAGACACTGGCCATGAGCGGGGGGTGGGGGAACACGAGGGAGACACGGGGCATGAGTGGGGGTGGGAGGAACACGAGGGAGACACGTGGCATGAGCGGGGGGTGGGGGGAACAGGGCAGACACAGGGCATGATTGGGGGTGGGAGGTACACGAGGGAGACAAGGGGCATGAGCGGGGGGTCGGGGGAACATGAAGGAGACACGGGGCATGAACGGGGTGGGGGAGGTACACGAAGGAGACACGGAGCATGAGCGGGGGTAGGGGTAACACGAGGGAGACACGGGGCATGAGCGGGGGGTCAGGGGTACACGAAGGAGACACGGGGCATGAACAGGGGTGGGGGTACCACAAGTTAGACACGAGGCATGAACCAAGGGTGGGGGTACAGGAGGGAGACACAGGGCATGAGCGGGGGGTGGGGGAAAAGGAGGGAGACATGGGGCATGAGTGGAGGTGGGGGGAACACGGGGCATGAGTGGGGGTGGAGGGGACTCGAGGGAGATACGGGGCATGAGTGGGGGTGGAGGAACAGGAGGGAAACACGGGGCATGAGCGGGGGGTGGGGGGTAACAGGGGAGACACGGGCATGAGCGGGGGGTGAGGGGAACAGGAGGGAGACATGGGGCATGAGCGGGGGGTGAGGAGGAACGGGAGGGAGACACGGGGCATGAGTGGGGGGTGGGGGGAACAGGGAAAACATGGGCGGGGGTGGGGGGAACATGGGAGACACAGGGCATGAGCGGGGGGTGGGGGGAACAGGGGAGACACGGGGCATGAGCGGGGGTGGGGGGAACATGGGAGACACAGGGCATGAGCGGGAGGTGTGGGGAAACGGGAGGGAGACACAGGGCATGAGCGGGGGATGGGGGAAAAGGAGGGCGACACGGGGCATGAGCAGGGGGTGGGGGGGAACAGGGGAGACACGGGGCATGAGCGGGAGGTGCGAGGGAAAAGGAGGGAGACACGGGGGTGGGGGGGAACAGGGGAGACAAGGGGCATGAGCGGGGTGTCGGGGGGGAAAGGAGGGAGACACGGGGCATGAGCGGGGAGTGGGGGGGAACAGGGGAGAAATGCGGCAGGAGCGGGGGTGGGGGGAAAAGGAGGGAGACACAGGGCATGAGCGGGGAGTGGGGTGAACAGGGGAGAGACACGGGGCATGAGCAGGGGGTGGGGGAACAGGGGAGACACGGAGCATGAGCGGGGGTTGGGGGAACAGGAGGGAGACACGGGGCATGAGCAGGGTGTTAGAGAGAATTCTCTGTTTAGGCTGAATTTCCTAACCTAGTGAGTCCCCCAGCAGCTTTGCTGGATTTCTGGAGTTTGTTTTTTTCCATCCTGCCAAGAGTGAGACTCTTTTTCTCCCACTCTTGGACATGAATGTGATTAATTCCTTTGAATGTCAATGTGTTCTATGGGCTATGGGGTCTTTTACTCCACAGGGTCTCATATGTTTTACTATGTGTGTTACACCGCACCCTCTGTGCCGTAACACTGGGGCGTCCTAGAGGATCCCCACCATAGACTCCATACCCCGGGACTGACTACTGTCTCCCAGGGCATGTAAAGTCACCATTGGCTTTACTAGACCTAAATTTACTAACAGAACTAATACAAACAATCCTATTGTGGACGTACTAGTTGGGGTAATTCGATTACTCCTGGGTCTGTTATTCGAGGGGGCACTGTCCCGTCCCCCCTCGACGAGTTTTGGCTGGTGGCAGTGGAAACTACTCGTTATATTCGACCCCGAATATAACTCTATGGGATTCTTCCCATTGTTGGAGGTTAATACTCTTTCTTGTTAATCACTAACATACCACCGGTTTATTTATCTTAAATAAATCTATCGGTTGGTATTTTCTGCCAGAACTCGGTTTTTAAAATGGCGTCTGTGTTCGTCTCTGTGACTCCTAAACCAAAGGTTGAGCCCTTTGTTCCACTTTTGGCAGGCTTCTGCACAGAGGCCCTCCAAAGTGGTGCCATTCTGTCTGGGTAACACAGGGGTGTGGGGGGGGGTGGTTTAGGCACCCTGGATTGAGTTGCCTTGCCAACTCAAGTCGCACTCTGGTGTGATTGGCCCAAGTGGTGAGCCACCCCGCTCACCACTTAGCGTGTTTTGATTGACAGCTAGGCTGAATGAATGGGGGTTTTCTGCATAAAAGCAGGGCTTTTGGGACTGGATCTTCAGAAGTCGCCACTGGACCTAAGAATCCAACGAGGGTAAAGCTGAGCCGACCTGCAACGACGACACCTCCGGTGGAGCCCTGCTGAACCGACTCTCCACTTCCCAACGACAGAGGAGAAATCCCGGCTGGAGAGTCTTCTTCCCCTGACTGGTGGGAACAACCAGTCCCCTTTTCTTTTTCTTCACTTCCAGGGCGTAGTGGTCGAATTGCCCGTGCTGAGCACCCCGGCAACCGGATAGCCACTAACCCAGACCGCGACCAAAAGGTGGTGCATTGTGACAGAGCACTCCGTGGCTGGTCTCTTCCCTGGTGGTGCAACGATCTTCAACTTTCCTTCGACGACGAGAGCATCTCTTCTCTTGGCAAAGCCCCGACTTGCATCCACCACCAGGAACAACTGCCCCCGCTGGAGCTGTCTCTCCACATACCAGGTACCGTGTCCGCCTGGCTTCCCTTGTGTCGGTTAGCGTGAGGTGTCTTAATCCTCGCCTCTCCATCGGGTTGTCTCCAAGCCTTCTTAACTTTCTGTTCTGAACTGGCCAATCTTTCTATAACAATTTGCGACAAAGACTCGAAGTGCATTTCCACTGTGATACTTTTTGGGACATATCGCCTTGCCTCTCTCCGAGTGGGCTTGGCCTCTGAACTTTGCGATCTACGGTAGACCCTGCCTTACTTGCCTTGCATTTGTTCGTAAAAGTGTTGGTACCGAGTTGATTTCATACCCTGCCTTTTCTCTCCCGTCCTAATGAATATTCGAGTGCCATCTAGGTTAAAGCATTCACCTCTGTCTGCAAATAAGTGGTGCCGTGGAAACTAGATTTGTTGAACTATTGTTAGGCGGATTGATTTACTTATAGTAATTGTGATTGAAGTTGTTTGCCGTATTAGTTCCAGTGTGTTTTCCATAGATGTGTTTTTATAAATACATAATTATATATCTTTACACCGAAGCCCTGTTCCTTGTTTGCTTGTTCTACTGTGTAAATTGCCTTATTTTGTATACTCCGCATACTGCCTAACTCTTCTTGAGGGAAGTCTGACTGCTCAGCCACAGCTACCAAGTGAATCTGTGTGGTACAGACTGCTACCAAGTGGGTTTACTGCCAAACACCTGTATTCCTAAATCTTTTGCAGTGGTCCCAGAGGGAACTGCACAGGTTTCCGCCTAAAACAGGGGGAACAGGGGAGAGACACGGGGCATGAGCACGGGGAACAGGGGAGAGACATGGGGCATGAGCAGGGGGGAACGGGGGAGAAACATGGAGCATGAGCGGGGGTTGGGAGCAACAGGAGTGAGACACAGGGCATGAGTAGGATGTGGGGGGAACAGGAGGGAGACATGGGACATGAGCGGGGGTGGGAGTAACACAAGGGAGATGCGGGGGATAACACGAGGGAGACACGGGGCATGAGCAGGGGTTAGGGGGAAAAGGACAGACACGGGGCATGAGCGGGGAGTGGGGAGTACAGGAGGGAGACACGGGGCATGAGCAGGGGGTGGGGGGAACAGGAGGGAGACACGGGGCATGGGTGGGGGGTAACACGAGGGAGACACAGGGCGTGAGCGGGGGGTGGGGGGAACACGAGGGAAACACAGGGCATAAGCAGGGGGTGGGGGGAACAGGGCAGACACGGGGCATGAGCGGGGTTGGGGGGAACAGGAGGGAGACACGGGGCATGAGCAGGGGTGGGGGAACAGGGCAGACATGGGGCATGAGCGGGGGGTGTGGGGTAACATGAGGGAGACACAGGGCATGAGCGGGGGTGGGGGGAACACGAGGGAGACACGGGGCATGAGCGGGGGAAGGGGGGACAGGGCAGACATTGCGCATGAGTGAGGGTGGGGGGCAAGACGAGGGAGACACAGGGCATGAGCGGGGGTGGGGTGGAACAGGGCAGACAAGGGGCATGAGCAGGAGGTGGGGGAAAAGGAGGGAGACACGGGCATGAGCGGGGGGTGGGGGGAACACGAGGGAGACACGGGGCATAAACGGGGGTGGGGGATAACACGAGTTAGACATGGGGCATGAGCGGGGGGTAGGGGGAACAGGGCAGACATGGGGCATGAGCAGGGGTGGGGGATAACACGAGGGCGACATGGGGCATGAGCGGGGGTGGGGGGTACAGGAGGGAGACACAGGGCACGAGCGGGGGTGAGGGGAACAGGGCAGACACGGGGCATGAGCGGGGGTGGGGGGTACAGGAGGGAGACACAGGGCACGAGCGGGGTGGGGGGAACCGGGCAGACACGGGGCATGAGCGGGGGGTGCGGGGTACACAAGGGAGACACGGGGCATGAGCGGGGGTGGGGGCTAACACGAGGGAGATACGGGGCATGAGCGGGGGTGGGGGAACAGGGCAGACACGGGGCATGAGTGGGGGTGGGGGGTACAGGAGGGAGACACAGGGCACGCGGGGGTGAGGGGAACAGGGCAGACACGGGGCATGAGCGGGGGGGTGGGGGGTACACAAGGGAGACACGGGGCATGAGCGGGGGTGGGGGATAACACGAGGGAGACACAGGGCATGAGCGGGGGTGGGGGAACAGGGCAGACACGGGGCATGAGAGGGGGGTGGGGGGTAACACGAGGGAGACACGGGGCATGAGCGGGGGGTGGGGGGAACACGAGGGAGACACGGGGCATGAACGGTTAGTGGGGGTACACAAGGGAGACATGGGGCATGAGCAGGGGTGGGGGGTACACAAGGGAGACACGGGGCATGAGTGGGGGTGCGGGGAACAGGGCAAACACGGGGCATGAGTGGGGGTGGGGGGTACAGGAGGGAGACATGGGGCATGAGCGGGGGATGGGGGGTAACACGAGGGAGGCACGGGGCATGAGAGGGGGTGGGGGAACACGAGGGAGATACTGGGCATGAGCGGGGGGTGGGGGAACACGAGGGAGACACGGGGCATTAGTGGGGGTGGGGGTAACACGAGGGAACACATGGCATAAGCAGGGGGTGGGGGGAACAGGGCAGACACGGGGCATGAGCGGGGGTGGGGGGTACAGGAGGGAGACACGGGGCATGAGCAGGGGTGGGGAGAACAGGGCAGACACGGGGCATGAGCGGGGGTGTGGGGTAACACGAGGGAGACACAGGGCATGAGCGGGGGTGGGGGGAACACGAGGGAGACACGGGGCATGAGCGGGGGTGGGGGGAACACGAGGGAGACACGGGGCATGAGCGGGGGAAGGGGGGACAGGGCAGACATGGGGCATGAGTGGGGGTGGGGGGCAAGACGAGGGAGACACGGGACATGAGCGAGGGTGGGTTGGAACAGGGCAGACATGGGGCATGAGCGGGAGGTGGGAGAAAAGGAGGGAGACACGGGGCATGAGCAGGGGTGGGGGGAACAGGGCAGACATGGGGCATGAGCGGGGGTGTGGGGTAACACGAGGGAGACACAGGGCATGAGCGGGGGTGGGGGGAACACGAGGGAGACACGGGGCATGAGCGAGGGAAGGGGGGACAGGGCAGACATGGGGCATGAGTGGGGGTGGGGGGCAACGAGGGAGACACGGGACATGAGCGAGGGTGGGTTGGAACAGGGCAGACACGGGGCATGAGCGGGGGTGGGGGATAACACGAGGGAGACACGGGGCATGAGCGGGGGGTGGGGGAACAGGGCAGACACGGGGCATGAGTGGGGGTGGGGGGTACAGGAGGGAGACACGGGGCATGAGCGGGGGTGGGGGGAACAGGGTAGACACAGGGCATGAGTGGGGGTGGGGGGTAACACGAGGGAGACACGGGGCATGAGCGTGGGGTGGGGGGAACACGAGGGAGACACGGGGCATGAGCGTGGGGTGGGGGGAACACGAGGGAGACACAGGGCATGAGCGGGGAGTGGGGGGAACAGGGGAGACACGGGGCATGAGCGGGGGCTGGGGGGAACAGGGCAGACACGGGGCATGAGTGGGGGTGGGTGGTACAGGAGGTAGACACGGGGCATGAGCGGGGGTGGGGAGAACAGGGCAGACACGGGACATGAGTGGGGGTGGGGGGTAACACGAGGGAGACACGGGGCATGAGCAGAGGGTGGGGGAAACACGAGGGAGACACGGGGCATGAGCGGGGGGTGGGGATAACACGAGGGAGAAATGGGGCATGAGCGGGGGGTGGGGGGAGCACAAGGGAGACATGGGGCATGAGCGGGGGTGGGGTGAACACGAGGGAGACACAGGGCATTAGCGAGGGGTGGGGGAACAGGGCAGACACAGGGCATGAGGGCGGGTGGGGGGGAACAGGAGAGTGACACAGAGCATGAGCAGGGGGTGGGGGAAACAGGAAGAAGACACAGGGAAGGAGCGGGGGGTGGGGGGAACAGGAGAGAGACACGGGGCAGGAGCGGGGGGGTGGGGGAACAGGAGAGAGACATGGGGCATGAGCGGAGGGTGGGGGGATGGGGGGAACAGGGTAGACATGGGGCATGAGCGGGGTGTGGGGGGTAACATGAGGGAGACATGGGGCATGAGCGGGGGGAACACGAGGGAGACACAGGGCATGAGCGGGGGGTGGGGGGCAACAGGAGAGAGATACGGGACATGAGCGGGGGTGGGGGGTACACAAGGGAGACACGGGGCATGAGCGAGTGATGGGGGAACAGGGCAGACACGGGGGTTGAGCGGGGGTGGGGGGCAACACGACAGAGACAAGGGCATGAGTGGGTGGTGGGGGGAACAGGGCAGACACGGGACATGAGCGGGGGTGGGGGGTAACACGAGGGAGACACGGGGCATGAGCGGAGGGTGGGGGAAACACCAGGGAGACACGGGGCATGAGCGGGGGGGTGGGGATAACACGAGGGAGAAATGGGGCATGATCGGGGGGTGGGAGGAGCACAAGGGAGACATGGGGCATGAGCGGGGGTGGGGGGAACACGAGGGAGACACGGGGCATTAGCGAGGGGTGGGGGAACAGGGCAGACACGGGGCATGAGCGGGGGTGGGAGGAACAGGAGAGTGACACGGAGCATGAGCGGGGGTGGGGGAAACAGGAAGAAGACACAGGGAAGGAGCGGGAGGTGGGGGGAACAGGAGAGAGACATGGGGCATGAGTGGTGGGGTGGGGGAACAGGAGAGAGACATGGGGCATGAGCGGAGGGTGGGGGGATGGGGGAACAGGGTAGACACGGGGCATGAGTGGGGGCTGGGGGGTAACACGAGGGAGACACGGGGCATGAGCGGGGGGAACACGAGGGAGACACAGGGCATGAGCGGGGGGTGGGGGTCAACAGGAGAGAGACACGGGACATGAGCGGGGGGGTGGGGGGTACACAAGGGAGACACGGGGCATGAGCGAGTGATGGGGGAATAGGGCAGACACAGGGGTTGAGCGGGGGTGGGGGGCAACACGACAGAGACAAGGTCATGAGTGGGGGGTGGGGGGGAACAGGGCAGACATGGGGCATGAGCGGGGGGTGGGGGAAAAGGAGGGAGACGCGGGGGTGGGGGGAACAAGGGAGACACGGGGCATGAGCAGGGGGTGGGGGAACATGGGAGACATGGGGCATGAGCGGGGGGTAGGGGGTACAGGAGGGAGACACAGGGCATGAGCGGGGGGTGGGGGAGCAGGGCAGACACGGGGCATGAGTGGGGGGTGGGGATGACATAAGGGAGACACGTGCATGAGTTGGGGGTGGGGAGGTACAGAAGGGAGACACGGGGCATGAGCGGGGGTGGGGGGAACAGGGCAGACACGGGCATGAGTGGGGGTGGGGGGTACAGGAGGGAGACATGGGGCATGAGCCGGGGGTGGGGGGTAACACGAGGGAGGCACGGGGCATGCGCGGGGGTAGGGGAACACTAGGGAGATACGGGGCATGAGCGGGGGTAGGGGGAACATGAGGGAGACACGGGGCATTAGTGGGGGGTGGGGGGAACATGAGGGAGATACGGGGCATGAGCGGGGGTGGGGGGAACAGGGCAGACACGGGGCATGCGCGAGGGGTGGGGGGTACAGGAGGGAAACACGGGGCATGAGCAGGGGGTGGGGGGAACAGGGCAGACACGGGGCATGAGCGGGGGTTGGGGGTAACACGAGGGAGACACGGGGCATAAGCAGGGGTTGGGGGGAAGACAAGGGAGACACGTGGCATGAGCAGGGGGTGGGGTGGAACAGGGCAGACACGGGGCATGAGCAGGAGGTGGGGGAAAAGGAGGCTGACACGGGGCATGAGCGGGGGGTGGAGGGAACAAGGGAGACACGGGGCATGAGCGGGGGGTGGGGGGAACATGGGAGACACGGGGCATGAGCGGGGAGTGGGGGGAACACGAGGGAGACACAGGGCATGAGCGGGGTTGGGGGCCAACACGCGGGAGACACGGGGCATGAGCAGGTGGTGGGGGGGAAAGAAGGGAGACAAGGGGCATGAGCGGGGGGTGGTGGGAAAGAAGAGAGACACGGGGCTTGAGCTGGGGGTGGGGGTGAAAGAAGAGAGACACGGGGCAGGAGCGAGGGGTGGGGGGAACGGGAGGGAGACACAAGGCATGAGCGGGGAGTGGGTGGAACAGGGGACGGGGCATTAGCAGGGGTGGGGGGAACAGGAGGGAGACACGGGGCATGAGCAGGGGGTGGGGGGAAGAAGAGAGACACGGTGCATGAGCAGGGGTGGGGGCCAACACACGGGAGACATGGGGCATGAGCGGGGGATGGGGGGGAAAGAAGGGAGACAAGGGGCATGAGCGGGGGGTGGGGGGAAAGAAGAGAGACACGGGGCATGAGCGGGGGTGGGGGCGAAAGAAGAGAGACACGGGGCATGAGCCGGGGTGGGGGGGAACGGGAGGGAGACACAAGGCATGAGCTGGGGGTGGGTGGAACAGGGGAGACACGGGGCATTAGCGGGGGTGGGGGGGACAGGAGGGAGACACGGGGCATGAGCGGGAGATGGGGGGGAAGAAGAGAGACACGGTGCATGAGCAGGGGTGGGGGGGAACAGGGGAGACACGGGGCATGAGCGGGGGTGGGGGAAACACGGGAGACACGGGGCATGAGCTGGGGGTGGCGGAACAGGGCAGACACGGGGCATGAGCAGGGGGTGGGGGAACACGAGGGAGATCGGGCATGAGCGGAGGGTGTGGGGAACATGAGGGAGCCACAGGGCATGAGCAGGGGTGGGGGGCAACAGGAGAGAGACACGGGGCATGAGCGGGGGGTGGGGGGGTACACGAGAGAGACACAGGGCATGAGCGGGGGGTGGGGAGGAACAGGGCAGACACGGGGCATGAGCGGGGGTGGGGGACAACACGAGAGAGACACGGGGCATGAGCGGGGGGTGGGGGGAACAGGGCAGACACAGGGCATGAGCAGGGGGTGGGGAAAACGAGGGAGACACAGGGCATGAGCAGGGTCTGGGGGAACAAGGGAGACACAAGGCATTAGTGGGGGATGGGGGGACGGGACGGAGACACGGGCATGAGCGGGAGGTGGAGGGAAAGAAGAGAGATATTGGGCATGAGCAGAGGTGGGGGAAGAAGAGAGACATGGGGCATGAGAGGGGGTGGGGGGAAGAAGAGAGACACGGGGCATGAGAGGGGGTGGGGGAAAGAAGAGAGACACGGGGCATGAGCGGGGGTGGGGGGAACGGGAGGGAGACACAAGGCATGAGAGGGGGTGGGGGAACAGGGGAGACACGCGGCATGAGCTGGGGTGGGGGGAACAGGGGAGACACAGGGCATGAGCAGGGGGTGGGGGGAACAGGGGAGACACAGGGCATGAGCGGGGGTTGGGGGAACAGGGGAGACACAGGGCAGGAGTGGGGGTTGGGGGGAAAGAAGAGAGACACGGGGCATGAGCGGGGGTGGGGGGAAAGAAGAGAGACATGGGGCATGAGCGGGGTGTGGGGGGTAAAGAAGAGAGACATGGGGCATGAGCGGGTGGTTGGAGGGAATGGGAGGGAGACACAAGGCATGAGCAGGGTGTGATGGGAACAGGGGAGACATGGGGCATTAGCGGGGGTGGGGGGAACAGGGGAGACACGGGGCATGAGCAGGGGGTGGGGGGAACAGGAGAGACACAGGGCATGAGCGGGGGTGGGGGGACAGGAGGGAGATATTCGGGGCATGAGTGGGGGGTGGGGGGAAAGAAGAGAGATATTGGGCATGAGCAGAGGTGGGGGGAAGAAGAGAGACACGGGGCATGAGAGGGGGTGGGGGGGAAGAAGAGAGACACGGGGCATGAGAGGGGGTGGGGGAAAGAAGAGAGACACGGGGCATGAGCGGGGGGTGGGGGGAACACGAGGGAGACACAAGGCATGAGAGGGGGTGGGGGGAACAGGGGAGACACGCGGCATGAGCGGGGGTGGGGGGAACAGGGGAGACACGGGGCATGAGCAGGGGGTGGGAGGAACAGGGGAGACACAGGGCATGAGCGAGGATGGGGGGACAGGAGGGAGATACGGGGCATGAGTGGGGGGTGGGGGGAACAGGGGAGACACGGGTCATGAGTGGGGGGTGGGGGGAAAGAAGAGAGACACGGGGCACGAGTGGGGGTGGGGGGAACAGGCGAGACATGGGGCATTAGCGGGGGGTGGGGGGACAGGGGGGAGACACGGGGCATGAGCGGGGGGTGGAGTGGAATAAGAGAGACACTTGGCATGAGGGGGGTGGGGGGAACAGGGGAGACATGGGGCATGAGCGGGGGGTGAGGGGAACATTGGAGACACGGGGCATTAGCAGGGGGTGGGGGGACAGGAGGGAGACACGGGGCATGAGCAGGGGGTGGGGGGATCAGGGCAGACACGGGGCATGAGCGGGGGCGGGGGGTAACACGAGGGAGACACCGGGCATGAGTGGGGGGTGGGGGGAACACGAGGGAGACACGGGGCATGAGCGGGGGGTGGGGGAACATGGGAGACACGGGGCATGAGCGGGGGGTGGGGGGAATGAGAGGAAGACACGGGCATGAGGAAACAGGAGAAAAATGAACACTTGGTGAAGGTTTTCTGGAATTTTAACATTTTCAGGAATACAAGTTCTTGCTTGTTTCATAATCATAGAAACATGTTTGCCACAATGTGCTAAAGTTGGACATTGTCTGACTGTATTTCCTAGGTAGGTTTGTACAAGTAGAGATACAAACCTTATTCGCGCTGGTCCCTGAGCAGTAATTAGCAGCTGATTGGCATTACTGTGAGGCTGCAATTCCACATGTGTTACCTTGACCTGGATGAGCAATGCAAAACAAGCCAAAGTACAGTGGTAAGCGGCTGTCCCACTATGTGCCTCTTAAAGCTCAGTGGCGCCCCTGTGTCATGCTTGCAACTGCAATTAAACTGCTTGAATGTTTAGTGAAAACCAAAATGAGATAACCCTTAACACAGAGAAAAGTAGGAGATTAGTTGCGCACATTAAATACTCTTTTCAACATAGGGTTCTTTAACAAAATAAAGATGACACATATCTTGGGACTTAAATGCAACTATTTGGCCTAGGAATGCTCATGCTGCCTGGGCAACAAACATTGCAAAGCCCATGCTACAGGGTTTCCTTACATGTGATTACATTTTTTGGCGGTGTGATGTTATTTCGCCAGAAAATGACTTAACGAAATTCATTCTGGCCGCAAAGTAAGGAATCGCAGTATGGAGCTGAGTGAAAAAAGGGCTGAGTTGGATACATTGGTAGGACATTGTTTCCCATGTGCCACCTGTCTAACTCTAAGGGTCCAGAGTACGATAATGCCGTTCATATCATTTAATGATTATTTAGAAAGTGGCGTTAACACTGGTGCTGGGAGGTAGGCTTTGCCATTAATGGCCAGCCAGTTCAAACCCAAGCCAAATTAGACCCTAATCAAGCAAGCCCAAGCCCGCCAACGTACACGGGTGAAAATGCCATTAGCACCCCGTCCTAGTGTGGGGGGTGTTAAAAGGTTCACTTTGGTGAAGGGACACAAGCTTTTTCATGCACCCCATCATCAAAGCAAATGTTTACTTAATTTCAAATGGCCACCATGGATGTAATAGGGACTCAAGTACCTTTTTTCTTTCCATGGTGTAGGACTGGTAGGAGAAGGATAGCGGCAGCAGATTTCCCAGATGAGAAAAGGACCTCTCAGGTAAGTGCGGTGAGAGGGCAGGGCGTATATATGCGGAGTATGAGAGCATGCATCCGGGGGGAAGGTGGAAAAATAACAGACCAGTGGCAGGGGTTCACAATGAAGCCATGGAGTGAGGGAGCCAGCAGCTCCTTCCAAACATGGCTTTTCACTGTCTGTTCAATGCCCAACATTGTAGGGAACTGATTGGCTGGCTATCGCGCAATGGCTGTTAATGAGGAGACTGCAATTTCCCCCATGCAGATGTGGGAAATTAAGTGAATAATAATAATTATAATATAACAATGTGAATATTTGAATCATATTAGCAAGCCATGTAATCAGGCAATCAGGCCCTGAGAATGTGTTTGGGTGTGCCACCCAGTATTTTGCACACACAGCTCCATGGCACACATTAAAAGGTGGCCAGAAGGAACAATGATTTTGTTTCGTATGGAATCTGTCTCTTTTCATTACTGGATAAGCGCATGCAGAATCCTTAGGAATCCTTAGGAATCAATTATAAATGATGACTGCAAAGCATATTTTGTAAATACTTTGTAGGCGCCATTTACATCTTAGTTAAAAAACATGAAGAGTAAACATGAAGTGTAAAGGCAATTTTCCTTGGTTTTACTCTTCACTTTGAAACACATCTTCATACATGTTCACAATTGCCAGCAGTGACGCAAGAGCACATGCGTATTAATGCTGATGAATCAAGGCATGTGATTAACATGTATTGCAAAATAACCCATTAAGTGTATCTTTTGTAAATGTAATACAACACTACTGCAATGTTCACCCGAAAATGACTTGTATTGATGAGAAAAACAAGATGGCATTTTTTTTTTTCATTTTTAAAAAGCCTCGGTTCCTGCAATGGACAATGTGAGAAATATACATTTTTTTAGGGCCGGGTCACTCCATTCTCGTCTAATTCTTTTAAAAAACAACTAGATGGATTTGTAACAAAACACAATAAAGGCAGATCTACAAGGCTTTGTGAACAACTTGTTTCCTATTTAGTGCATATCTTTCCAGTGGTTTTCCCACTATGGGTGTTCAAAAGAAGCAGCTTTTTCTTGATGAGAATATGAATGGAAGAAGGCTGAAATTAACTTAACTATTTTAAAATTATTTTAATACCTTTTCACGAAATATACAGCTTGTAGGTACACATGCAAGAAAATGTTATCCAAATGTTTCTAGCAAGTCAAAAGCTATTAGCAATACAATTTAGATAACAGTTGACGCAAACATGTTTTATCTTTACCAAATAAATACAGTTTCTGGTTTCACTATATATAGAGCTCACACTAGTAAATTGTAAAACACTTTAGCAATAAAAAAGTAGTAACCATTGGCAGTAAAGTCATATAAAATACAATGAACATCAATATATATGACCCCAAACACTTTGGAAGTCCTTCCTTGCTAGGTAAGTAGGCATATTGCCTTAAACATTCAAAGTCCTCCCGTAAGAACCTGTTCAGGGACTTGAAGAACAAGCATTTTCAAAGCCAACAGGTAGGTGAATGGGACTAAATAGAGTATTGGTACTCTCCCAATCCCACCACACTAAGGAAAGCTCAGTGTGGGATCCTTGGCCAGAACTCCACTGAACCCTACCATACAAAGGAAAGTTAGGGAGTGGAAAGTCAGCCCATACAATCCACATGGCCAATGGGGTGGAGGATGATGGAAAGAATGCAATCTCACTTCTGTTACTCTGATTAACTATGGAATCACCATTATGGTTATCAAAACCAACAGAATACCCGCAGAGCATTTCTAAGCTGTGCAGAAGTGAAGCACACACTTGTCAGAGGGTGGCAGGTGACACTCATGGTGATGAGGATGACTCTGCTCTGGAAAGTCCCCATAAACGTCTCCTAGATGAACTGCAGAGTTCCAAGTCCAAACTTGGAACAGGGACTGATGCAACGTAGATGCCTACTATGAAGATGGCCAGCACACAGGATGGTTCTGGGATGCTTTGAAGGATACTCAAGGTAGGTTTTTTGCGCATGTGTGCATTTGGGTTGGTCCCATGTTCCCATGGGTCGAATGACTGATAAGGGTCTTCTGGAGATTGATGCTGAGAGGTACATATCTGCTGGGAATTTGATGGAGGCAATGCTGGTTAACTTCAACTGCAGTCCTCAGTTTTTCAGTGGGCTGCTCCCCCTCATTGGGGTCTTGGCTTAAAACAATGATCTCCAGAATAACTGCGTTACTCCACTTTTTATTCCAAATTCAGACTGTGGTCAGACCCAACTGACCAATGATAAGGATCTGCACAATTTAAACTGGCAGCAGCTGTAAAATCCTGGAGATCATTTTGCAAGGCATTTGCAAAGCAATAGACATGTTTTAGGACAGCATATTCCCAACTTTTCCATCCAGAAAGGATGTACATACCACCCGTTGCCTGAGAACCTCAAGGTTTGGCCCAGGAAATCGCTTACCACATATGGCATTTCCTGACATGAGAAGGTAGGAAGAAGGACAAAGGACAATGACCAAAGGACGATGGCCAAAAGAACAAGGAAAAAAGATGTGGCATTTCCAGTATATGGTACTCAAAATGACATTATGAGGTAAAATGCTAAATTGCACGTGGTAAAGTTGAAAATTACTGTATAAAAATACCCGTTGTCATGAGCATTTCCTGGCCCCCTTGTGTAAGTAACCAAAATGTTACAAAACAGAAAGAAAAAAGGGATATAAAGTGCCCCTGCAGCGTGTAAGGTGATGTGTGCTACATTAAACAACAACTGAATCTCCCAAAGGAGACAGAATCCCCCTGCACTGATAGCTAAATGGACTGACTGGATCCCCAAAAGAGCTGAGCATCACATGTTAAGCAGAAAGGCTTTGCTTACATCCAGAATTCAGGACATGGTTCAAGCCATAGCAAAAAGGTGGGGGGGGGGCGTCCCTTGATGTCAATGGATGGAAAGCTGCAAAAATATCATCTTTCCTAACAGCCTCCACTGCTACCCTAACCTCCTCTTCCATCATTGTGGTAGCTGTGACCACACAAGATAACTCTACAGCTCTTTCCTTTGGCATGATGACTCCCTTTATCTGCATGGCCTCCTCCAATTGCCATGCTTCTTCCAACTCTTCCTACTCATGTTGCAGGAGTAAGCCCTTTTTTCCATGCCTTACCTTGTCCTCTTTCCCTGAGAATTTCCACAAGAGCTCTCCTACCTCTGGCTGTACCGGCTGAACCAGTGGGCTACAAAAAGGACAGGCTATCCTCACAACCAAAACAAGCTCAATCAACATCCTCCTCCCAAACATGGCTGCTGCTGTGCTGGTCCTTCAAGAAGATCCACCTACTGCTCCTTGAGATCTCCTACCAAGTACAACAACCACTCAAGTGATACAATTTCAATTTCTTTAGGTAAGTACTCAAACAAGAACAGAAGAAAAAAGACAAGTGAATCAGACAATCAAACATATTGACATAGAACTCACACAAATAAGTCGACAGCTTTCTCAGGGGTCTAAGCAGCAGCAGTTAATGTCAGGTGACTAAAGCGTGGGTAGAATTCTCAGACTTAAATAATTAGGAAGGCTTTTCAAGCGTCATGTACAAGGTGGAATACAAAATGGAAAGTGCATTCATAGTTTTTTTGGATACAAGGGGAGAGGGTGGGGACAGCCTTGTTTTGTTCTTTCCTTTTTGAGTAGTGACATAAGGGGGTAACCTTTCAAGAGAGCAGGTAAGTGGAACAAGAGGAAAAGGTTATGCAAGTACTTAATACAAACCACAGACAGTGGCATTGGAAATACAAAAGGCAAATGGATACAAAAAACCCAAAACACTTTTCGGAAAAAGGGAAAGGTGTTAGACATTACTTTTTGGTTGTTGTTGTTTTGGGGATGACACCAAAAGAAAAAGAAACAGGGGAAGAAATATGTAAAACTATATTGGGTGTTTGGTTAACATGTCTACCTGGAGCGATAATGGTAAAAAAATGGAAAGCAACAAAGGGAGATTAGAAAACACACAAGGTAGATTCTAAACTCACAAATAAAGTCCACCAAAGTCCACCAAAACTCCTCTAAATGCACCGATTTTGAGCCTAGCTAGTAACCTCCTCTCAGAGTCATTCAAAATCCCAAAATGAAATTGGAAGTAAACTGGTCATTTGTTACACCAAAAAACATTGTTAGGGAAACTCTGTAATCAAGGTTTGTCTTCTGATTGTCCAGTCGTATTATCACAAGAAACTCCTGCTCAAATTACTAGCCAGAGATGTGTTCCTCAGGAAATCTGTGAGAATCTCTTTGGTTGAATTCACACTTGACGTGAAGAGCCTGTGGGCATCTTTGTTTAGGCTGCATATCTAATAAGTAGGTCTATACTGTTTAGTCAGAGTCCTATCAATTTACTATTAAAACTCAGGACATCTTATACTTGCTCTCGTCTTCATCTTCCGATACGTCTCTCGCCCCCCCCTCTCTGGTTGCCTCTTCCTCTTCTCCTCCTTTGTCCTCTTTCTCTCTGATAACACCTGACAATGTTTCTAGACAAGTCTAATCTATGAAAGTGTTGTTCAAACAGGTGCTCCCTTGTTTCTCTAGAACCATTAAGGTTGGTATTGACAACCTTGCTCCAGCCTTGGCTGATTTCTGCAATCACTCATTTGCCAGTGGAACTTTCCCCTCTCTCCTCAATCACTCCCTTGTGCACCCCCTCCAAAAAAAGTCTTCTGCTTATCCTATCTGTATGGCTAAATATCTCCTGCTCTCCATCACTCCTTTCCTGGGCAAACATCTGAAAGAACTGGCCATCTCTCAGCTTATTCTTCACACTGAAACTGTTGGTTCTCTCCATGATCATCAGTCTGGCTTCAGAGCAGCCAGAGACATGGAAACTGCTCTCAGTAACACCCATGAACATTTGCTCTCCAATCTCGACTTCAGCATCCCTTCTGTCCTCCTCCTCCTTGACCTTTCCTCTGCCTCCGACACATTCAATCACACCATCCTTATCAAGCCACTCTGTGAGAACCTGAGCATCACGGATCAGGCCCTGGAGTGGCTGACCTCTTTCCACCTGGACAGACCCTCCCAAGTCCAACGTGGGTCCTTTCTCTCCACCCCCTCTCTCTCTCTACATGTGGTGTTCCCCAGGGCTCCAACCTCTCACCCTGGCGCTTCAATCTCTTTCTGGCCCCTTTGGCCCACCTAATCTCTACCTTCTGCTCAAACTTGCAGTGTTATGTGGATGATATGCAGCTCTCTTTCAGGCTCCCTACAGCCTCCTCCCCTCACTTTCCACCAGAAGCTCATTGTCTGCAGAGCCCTGGTTCTCTCTAGGTTGGATTACTGTAACAGCCTCTTTCTCAATCTGTCTTCCTCTACTCTACGCCTTATGCAACTAATCCAGAACAGGACTGCAAGACTTATCCTTGGCTTCAAGCCCAGGGACCGTATCTCTCCAGCCCTTGAAATCTCTCCACTGGCTCCCAGTGGCTGCAATGATCAAGTTCAAGACCCTCTGCATTGTCCACAAGGCTTTCTGTAGTCGGGGCTCGCACTACATTAAAAATTCTCTTCTTAAAATAACTTCCTGCTCGAGCCCTCTGCTCTGCTGCATCCATCTCTCAGAGGGTCAGGCACTTCTCCAGGCAGAGAGTTGGAGGTAGATCATTTTCGTCTGCAGGTGACTCCAACTGGAACAGCCTCATCTCAAACTAGAGCCGGACCAGCGAAAGTTCCAGAAGTAGCTCAAGAATTTCCTTTTTTCTCCTCTGCTTTCTCTCTCTCCCTCTCCTGCTAACCTAACTGCCTACTGTGTTGACTGGTTGCTTGGATACCCTCAGAGTCTCACTCGTACCAGGCTCATAATATGACCAGTCTCCCTCGCACTGCCTCCGGGCCTGTCGTGCACTAGGGGCTGTTACTGTAATCTCTATAATCCCTTGCCTCCTTGCACTTACCCAGAGCAACGCTGCCCTGGCTGCACTTACTCAGAGTAATGCTGCCCTGATTGCACTTCCCTTTCCCTCTCCCCTGCACTTCTCCCGTCCCCCTCCCCTCCTCCTTGCGTTACTGCACTTGCACGACCTGAGTGACACAAGGCCTAGTAAGATTGTTTGTCTTGTCTTCCCTCTGTACTCTCCTTTAACTTGTCATGCCTAGAAATACACGTGAAGAGGCCCATTATAAACGACATATCAAATAATATCATATCTATCACAAAGCATGTACAAGATGGCACAAGAGCATACTATTACTTCCCATGAAATGCAGTCCAGAACCAAGACCCTTCGCAGTTCTGATACTAAACTGATTAAAAATAGCAAACATTGGGAATATGAAATCACTTAATGTCAAGCCTGAACAAGGAATAATGTTGGCCAAAAATGTGAGAGCCCCTCTACGGTGGCTGAACATGGCTTAAATAGCCTGTTCTGTGAGAAAGTGCCCTGCTAGGAAGGTATATGATCACGTTTTAAACCACTGCACCATACCAGAAGAAAAATATCCATTTGCATACTTGTCTGTTCCCAACCACAAGGACAGTCCAGCAACAAAATGCTAGTCAAGTCTTCTCTGAAGAGCAGTAACAATATTATCCCCAGACACGTGTGTTTTGGGCATCATCAGTTCAGTCAATCTGCATCTCTCTGGGCATAGAGAAGGGGGTGCACATGTACAATGGCTGCTTCTCCACTGCTAAGGCACATTATTGTAGATCCTCCTGATTGGGCAGCTGGCCACAAAATAATGGATGCAAGCCAAATGTGTTATCACTGAAGGGGTTCTCACCTTTTCCACTAAATAGTGGTGTTTCCTGAACCAAAAATTGCAGATGTGAAAGTGATGAGCAAATAGAAATCTTTGAAGAGCCAGCTGTTTCGGCTGTTGATTAATGTCTCATCACTAGGTCACCTCCAGGATATTGTTCCAAGTGTGGGTTAGAAAAGTCAGACAGGAAGTCACTGGGATCAGGGGCCGGTGTTTGATGACAGCTACTGAAAACCATCATCCGCTGAGCCCAACCTGTCATTTCCCAGATTCATGAGGAGGCCACTCCGACTGTATTTGACACATTTATATAAATGAACAAAGTGGCTGTATGTGTTCTCATACTTTATACTGAAGACACGTTTAATTGGAACAGATAGTTTTCTTTCATCTATAATTATGTATTTTTTCAGTTTTATTGATTATTTTAGGTGAATAAATCAAATTTACAATCATTTATCCTAACAACTATAAAAGTTACAATGATGCAGCATTAGACATTCTCTTGACAATGTTATGCATTTCATAAGAATAACATTTTTTAAACAATTGACTCACAGTTCATGAATCTCACACTTTAATCATTAGTTTTGTTTAAAACAAATAATTAATAATTAATTATGGAAAATGCTAGTCTAATAATTTAAGGAGATTGCTGTTTCTTATTTTGTCTGATATTGTTATTTAAATGTTGTCTCTTCTACATTTGTAGATGTATATTTTGCATGATGTAGCCTATATTCACGTGGGCTAAATCTAATTAGGTCGCATGCCTGCCACTCTTGGAATTGGAAACTGCACTCAGACGTGAATAAAACCAGTTGTGGGAGGTGCAATTTGAATGAGCAGATGTGCCATCACAGGAGGAAGGCGCAGGGACGGGTGTGAAACCTGAATGCCACCTGCAGAAAAGAATCCTGGAGTGCCTTATATTAGCTCGCAGATAGGGAACCCTTGGGTTTCACTCTACTGCCGCCAAACAGGAAATGTGTAGAGGTTACAGCACAGTCAAACTGCGCAACTGTCTTCTCTCTGTTGTGGCAGCTTATTTTATTTTAGCTTGGAAACCATGTAAGCACACGCTAATGTTTACAATCTAGGATAACAATATATATTAGCTGTCTCGGTTGCCTGGGGAGAACTGCAGTGCAGGTTTAGCGTCCATCTGTCAGAAACACCGGTAGCAGATTGCCCACTAATCATTTAACATCCGGTTCTCTGCGATGTTGCTGCCTGTGAGATAAGGCGCTGCCTTCTCCTCTCCTGATATTAAGAGCTCCACCTCAATTTATGTGCCGTAGTCTTATGGAGCTGCGGGATAACTAGCGAGCAAAACCGTTTGGGGAAAGGTGCAGATGGGAAATTAAATGAAACGTGTAGATCACTTTGCTTTTAAACGGCACCTGCTGTATTATGTTGAGCCCAACAGTTTCCAAGTGCTGTATTTCAAGTTTGAATATATCCACACAGGTGTGGGTTGTTGAAAAACACATTCGACCAGATCATTAAATGTTTTATGAGATGGAATGAATGAAAAACTGAATGCACATTTTTCTGTGTCCGTTCTCTTGTATAAAAGCTGAACAATCTGGCCTGCGATTTGTGGCACTGATTCACTAGTCTTGCTGGCTATGAGATGTGATGAAAAAGCTGCTCGTGATATGATATGTTATTTATAACGCGCTTAATACCCAGAGGTTTCTAAGCGCGGACCCGGGGATGGAACCTGTGGTGCTCCGAGTCGTCTTGCTTCCAAGGCGAGCACGTTGCCCCAGAGCTATCCAACCGAAACTCATCACAGCCTGCCTCTAGCAGGACCTGGGGCCATGAATCATTGGGATATATCCTGCATGTACTGGCACTGCCAAACTAGGAGAAGAGGTGCTGCAAATCCTGGAGCTGTACCCATTGCTGTCTGTCACTGGAATTGGCCGTGAGCGCGCACTCAGGGGTGAAGGCTTGGGCTACTGCTGACACCCCTACTTTGCCTTTGTGGGTGCTAAAGTGCATCAAGGAGAAGTCTGCAAAAGGCCTGTCACCTGAAATTACTCTTTTATATTGGCACCTCTTTTTCAGGGGTGCACATGTAAAATGGAACCCACACCATCATGCTATGCATTCACGTGTTTCTGCTTGGGGCACTAACTTCCCCTGCACCCGGTCAGCACCGGATCGGAACAGGGGTTGATCCTTGAGCGCCCCCCTCCGAGAGTTGGTAATGCACTCGCACATCATCGGTCATGCCTGGCCCCTATGAAGATTGCGTGTTAGGGGCAATGCGATTTCCAAAATACCGCACTTACATTTCATGATTTGGCAGCAGGCAGTATGCTACGGGTACCTCCCCATTAGAGATCACTAGCATTCTGCTGAGCGGGTTCTCCATTCACATGCAACCACTGTGATTGTACTAAGATAATGTTTGTCTCTTTCCGGTTATCAGGAGGCTTTTTCAGTGAGGGACGCAGAGCACAGAATGAGAAAAGTGCCATGGCGTGTGTAAATCTCACGTCTTGGAAGGAAGCAACACTGAAATTGGTTATTTATCACGCGTTTACCACCCAGAGGTTTCTAAGCGCACACCCAGGGATCGAACCTGTGTTGTTGTGTGTTGTCTTGCTTCCAAGACGAAGCACGTTGCTGGACCATCCTTCCGAGACAACATGGCACCGTTTACCCTCTACCCAGCAGCAAATGCCAGCATCCTGCTCAGCGGTTTCCCATTGACCTACAGTACCGGCAATGTGAGTCTGTGTCAGAAAATGGTCCTCCTAATGCCATTAAGAAGCTGGGCAGTCCACAAAAGATCATGCAGATAGTGGCCACTTGCACAACATGTTTCCCAGGCCAGGACGCTATGCTGAAAACTATTTTGAACAACACAGAGCCTGCAAGGGATTGCCCATCACCTGATTCTGCTATGGCTCCTTACCATATATGGAATCCATCATTGGTGCGTTTTAGTACTTAATGCCACAGTGTAGTGTGTCACATCCTGCCACATCAAGGATCCCTATTCCCAGAGTAGCTGTTTTTATACATCATGTTCCTGGATCCTGACTCTCCATTCAGCCGTCAGACACTTTGGCTATGGAATTTAACTTGTTTTTACCTTTCACAGCTTTCTCCTTTCTTTTCCACTCTGACCTCCCCTGGATTTTGTATCTACAATTCCTGGTTTGCGCTAGACTGCTTTTGCTGTATTTGGGCCGTCTTGCCATGGCTATTAAACATTTAAGGCCAAACTATGTTTCTAGTATATCTTCTTTCATGAGGATATTATTTTCATCTATTCATTCTGCCAGACAGTTATCCTTTGTAACAAATCAGGTAGGTTCTTGTTGTCTTTTTTGGATATCTTCTTTTGCAATTCTCCAGCCATTCTCAGGTGTTTACTTGTTGATTGTGTGGATCATGTTTTCTGAGGTGCTTGCAGTTTCCTTACTAACCTTTTCTTCTTGTTCCCTTACAACTTCGAGCAGGAGTCAGCATGTTGACACCCAGGATGCCCAGATATGGGTCCTCGGCCTAGAGACCAAAGCCACTGTTCACTGATGATGCCCAATGAGGCCAAAGCATGTTTGTTGTTGATTGTGTTCTAGTGCAGAAGGCATTCGAGCTAGCAGTTTGGGCTGGATGGCCCCTTTTGGGCAGGATCAAGCCTAATTTGCATCAGGTCTATCACCTCCTGTATTGCCTTTGCAGGCTGAAAAACGATGGTATGGAAGGTTGCCCACATCACATCTTTGCCTGAGGCTGAATAAGTGCACCACAATTCCTGCACTGTCCTTACTGAAACTGTTTTTTGGTTTTGTGTTCATTTTACAGCTATACACTGTTACTATTTCTATGCTGCAGAGTTGTCACACCTAAAAATGGAACATACCACGCTATATTTCTTATGCAACTCCTGCTGGGAAACAACCTAGCCTTCATCACAATGAATGAGCAAATCTTGATCTGTCTACAGGCAGCATGATATTTCTAGGTAATGCCATTATAATGCCATTGTGACCAGTCATTTCTTAGATCATTCAGTAGAACAGTTGTGTGTTTCCTTTTTTAAACTGTTACTTGGTGCCATTAAGGAAGCCGGTGCAGTATGGGTGTATTGGGTACTTAGGACCACTAGACAGTGTGCGCTTTGGAGAATGTGAAGTGAGTGTTTGGGGATTTGTTGCTGAGTAGAGAGTACTGGATGTCCCTTTTAAGCCTGGGTAAAGTTTCTCAAGAGAGATCCATAGGCTCTCACAAATCTATGTGTAGGATTTGGGGATTCCAGCAGATTTTCTTCCAGCCCAGTTCTCCTTTAAAGCCATAAATCCTTTTCAAATTTGTGGGGAAAAACCTACACAAAATAACTTAAAACGCTTCAAGAAGGGGGAGAAGGATTTGGGAAAAGGGAGGGTTTGGGTAAGGATGGGCAGAGGGGTTAACATCTGTGAATATTATCCAAGTAGAAAAGCACAGTACCCTCTTCAGTAAGATAGCTCAGTAGATTAATGTACCAACTGAAGAGATATATTTGTAACATGTAGGTCCCATGTTTGACTCAGCCTTTCATCCTTCTAAAGATGATCACATTAATAGGGGAATTGTTTGATTGCACATTGAAGCAGCAGAGTCCACCACATGCCAGGCATACCAGATGTCTGCTTTGCATCAATCAGAGGTTGACACATTGTGCATTATTGAGGTTTATTTAACAATACAGGGAATTCATAAAATAAATTGACCTTTTAAAAAGTGTATATGGCTTGTGAACTGTCAGCCATGCATTAGTGGTGAATGGCGTTTTATTTGTTTGCATCCATGAGGACCAGTGATGTTATTTATTTAATAACAAGGGGAGTCATTGGCTGCATACCAGTGACCTCACAGAGGCCATGAGGGGTGTGGCAGAATTAGTCATTTGATAACCATTCATGATTTAGACCTGGATGTTCCATAAAGGAATTCTATTTAGTCAGGTAATATTGAAATGGTATGATCTCCCAACCTGGGGAAAAACATAACATAGATCTACAGCAACAGGCCTATGGGTGCAATGAGAACCATATATGTTCCTGTCACTAATGTATGAAAGTAGTTGGCCAGCTCATTGTTTATGCTTCACCATAGTCCCCTGTAGATGTGCAGGCCACCTTTGTGAATAAGGTCACTGAAGCAATTCCCAAAATTACAAAAATCAAAATGCATCAAATGAACATTTTAGAATTTACAATTTGTTTTCCATCTGCAAACAAAGAGTTAATTTTTGTTTCTATAGTAAATCCACGTGCAAACCTTTATACATTTAGACACTTGGCATTCTATGATTATCTCTGGCAGGAAAGGATCAGAACATCTGGCCTATTCCATTAACTTTATACTTTGTTCACTTTGAACATGTTTTTGCAGGAAAATGACTGACAACTTCAACCTAAACTTTAGAGCAACTTTTCAGCAGCATGAATTATCATAAGCATAACCCAGAGTACATCGAGCGTTGACCGTGTTTCTTCTATTCTTTCCTTGCCCAGTAAAGCTAAAGTCTGTCTCTATTGCACCAGGCTAGTGCTTATGCAAAAATACTGACCCCCGACGCGGAGAGGTGCGCAGTGCGTCAAGTGTTTAATGTGTTGCCCGGGGTGTCGTGCGTCGGCGGTGTCTGACTTTATCTCTGATTCCACC
The DNA here is from genome assembly GCF_040938575.1 of Ambystoma mexicanum. NCBI lineage: Eukaryota > Metazoa > Chordata > Amphibia > Caudata > Ambystomatidae > Ambystoma > Ambystoma mexicanum. The sequence goes on along the minus strand of NC_090930.1, from coordinate 1,224,049,337 downwards.
TCTGATATGATTCCAGTGCCAGAAAGGACTCATGGATCCAAGAATAGATTTCCCTCCAGTCTCCATCTGCATGAAATCATTGCCACGGACCCAGCAGCTTCTGAGATCGCAGGTGAGTGCTTGCCCTGTCAAACCTAAGGAGTGATACAAACAGATGATTTTGCCTGTATGCTCTTCAGGCGTTATCTGTAAAAGGGATACCCGTTATTCAACTTTAAAAGATTCTAAGACGTGGTTTAGCGATTCAAGGGGGGGTCAAGAATGCAGGGACTTGACAAAGGCGCTAAAAGGGAAGAAACCGGCGCCCATTACTGAATTAACAATGTTTGGATCGATCAACAACAAGGATAAGAACGCTAACTGCCCCATTAAGCCTGTGATTCCATCTGAATTGAAGATAGAGGCTGAGGAACATTCTGTGGTCCTCTTACCTACTGATTCCCCTCCAAGATTGTAAAACAAATGCCTCACCGTGACCGATGCTAAGATTTTAGATAGTAGAACTTTGCTGGTCCAATCTGTGCAGAAAAGGGGGGAGGCCCAGACGAATTCTAGCCAGGTGTTAGTTTGACATCATACATCTCGAATGGCGACAGGCTGGACTCTAAGTTTGAGCAAAGGGTTTCCCCTGCATTACAGGTATTGACAGATTTGGCTAGCTTGAAGTGCCAGCTACTTGACAGCCTCTCAGATCCAACCAATGTATCCCAAAATAAAAACCTCCCAGCTTGTGTCAAGCTCTCTAGACAAGCAAGGAGGTCTCCTTGCTCCACTCCTTGTAAAAGAAAGCAAAACAAAGGCTTTGTTTTCTCTCATGGAGGCAAATTCATTGGCCAATGTGTTCTCCAATAATAATCCCTATGAGGCAAACCTGACAAATTCCAACAATGAGAATAACAAGCAAGGGCCCAACAATGAACTCTACTCTATCCTAGCTAAGGATGAGCAATGTAAGTGGAGACTAACGGGACAAGTAGAGATGCCTGAGGCTAATATCAGGCAGCCCAATGAAAAACAGCAGCTAATGTCTATCTAAACAGATCCCTGCATGCCCTTGGGGACCACTCAAAGTGAAAAACCTGATACATCGTCTTCATCAGTGGAGGATTCTATGGTTTCTCCCAAAAAGGCTTCGGGGTGAAGCTCCTCCATTAAATTCTGTGGCTTTCAACTCTCATGGCAATGTTATGACAGCACTAGCAATCTTATTGGCCCCCTTTCTGAAACAGTACGAAACAATGAATGAGAACAGCAAGGATCAGGCTACCCTTTTAGCTATGATCAATTCTAAAATCACCTAGATTCAATAATTCATAACATCTCTACAAACTAGAGTGGGCCACGAGGTGGAATGCTCTAACCAGATTCAGAAGACGCTTCAGGAGGCTTTGGACATGAAAAGGGCTGACAAAAAGTGTCTATTGGGCTCACTGGTGGACCTGTTACAAGTAAAGTCCATGGTGCAGATGCAAAAAGCCACGGCGATCATCTCAAAGTTCATGCAAGAACCTATAAACCAGAGAAAAGAAGCTAGCATGATTCTGGCGGCAAGCTGCAGGGGGAAAGCTAACAAAGGCAGCCGAGCAACTCTGAAGAATGACACACATGCAACCTTAAAACTGACCACTCTGGCTAGAAAACCAGGAAAAAAAACAGGAAAGAGATCCAAATAAGGACGTGCCTCCTGCTAGGGACATTTTGGAGAGGTTAACTGAGATGCTGTCGTGCCAGCATTTGATGACCACGGTGTCAATTTCTAGCCCTTGCAAGGTAATGATAGAGCAAAGGGAAGAACCACAGACTATGCACGTCATTAGGAAAACACTGCATATTGGAAGGAGGATTTGGAGAAGGTTCCGGACCACATGTGGAACAGCAATCCATATGATGTGGGGTTCTTGAAAAGTGTAGAAGCAGTACAGATTAAATTAAAATCAGGAGCAATATTGCCACAAGTTAGGCAATACCCCATGTCTAGGGAGGCAGAAAAAGGGATTTTTTAGACCATTGTGGCATTGTTAAAACAAGGCATTATACAACCATCTGTATCCCCATGTAATACGGCCATCTACCCTGTAAAGAAAGAAAACAGGTCCAGTTGGAGGATGGTCCAGGATTTGTGACCTCTGAACAACATTGTTGAAGCAGAGTTTCCAGGGGAAGCAAATCCTGCCACCATTCTCTGTAATATCCCTACTGGGTTAACCCATTTTACAGTAACTGATTTTTTTAAATGCCTTTTTCTCGTATCCTTACACGCGATGTCCAGTACCTCACAGTGTTTACATATTGTGGGCAGAGATTTGAAAATACAAGGTTACGCCCGGGGTACTGTGAATCCCTGAGTAATTTTAACATGGTCATTCAAATGGATTTGGGAAACTTACAAGTGCTCAGTACCCTAATTCAGCATTTGGATGACTGTTTGGTCTGTAGTGCGTCAGAGGAGCAGTGTCAAGGAGACACAACCAAGTTCCTCACTCTGCTCGTGAAGAAAGGGGACAAAGTGGATAAAGATAAATTGCAGTATTGCCAGACAGAGGTAGTATTTTTGAGTCAGCTAATAACATCTGCAGGGAGAAAGGTGGTGCCTGGGAGAGCCACTCCAGTTAATAATACACCTCAGGCAGTTGCAGTAAAACAGATGCAGCAGTTTCTGGGGCTCTGTAGCTACTGTAGGTCCTGGATTTTTTACTACTCTAGTTACAAAGGCCCCCTACCTCAAGCACCTATGGAAGCACAGAAGGAGAAGTCACATAAGATGGTCAAAGGAAATGAGAACATGTTTTTGGGAACTCAAGACTGCAATCAGTAATGCTCCCGTTTTTGCGACCCTGAATTACCAGAAACTATTTTTTCTATTTTCGCATACAGATGGAAAGGTAATGACAGGCGTCCTGGCTCAAAAACATCATTAGATTACAAGCCCTTGGCTTACTAAAGCAGGCTTTTGGATTTAGTTATGCAAGGCCAGTTCCCATGTGAACAAGCTCTCGCGGCAGCAGCTGTTGCGATACAAAAGGCATAAACCATAACTATGAACTGCCGTTGACGCTGTATGTGGAGAATGCAGTTTTTGCTCTCTTGGAAAAGTCTAAGCCCACATTGACAACCCAAAGATTATCAGGGTACAAAGTTATTTTGTCAAATGCTTCCATACATCTGGTAAAGTGTCACCTAGTCAATCGGGCAACATTCTTTGCCGAACCAGTGAAACCTGACGATGTTGTCCACGACTGCACAATTTATGAGGTAGAAGAAGAAGAGAGGACGAATGTTAAAAAGGATACCTTGGAAGAGTGCGAGGCTCTCTTTGTTGCCGGGTCAGCAGTAATTGATCAGGGCACTGGTGAGATACACACATGGGTGGCTGTTATAAATTTTATAGATGGGGAACACAGGGCTGGAATAGAGAAATGACTACCTCTCCATTACTCTGCACAAGTGGTAGTACCGGTGACACTCATAGAGATGCTAGAAATGAGTAGGAGGAAGGCAGTAACTATCTACACTGACTCTGCATATATCACTTCCAAGGTAACATTCAGGGTTATCTAGATGGAAGAAAAGAGGGTTTAAAAGATCTGACAGGATGCTAGTCCAGCATGCCGCGCTGCTATCCCTACTATTTGAAGCTCTAACATTACCCTTAGAGTTGGGAATAGTGAAGTGAATGGCGCATACTAATATAACTGATATAATAGTGCATGGAAATGATGTGGCAGACACAGCAGCAAAGGGAAAAGCATGTTTGGCCTTTTTAGAACCTCCAAAAATGGAAATGGTGTCCCAACAGATATGATTGTCAGTCCTATATACTCTAATCCCTTTGTTTCAAATAGTAGAAATGCAGTGAAAGGTACCTCAAGAGATAAAGGAGCTTTGGGCAAAGAGGGGATGTATGCTCTTGCCTACAGACTTGTTGTGGAGATAGGAGTTAGCGGGGAAGGTAGTATTGCCCATTGAACTGCTTTGTGTGGCTCTAGAGCAACTATATTACACATTGCATATGGTCCAGCAACAAATAGCAACAGAACTCCAGGAGGAGTCATGTGTACCAAACTTTCACAAACATGTAAGTAGTTTCGTAGGGAATTGTATAGTTTGTAAATAATTCAATCTCGGTAACACCATGAAAGCAGCGAGAGGGGTAATTCCCGGACCTTCAGGTCCTTTCAGACAACTTCACATTGGCTTTGTTGATATGATAAAGCAATGTCATAATTTCTGTTATGTGATCGTAATTGTATGCCCATTTTCCTGATGGCTTGAGGTTAGTCCATGTGTGCACCTTGATGCAAAATCGGCAGCTGATTATCTGGTGATGGAGGTATTTCTACGGTGGGGAAAATGTGAGATCCTGAGATCAAATATTAGGACCATTTTTTTTTTTAATGCATTATTTGCCGAGATTACATTTCTTCTGGGGATCAAGTTTAGGTTGTGCACGGTGTATCACCCCAAGCCAATGGAATAGTGGAAAAGATTAATGGTTTACTTTCAATGCAGTTGTCTAAATTATGAAGTGAATTGCGTAAAAGTTGGTTGTACTGTCTTCCATTGGCCCTATTTTACTTACAGAATAAGCCAGGGAAAGATCATTGCCTCAGTCCTCATGAGGTGGTGAAGGCACATAGATTTTATACACCACACTCACTCGCACACACAGGTTCAGATGCGCATAAGTCAGCCGAGATTCTTGGAGAAGAGTTTGGGGAATATCTTTGGGCCTTGGCTAAGAGCATTAATATTGTGTCTTCAGAGGTTACAGCAACTCATCAGCAAGCAACAGGCAAAGAGAGCAAGCAACAAGAAAATCAACAGCAACCATTGTGACTCCCTGGAGACTCAATCTACGTGCATTCATTAGGTCGCTGCTAGAATGAACAACGTTTTCATGGGGCTCATCGAGTGATATTTGCTACACTGACTGCAATCAAAGTGGAGAGAAACAAAACTCAGATCCACGTCCACGACGTACAAAGGGATAGCAGTGGTGCTCCACTGATACCTGGGAAAGAGCATTCCTAAAGAAATAAGTGTGATCTAAGGAGATGCAGTTCATGCCAGTGAAAGGGGGAGGTTGGACACAGAGATCGAGAATTGTTATTTGGACTGTAAAGCAAAAGAATGCATTTCAAAATGTGGATGAGAATGTTTAGATCTATTTATCTCTTGATTTCTGTGGTATATGTTCTCAATAGAGGAAATTCAAATGGCTCTGACTTATCAAGTACAAGAATATGGCAGAAATACTATTAAGAGCACAACAAAACTGTCAAATAGACTTTGTAAATAATGCTGATGACACAAATTTAGAAACAGTAAATGACGCACGCTGCTTTGCAACAGATAATCCGTGGTATCATTATGTGAAGAGGGTGGGGCGAGAGAATGACAGTCATGTCATATTTGCTCTCTTATCCCCAATGCTTATGGTGTCCTTAGATTATTTATTCCCAATGAGGTAGAGGAAGCAGACGCACAGTGTCTAGTGCAGCTAGCCTTGTGCAGGGTCCAAGGGCAGTTTCAGGGGCAATTTGTAGCAACTTCTACTCTTCCAGTGGAAGAATGTTTACCATCAGATGGGGAAAACAGAAAGATGTCATTGCATGCAAAGAGTACAGTTAAATCTTGAAACCTCTTAAGATACAGTTACTTACACATTTTTCTCTCTGTTGTAAGGGTGATGGCACAGTGTCTGGAGGCACAAATCGAAACTGCAGCATCACGCTTCGCATTGCTGATCTGGCTGTAGATATGGCAGCACTTCTCGGCTTGTACTGGTCCTGTAGACCCTTCTCCTAAAGCAGTTACCTCAGGCCTGGCGATACGTTTGCAGTCTCAACACCCTGCATGTGCCCGTCCTTGTGGTTCCCTAGAGCCATCTGGCACTCGCAACTTCAATATACCTCCCAATGATCTGGACAATGGGATTCTGGTCAGATAAATTCCTGCATTGCACAACTTGGGGGGCACCATATAACGGGAGGTGGCAATTGCTGATGACTCTTTTTTGGACTTTATTTTTTCTTGGGTGCCTTCATGGATGAGCATAGCTATGAAAATGTGCATACCTATTTTGGTCTTTTATTAAAGTATCTGTTGTTCCTGTCAACTATGTCTATAGTGCTGCTCTGCCCAAATGCCTAGAGCCGCTGCTATGATGGTGCTGACCCTGTCTAAGGCTAGGGCCACTGCCATTCCATCTTACATGGGTACTCAGACAGATCCTGAAATAAATACAGGAGTAGTTTTGTGTCCTCCACCAAGTTGGGGTGAATATGTAGCACACGCAGATTGCGTAATTGGTGAAAGGGTGAATTGGGATTGTCCAGCGGAGGAGCATGGGTCCGAGGGGAATAGTATGAGAGATGGCTGTAAGGTTTCATTCCCCCGAGAAGGTGAGATTGATGAGTTGGAAATTGGTTTGTTAGTTAATGTATTAACTGAAGGGGGTAATGTTGGGATAGTTGATAAGGGTTCAACTTTTAAAGAGAAGTTTGAATTAAGCGCACCATACTGGTGGCTGGAGTGACAGCGTGGTTGATATAATGTGGCAATTTAGCATGAATCCAGTGTAGCTAATGGGAATGAGATATGTTTATTTTCTGTCTTGTTTTAAACATTTTGGAACTGCTTGAGCACAGGGAGATAAATGTCAAAACTGCTGATGTAATAAATGCAATATAGGTGTGTCAGGCCACATAGCGCTTAACAACCAGGCAGCGAGGAGCTTTACATGTAGATGTGAGGTAGGAGATTTGCAATGGGAAAATCAGTGTGAGGGGATGTGGTAGTCCTGAACATACATGTTTAGGTACACATACATGGGGGTCTCTATGGAAATAGGTTTTGGACTACATGAATTGACAGATCTGTTTCACGCAGAGTTCTCTGATAAGTTAGGAATTGAGCTGGCTGGACACCTGTGTTGAGCAATTGAAGCTTGTGACTCAGAAACTAGTTTTATAAGTTGGGAAAATATAGCAGTAGCTGCGATTAATACCAGATGGTCAGTTTCGGGCAGCACTTTGTTGTGCCTAGGTGCATAGTGAAGGGCAGATGCAATCTCTGTATGTCTGTCATTGAATAACGGGAGGATTTCGGTCACCTGGCAGGGTTGGATTTTAGGGCCGGACAATTGAACCTGATGCTGGTTGCTTGCGGGGAAAGGAGCACCGATAGATTATGTGTTTTCAATAGAATTGTCGAGGTGTGGGTTGGGACCATGTGGGCTCGAATGGTAAATTGCATAGTTTAGAATGAAATGTGGACACCAACATGTTAGGGCGTTAAAACCAGCAACAATAGATCAAAATGCAATATGTTTACTCTCCTCCTCGACACATCCATGGTATTGTCATAGAATAGCTTTGTGCATCACAAGTAGGGTTAAAGGTTTCTAACCAGATGGAACCTGTGATAATTGAAATTGTTTGTAAATTGTGTAAACTGTATAAGTAGGAGATTAGGCTATGACCAAATATTGGAAAGGCCCCACAGAGGGTTGTAGTGTAAATATGAAACATTCAATTATAAGTTAAAGAGGATTGTGCTTGGATGAATGTATCCAATAAGAAGTGTGGGAAATGAAAGTAAAATATTGTCATGTGTGGGGGGTTGCCCGAAAAGAAAACCTGTGGGAGTGTTTTAAGTGTTGTATCTTGTATAAATTGTGTGTTCTTTGTGTAGTTTGGTCAGACAAGTTAGTTTGACTCTTTGATGTCATCAGATCCCTCCCAGCGTTTTGTACAATAAACTTGGTTTAAGAACAAGGCATGTAGGTACTCTTTAAGGGTGGGCCTGTTTTTGGTTACGGGGATCAAAAGGCCTACTCCTGCATCAATTACCTTAACAGACTATATTTTTATTCACACTGGAATCAATGTTGTTGATTTATAATTTCAACAAAATCATCCAGTATTAGTGGTCTATAGGGGAGTTAATTAAAATATGATTTAGTAAAAATGCTATGGATCTACTAAGTCAAACAGATCCCCATAAGACTTTGTTTGGATGGACATGTTTACTTAGTGTAACCCTCACCTGGTATCCACAGGGACGTCACTCAGCCTTTTCTGACCTCTTACGACCTCTTATTCGACTGAAGACTGGGCCTGAAACACAGGATTGGTAGAGTATAAGTCCCTATTGTCTCTTTGTGCTTGAACCCCTTCTTCCCCAGGGTCCAACCCTTCCGTTTGATCCAAAGCTCACCTTGTTTTCTTGGATAGTGTGCTCTCTGTCCTGCTTTCAGCGCAGGGGCGCATTGATTGATGCGGGCTCATGGCTGCCTAATTACTTAACTGGCAAGACTCCGACAGCTAAGTATAAGGAGTCTTTTGAGCAGTTCTCTAGCTTCATTCCTTTCCTTCCTTAGATGATAGCCGGCGTCCGGGGATGGCTGCGTGCTGCTGAGATGAGTAGCGCTGAAGGTGAGTGAGAGAGCGATGCGCGATGCACCCCTTTCGTATTTGCATTGAACTGAGTTATTTTTCTGTGTCTTTTAGGTGCTGCAACGTTTTCAGCGTGGATGCCGGTTATGAAGAACAAATGTGGTGGGTAAGCGCGGTATGCGGTGCCTGTAGATGTTTACAAGCTAACTTGGAGTGTCTTTTCCCTCTTGCAGATGGATGAGAAGTTCCAGAGACAGAGTTCCCCCAGAGCGGCTGGGATTCAGATAAGCGTTTGAAGCTCATACAGTATTTCAAAATTAGCAAAGATTTGCAGAATGCTTACTAATCCTTTTTTCTGTTCTTTTCCCTTTTCCTTAGGAAACGGTGTGCCAGGATGGGAATGACACCGCTGAAGATGCCCGCAGAACAAAAAGAGCGAAAAATGATGGGCAGAAGCGCCGCAAGGTAAGGCTGTTCCTAACAGTGTTCTTGTTCTTGCAGGAGCTGAGCGCAGAAGAAAGATGCAGGCCTACTGGAGATCGATCCAAACACGTTGAGTGTCAGGCTGCAGGTGCAGAAAACGCAAAGCATGTTTCTCAGCCTTGGTGTGGCTTAAATAGTCTCTGGGTATCCCAGGTGTCTCTGGGCTGAACCACACCCAAAAGACTAGACCGCACATGCAGTTCTGGGAACCAAACTATGTGGGGCATCCATCTTGTCCCCATCAATGCACTACAGGTCCAATCCCCAATGTTATCCTATGGGAGTGAGTGAGTCTGGTGCCACAAGCGCCAAGTCTGACTCCAGGTGGGTCTTTGGAGGGATGGAGAGGCCCTTGAGGGCCATGTAGGTGATTGTGGCCTGGCTCCAGCCTGACATCTTGGAGGGTTGGGGACATGAGGGGCAGGAATCATGACAGCACTCCACTGCAAGGCCCCTCACAAGGTGGCTCTTCTGTCTTGTCCTGGTTTGGTTAGATGGTTTTGATGAAATCGTCTAAGTAAGCGAGATGGCTGGATGTGCTCACAAGGCTCCCATGTCCAGTCTTGTGGACCATACCCCTTCCAGTCTACTAAGTAGCATAATTTGGATCTGACGTACTTTGAATCTAGGATGTCCTTGACTTCGAATTCTGGCTCCCTGGTGACTACTACTGGCTGCAGTGGCGTTGCTACCCGGGTCCCAGGTTGAACAGGTTTAAGGAGAGACAGGTGGAACACAGGATGAATCTGCATGTTTGACGGCAAAGCTAGTCTGACTGCCACAGGATTTATCATGGAGGTGACAGTGAATAGACCCAGGTATCTTGGACAGAAAGTTTGGGCTCCTTTAACGGACACGTGTTTAGACGCCAGCCAGACTTTGTCTCCCACTTGGTAGTTGGGGGCCTTTGCTCGGTGTTGATCAGCAAACTTCTTTTGGCGATTCTTAGCTTGAAGTAGGTGTTCAGCTACCCTTTTAAAGGTTTGAGAAATGGTTGTGTGCAAGGTTTTGACTGCTGGCATTTCCAGGGTTGTAGGAACGTCCGACTCAGAAGTACGTGGGTGCCTGACATACATGGTATAACAGGGTGTCTGCCCAGTGCTGGTGTGTAGGGAATTATTATAAGCATATTCAGCTATCCATAATAGGTCGAACCAGCTTCCTTCAGCTTGGTGTAACATGCAACGCAGATACTGCTCGAGCATCTGATTTGTCCTCTCAGTTTGACCATCCGTTTGGGGATGGTGACTGGTGGATAGCCGGATGTCGATCTGGGCCATAGAGCAGCATTTTCTCCAGAAGTTAAATACGAATTGAGTACCTCGGTCTGAGACCAAAACTGAAGGAAACCCATGGAGCCGTACGATGCCTTCAAGAAATACCTTTGCCAGAGTGGAAACATTTGGGAGCCCATTAAGAGGAATGAAATGTGCCATTTTTGAAAATAGGTCCACAACCACAAGAATAGTGTTAAACCCTTGACTGGGTGATAAGTCAGTAATAAAATCGAGGGACAACGTGTGCTAGGGTGCTAGTGGGATTTCCAATGGTTGTAATAGCCCAGCCGGTTTCTGCTTGGATGACTAGTTTTGAGCACACACTCCACAAGATAGGATGAATTGGATAATGTCTTTACGCCACGTGGGCCACCAATAATTTTGTTTTACCTTGGCTAGGGTTTTAGTGATTCCTGGGTGGCCCTCGATCAAGGAATCATGATAACTGGACATAACTTGTTCTCGTAGTTCTTGGTTTGGTAAGAATAAATGATTCCTGAAGTAGGGCAACTGATCTTTTATCATGTGATGTTCTTCTTGTGCACTCCACGCTTGTAATTGCTCTGGACTCATCAGGTTTTGGATTTCTTCATGTAATTCTTTCTGAGTTATGGTTGCTGTGATTCCTAGGAACTTGTCACTCAGGATGATTGCTATTGGGTCAGGGGTCTGATACCCTTGCTCTTCCACCCCCATACGGGAAAGGGCATAAACCTTCCCGTTTTTCACCCCTGGTTGAAATGTAATTACGTAGTCATATTCAGCAAAAAAGAGAGCCCAACATAGTTGTCATGAGGATTGGGCCTTTGCCGTTTTTAGGTACTGGAGGTTCCGGTGGTCAGTTATTACGGTGATTGTATGTCTGGCGCCCAAGAGGTAGTGCCGCCATGCCTTAAAGGCTGATTTAATGGCCAGGAGTTCTTTGTCTGTGATAGCGTAATTGAGTTCAGGGGGTGTGAATTTACGCGACCAGAAGGCAACAGGGTGTACATGGCCCATTTCAGGGTCCTTTTGTGAGAAGACAGCTCTCATAGCCATGCTTGAGGCGTCCGTTTCCACCAGGTATGTGAGATCAGGGCAAGGGTGGCATAATATTGGGGCAGATGTGAATCTTGCTTTGAGTTCCAGGAAAGCCTCTTCGGCTTCTGTTGTCCACTGGAACTTTTTGTTGCTTCTCCTTAGTAATGACGTTATGGGATGCACAATTTGCGAACATCCTGGGATGAACCGGCGGTAGAAGTTTCCAAAACCCAGCATACTGTGAACCCCCTTGAATGAATTTGGGGATGGCCAGTTCAGGATAGCATCTACCTTGTGTACATCCATTCGGATTCCATTCGGGCTGAGAATAAAGCCCAGGAATTCCACCTCGGAGACGTGGAATTAGCACTTTTCGAGCTTGGCGTAGAGCTGGTATTGACGGAATTTCTCCAATACGGATCGGACGTGTTTAACATAGTCCTCCTTTGATGTGGAATATACTAGGATATCGTCGATGTACACTAGAGCACAGACATCAATCAATTCCCGTAGGGCATTTTTCATGAAGTATTGAAATGCAGCAGGTGCGTTGCAAAGGCCAAATGGCATTACTTGATGTTCGTACAAGCCGTATTTGGTGCGAAAAGCAGTTTTCAATTCGTCCCCCTGTTTTACGCCAACAAGGTGATATTCCCCCCTCATGTCTAGTTTTGTGTAGATTTGGGCATCTTTGACTTGATCAAGCAATTCAGGATCAGTGGCAGGGGGTAGCGATTTGTTACGGTAATCTGGTTCAGTGCGTGATAGTCGATGTACGTTCTCGAGTCCCCCTCCTTTTTCAGTACGAAGAATAGCTTGTTTAACCCCCCTGTTTTGGAAAACATTTCTTCCAGTATGACCTTCCTGATCTAATTTTAATTTTACTGAGGTATCCTGATGTAACAATCTGAGACAGTATATCAGGCTCTCAGGACAGCCCATTAGTTTTAATTTCTGCCACAGGTGACCTCTAGGAATATAATCAAATGCCGCCGAGAAATCTATATATAGGGTGTATAGGGGAGGCTGCACCCCTGTCCTTATAATAATAGGTCCATTAACATAATATTATGAGCCGTACCATAGAATATCATGGTCTGAACCCACTTTGGAATTTGCATAAGATGCTTGATTGCTTCAACCAAAGCTGTAGTTCTTTTAATAGTAATGAGGCAAATATCTTCCCCGTAGAGTCTAACATTGAGAGCAGCGTGTAATTACTAGGATCTGAGTGATTCTCCTTTTTTAAGACATTTATAAGGACCGCCGTTTGCCAGGATAGTGGTATTTTCCCTTCTTTTAAAATATTATTAAATAGGATGACTAATAGGGTAGCCCAAAATTCAGGTTGGAATTTCAGGACAATATTTGCCAGTCCATTTGGGCCAAGCGCTCGGGAGGATTTCAGCTCCTTAATCTTATTCACCACCACTCCATATGATGTATTCATGGGTGGAATTAATGGGGGGCTGCCCAATGACCTAGATTACTCCTTATCTACCTGGGCATTCTGATTTTCCAAAAATGTTGTTCATACTGCAGCCTCAATAGGGTTAACTAATGGACCTTTTTACAACACTGCGTGCTTCACCTAGGAGTGACCAGGAGTGACCAGATATTCCGGGTCTTTCCTTCAAAAATTGTCTTCACCAGTCTTTGCCAGGACTGGGTCTTCTCTGCCTTTCTTTTGCCTTTAATAGTAGCTCTGTATCTATTTTTAATACACCTCACGTTAGTATGATATATATTCAGAGGGAGAGCCGTCGAAGCTCTGCTCTTAGCATCTCTAATCATCTCAGGTTTTTTGTCCCCAGTGCTTATCATAGTCCCTATGGGAACCGCAGCATGCTTAGCAACAAAGGTATAGTCCAGTCCACAATGGAGTTAATCGTCAACTCCCTAAAATTCGGAAGATGATGAGATCTGTCAATGGCCAGTGCTTCTAGGGCCTCTGTTAGGTTTTCATCCGACCAGCTGATCCTTGTGCCTGCTTTGTTAACCTTTATATTGCCCATGTTACTCATAGGAATATCCCTGTCAGCAATTTTAAGTTCACATACCAAAGCAGCATGATCGCTCCACTCATTGGGCATAACTTGCATATCTTCCACCTTTGAGTGCATCCTAGGACAGACAAATATATAGTCCAGAGTACTGCAGGAGCTTCCATTCGACTATGGATGGCGACCTGGGTGATCACTAGTAGTTCTTCCATTGATCATTTCTATGTCCCAGGACTCGAATAGATGTTCCCACCCTTATCCTTCGGGATCCTTTTTAGTGTGTTGCATAGAACTCTTTGCTCTCAAATTAGGATTATGAGACTTCCCCCCACTCACGGCCATATGACAATTGAAATCACCAACCGATATTTCCCCCGTGTTCCCAGATTGTCTTAGCCGGGTTGCCAATAGGTCATGGAGAGCCTCCTGCAGTTGTTCTCTTAGCGTTGCTCCAGGGGGGTTGTGTAGACTCACTAGTAGGAATTTTTCCTTTGCTCCCCTATTATCATAGTTCACTTCTACAGCAATCATATTACTTACTAGTTGGGACCCAATTTGCCTTGAATCAATTGTGTTAACTACCCCTGTAAATAGGCCTCCATATGGTCTACCTTTTTTGCCTTTCTTTGCTACGCATTGATAAGTAACATATCTGTCCAATAACAGAGGGTCCATTGCCCATGTTTCTTGAAGGAAAATACAGCTATGCTTATTTAGCAATTTAGTAGAACCCTCTTCTGAATATATAAACTACAAATTTAACCAAAACCCACAATTTAGTCCCAGGAATACAACAACACAAGACAACAGATCTACACAAGACAGAAAATATACCCTTCTCACACCTCAAACCATCAATTCTCTAATGCTACCTACAATACCCCAACCAACAGATTTCCATACATTTCATTAAATGTTCCCCATCTTTCTTTATATTCACTCTCCCATTTATGTCTAATGGACTGAGATTTCTCAAAGTGTGAAAGAGATTGCATGTCTGTCAGCCAGTTCTCGATTTGTGGCTTTTTTCTAGTTTGCTACAGTTTCATAATTACTTTAATTTCCACCAATAAGGCTCTATCAATCCAGTATGCCGAATCACAAGCATCTTTACATCTACCTTCACTCGATAATAAACAACAACTGCTACAAAGTTACATGGAAACCACCAATTTAATCCTATCTGTAACACTTTTCCAATACTCTATCACCCTCTCACACTCCCAAAGCATATGCAATAAGGTCCCTCTCAAATGAGAACAACCCCAACAAAGGTCATTGTCAACCAATCCCCTTGCGTACAGCCTCACCGGTGTCCAGTGTACACGACCCAATACCCGTTGATGAACATAGCGCAAATTCAAGTCCATCTTCGCCTTTACAGTTAATCTCCAGACCCTATCCCAGACTTCTACTGACAGATCTCTCCCTAATTCCGAAGCTAAGCCAATCTCAACTTCTCCCATTACTCCTTCATATTCCTTTCCAATCGCATTGACTTAATATAAGTAGATACCTTACACGGCTGACTACCAAACAATTCACATATTTTGGGTTTACCAATAATCGGTTCACTTACCATGATTCTATTTAAGCAATAGAACCCAAGCGTCGGGGGCATTTTCGACTCAGGTAATGCCCTGGGGCCCATAGGTAAGGACCCGAGTGAAGCGAGGGCTTTACCGAAGGCCCCGGGGCATTACCAGAGTGGTAATGCCCCCAACGCGAGGGTTCTATTGCTATTAGTACCCCGGGCCGCAAAAATTGTGTGACCGGGGCACTAAAAGCTATTTTTTTTGTTCCGAAACGCTGCGGTTTTTCTGTGCTGCGGCGTTTCAGGAGAAAAAAAAAAGAAAAATGGCCACCGCCATGGAACGGGAAAACGGAGTCCATGGCGGCCTAGTGTTCCCACCGTGTCCGCTCCCGAAAAAAGGATCAAAAAGAAGGTAAGTGGGGTTGGGAGGGCGGGAGTGGGACGGGAAAAAAAATTACTTACCTGCGTCCCCGGAGGGGGACGAGGGAAGCCTCCAGCCGTGTGGAGGCTTCCCTCGTCCCCCGCCGGGGACGTAGGACCAAGAAGGTAAGTTGGGGGGCGGGTGGGGGGGAGGAAGGGAAGGGATTAAAACAAAAATTAGAAAAAGACTTACCCGAGTCCCCGGCTGGGGGCGAAGGCAGCCTCTCAGCCGCGGGGAGGCTTGGAGCGGTGATGGCCCCTCATTGGCTGAGGGGCTGCCACGCCCCCCACCGGGGACAAAGGCCGTGGAATCCCGACGGAGGGATTCCCGGCCGGGTAGGGACATGGCGAGAGCCAATCAGAATGATTGCTGCATTCTGCTTCCGGGTTACTAATAATTTGTATAAACCTTATTGGTAGGCGGATCCAGCCCGCTGGTTTGGGTACTATTGCTATATTACTTTCGAGAAAAAGAACAAATTGGGAAAGATTTTTGTTTAGCATAGTATGTCTTCATGCACTGGATCCAGCTTCTCTTTCCATAATAAAAATGACTAAAATGCTCAGGACAGTACACCCGCTTAGTCAGCATTCATTCACAGTACCTGCTAGGAAGTTGGTGGGTCCAGCTGCTTACAGATTTTCTACTTCAGTTTGCAAGTCGTGTATCTCTTGCATGCCTTTATTTTCAGTGAGTGTTCTATATAACTTGGTGGTAGTTCTCAGTGGTAGCCAAAGTATTTGTGGGTATTATTCCCGTAAATGTGTCCATTCACTGGATGATTGTGGTCAGTTTCTGAAAATTCGTATAGTTTGAAGCATTTGCAATATTTTTGCACTACTCTCTTGCATGTGAAGGAGGGGGCTTCTTTTGATTAGTGCATGAATTAACATTTCAGTGTTTTTTTTTAATTCAGAAGGCTGTTTTCTTGCATGCTGAGCTAGATCGGTTTCCTTTATTATATTCTGGTACTGGGAGAGGTGTGGTACACAGATTATGAAGTAAAAACCAGTGATATACACACTAAAACAGATTTCTTCATTATGTGTTAAGACGGTATGTTTTTTCAGGTTGGTCCATTGATCAAAGTTTTGAAAAAGAAGTAGTGGGACAATGTTGCCTCTCCCCCGCCCCTTTTTCTACCCACGCCCACCCATACTCACTGCCACTCCCACCCCCCATTGAAAGTCCATAACTGGGTCCTTCCTTTCCTCCACCCACAACACTGTGTTTCACAACAGTTTTAGCAAGACTCAAGAAAGCACTGCGAAAGAAAATGCATTTAAATGACCACCATAAGTGTGCCATTGTCCCCCACAACCCACTGTTTTATGCAGCCTCCCCTTCCGGTCACCCACTATTGTCACGCCCAGCCACACACACACCACTCCCACTGCTTGCAAACAATGCTGCGTTTACAGTCATTCATACGTAAATCGCTGCCGAGCTGGGCTTTATGCCTGCTTGGGAATAGTTTTACATGCCAAGCAGTCTTTTGAAATAAGCAACCCCATTCCAGCACCTGTGAGATCACTGGCTTGTGATTAGCAGCACTGAATTCGAATCCTCTGTAGGGGTGACGTTTATAAGAAAGCTGCAAAAAAATGTTGGTGCTCAAATGGTATTGTAGGTCTAATAAAGTAGGGAAATGTTGTATACTTTAGTTCCAGCCCACTTTGACCTCAGGGTAGGTCAATGTTTGTTAAAAACAGGTTTAAATCGGATTTGTCAATACATCACTTTGAATGTTTTTTTAAATATTTGGAGATTTCTGGAAGAAATGTCGTTAATGGGTGTTGTGACAAACTTCCCCGCACACTGTACTCCTATCTCATCGCACATCGTATTACAGTGTGCGTATTGTATGGGAATCATTTTCCTCATCCCTGGGATTCTGCTGGAGAAGACCTATACTCATCAGTTCCACCTGATTCTCGTCATCATCCATATGGATCTGCTGGGCAGAGCAACATATCCCATGATTACTTGCCTTTGTTGTGTGAATGATGCCACAGATGTGGTCAGTAATGGCAGCCTAGATGTAAAATCATGTTTCCTAATATTAATATGGATCCTTATGTACAGTCTTTAAGTGTAATTGTAAACACTGCCTGCCAGGGGAGCATGGTAGGAAGCGTTTACAATGGATCCCTAGGGAGGGGCGCCTGCTTTATGCTGGTGCAAAAAGCTGCTGGGCTCCATAGGGATCACAAGCATTTGCACCTGCATGAGAATCCATGCCAGCGCAAATGCTGGGGCATTTGATTGGCGGAAAGGAAGGGAGGCGGTGGGAATGCAAGTTGCGTTCCATCCCTTCTCTCCACCATACAAATTAATGAAAATGTGTCATAGCGTAAATGAAAAGCAGAAAAGCCTTGCACAAGGCGTTTACCCCTTTCATTCACGTTATGTCACTGACCAACATGAGCCCCAAAGAGATTGCATCGAATACAAATTCTTTGGCATGCTGTAAACAAATTAAAACGAGGCCGTGTGTGGTTCGAAATGGCATTTTGAGGAAAGCGAGCTGCGTGAATTAGAATGGTTAATGACATTTTTGCAAGTTTGGCATTGAGAATTAGTAGTAGTTTGTTGGGATCATGGGTCAGAAAACATTCACGTGCCACTGTGAATGCAGATTAATATGCGCGCCACAGTTTTGCTGTACAAAACCCAGAGAGATGTGAAATGGTTTCATTCCTCTCTATCGCATTGCGCCTCCAATCCCTAATGAACTTGTTTGCTCACTCAGTACTTGCACTGCAGTAATCACCCGCTGCCGGGAAGGGCTGTCATTCAACCTGCTGTTTGATCAGACTGAATTTCATTATTTTCACGAAAACATCTCTCTAATCCAATTGAACTTTTCTTATAAAATGAAAAAGGGCCTCCTGTCCTAATGGATTAAACAAACTAAAATCTTAATTGATAAAATGGAGGGCCGTTACAGAGTCATTTCCCACATGGTTAATTTAGAACTCTGATACTCAGCAAAGAGCACGCTCCCAGAGTGGGGAAATGTAGCAAATAGAATTAGGTTTCTTTAATTTATGAGACATGTATAGGGATCATAGCTGCGCTCACATCATGATATCAAATACGTAAATCCCAACATTCAAACTATTTATATATTCATTTTAACATGCAGCTCCCACAAGCAATGTTTCTGTTTCTCTTGCAAACTATATTCAATTGCTCTATGACAATTATTGTGTGCTCCGTAATGTGCTACACGCTGTAATAGCCATTGTTTCTGTTTCACAGACGAAAGATATGTTTTACTGGCATGCCACAGACTTTTTATCTAGGTGCGCCTCCAGATATATAAATATATTAAATATTTTAAAGTAGTTATGGGCTCCGTGTTCTTTCATTAACAGGCTTTCTAACGCCTGCTGCTTCAATGTGGAAAGAATAATGAAAATGTTCATCGATTTTTATTTTTATTTTGTAAGGGGGTCTTCCAACCCCTAAACCCCCCTCACCCATCCCTTTTTAACTATTCCCGATCCCCCAACCCCTTATCTGCCCTTTCCCACCCCCCACCCCCCAAAAAATGGATGAAACGTTTTCGTTATTCTTTCCACGTTGAAACAGCAGGCGTTAGACAGCCTGGTGATAAAAGAACGTCATACCAGTTATGGTTAAGTTGCTCAACCTATAAGAAGAGCACTTTTTGGGTGGCTTATAACATCACCCCATTACCAAATCCTCATCAAACTTTGCACAATAAGTCTATGGCCACCTCAGAATGATTCGGGGAAGGTTGTTGTGGTTTGGCAAGGGGTGGCAAAATTATAGGGGGGTCCCAAAAAGTGTGGAAATCCTCATAGACGCAATGGAAATTTTTTTTTGCTCACGTCTACAGCCCAAACCACTGGACGGATATTCACCGCGCCTTGAAACACTTGTGTATAGGCGCGTTACAAATACCATATCATATCATATCATACCAAATTTGTTCCAGGATTGGCTGAATCATCCCAAAAGCATGCATTTGAAAATTGGTTAAAAATCTGTCCAGTCGTTTTTAAAAAAAATGGCCAAAAAAATAGGTAAAACATTATTAGTGATATCTGGGTTCAGTCTGCAGACTCACATTCCAATTCAGTCTGCGTGCAACACCCTGGACCAATCAGGGTCCGCATGACATCCGGGGACATTGGGTATGCCCGCTGATTGGTTAATGAAAAGCATGAAGTGAATCATATTTTTTAAACAGTCACAATGTTGGATCCGTGGACAGCGCCCAATGTCTGAGGATAGTATGGTGGGCGAAAAGTCTGGAAAACACATTTGGGGTTATTTGGTAGTCGGAAGAGGGTCTGGAAAGGGTGGTGGGGTGGAATAAAGAGGGGTCTGTTTTTATAGGTGAAAAAAGGGCCTGCAGGTGCTGCGATATTTCGCGCACACCGCAGTGTCCGCAGACAGCTCTGTGAATGAACACTTCTGAAAACAAATTTGGGGTTATTTGATGGCTGAAAGAATGCATGGAAAGGGTAGCGTAGTGGAATAAAGATGATATGGAGCAGTTTTTATAAGCGAATAAAGGGTTTGGAAATGCCGCCGAGTATGCGGTCAATTTTAATGTCCACAGACATTATTTCAATTGCAGGGGGTTTAGGGCCGGTTTTGTTATTTGATTTGATGGTGTATTGTACATACTTGTTATATGGTTTAGTTATGCTCTGGTGGTTGTGGCCACTGACCACATAAACTATGGTAATACGTGTATAGTAATTATAAGTACTGTAGGGGGAGTATACAGTATTTGAAATATGGTGGAATTATATAATTGAAGTGTATATGGTATTTATGATTGCAGTACAATTGAGGAAATCGATTATGGAATATCTGTGTTTATACTTGGTATGGCGTATACAGTAATAAAGCTGGAATCTCTGGTTCTTTTTCTGCGAAAAACTGTATAATTTATTAAGCAGGCTTAGTTTAAAAGCTTTAATTGCATTCAGTTTTAAATGTACATTGATTTGTTGGACCCGCCATAAACAGTACATTCTATGTACTATGTTTGGTACAACATTAGTGTGTGCTACACTGTTGTTTTTATTGACATTATATAATCACTGGGTCATTGGAAAAAAATCCATAGAGGATTTTTTAAAAACCTATTATAATTATGTGAGTGTAAGTATGATAGTATGTTTGTTTGAAGTGTGTTGTAATTAAGGGAATGTTTAAAGTAGTTAGATACCTGCTGGCGTATTATAACTATATTGGACATTAGAAGAGGTTTTGTAGTAAGAAGAACTGTGATGTTATATTTAATTCAGTGAAAAAACCTTATTAAATGGACATTATGGTTACAAGTAAAACCAAAAGAAAACTGAAATTCGCCAGTTATGGTAAGCTAAGCAACCATAACTCGTGCCACCTCAGTGCACTGCTAAGAATAACACCCATGACATCAAAGATGACATCACAAATATGATTGATTACATCACCGATCTAGGAACTTTCAACTTCAAGACTTCCCTTGCACAACTCCAACACCCATTCCTACTCATCCATTAACAATCTAGTACACAGTGCATACTTTTAGCAAAACTGCTATTTATCTTAAAATGGAATCAGCTAATGCCATCCCTCCTCCCCAAGAGACACCACCACTGCTGAAATCAAGAAGCATGAGAAACACTGCCCCGTACCTTAGAAATAACACACGCGCAACATTTTCCCCTGTCCACCTGCGGCGTCCCGGTGTAGGAAGGAAAATCCTTTTCCAAGATGGCCACCATGGAAAGGGAAGGCGGGGTTCCGTACAGGGCCCCCCTTCGCTTTTCATGGCAGCCTGCAGAAGGCGAAAAGAGAACTCTATGACCATATTGCCATGAGCAAATTTTTCTTCCATTTCAAACCTATCCCAATTTCGAATACATTTTCTACAAAGCCAGTCCCAAGTGGACATAGCCACTTTAACACCATGTGTTGTCCCTCGTGGTCATAGCCAGTAGCCTGATTGTCCAGGTCATGACCTTATTCCATGACCTGGACAATCTGCCCACTGCCCATGGCCACAGGCTACACCTCAGTCACCAAAGGTATATCACTATTTTTTGTACCTACATTATGACAAAAACAAAATCCATTCAGACTTTCCGAAAACATTTATATCTAGATCTATAATCTTTTTGCAAACCTTTGTGTAGATTTGTCAAATGGCACCACATTTATAAACCTTTACACTATTTTGGGACCCCCCTCTAATTTTGCCCCCTCTTGACAACATCCCACCAAACTTCCCAAAATCATTTATATCTAGATCTATTATCAGTTTGCCAAAATAAGTGTCGATTCATCAACTAGCACCTCATTTATAAGCCTTTACAACCCCATTCAAAATCAGGTCAGGAATACAATTTCAAAATTTCATGCAATTTCATTAAGTCACGCCAAAGTTATAAAACATCCAAGAACTGCTTTTCACCAACCCTGTAATGCTGAGGTGTCCGCAAACTTCTCAGGACTGTTTGCAGACTTTTGTGGCAAAAACCACCCGCTTTTTTGTTTCTTGCAGCCATATCCCATCTCATCCTAATCACCCCTCATCTCCCCAGAGATTATTTGATAAGTTTGACAAGCGCAATGTTGTGTTTTTTAAAATGTTTTTACCGCAATGTCTGCGGACACCAGTCGCTGTCCGTGAATCCAAGATGGCTTTTCATCATCCAATTAGCGGGTGTGTCCGATGTCCGCGGACACCATGTTGGCCTTTAAGCCAATCGGTGTCCTGTCCGCGGAGCGAACAGGGAAGTGTGTTAGTGGATTGTAATATTGTAACTTTTTCGGCCTGATGACGACCCTAAGCGGTTGAGACACATGTCGGCAGTCAGCATGTTGACATTTTTGGATAGCCCATTTATGTTCCAATTTGAGAAATTCAGGAAGTACTGATTGAAATCTTCTGTGTTACTATATATATCTGCATAAGACAGATTATTTTTTCGGTACCTGTTGTGGGTTATGTGTATTTTGTATTGTATTTTGTTAATCTTTTGATTTGGTATGAAAACAAGATACCAGTATACAAATACAAGACCTTTTTGATTTTTCTATCAAAATAAATACAGCTGCAAAGGCAACATTTCTTGGGTATGCCCTGTGAAATCTGTAAATGTCTGAACAACTAATTGGTATTTCTGTTGTTGAGCACGGCAAGTAGAGGACAATCACTCTTTTTTCTGCTCTTGTGAAACATGTTTGCAGTGAGTGCATGCATGTTTCCATGTGTATGAAATCTTGGTTTCCATTACTTTTAGTAAGTACATAAGGTTTTTCTGTGGATCTTCCTGTGTGTTTATGGTAAATGTTACCATTACTGCACAGTAGTCCAATTCTTGCCTTATACCTTAAACGATGTAAGTGTTGTCAGGATTATTTGTAGCATTTCTATGATGGCTGAGCATTTGATATGACAACTGGTTTGAGCCGTTTAAGTAAATGTTGTGAACAATTGATGGGAATTGGAAGAGAAGATTAATTGTTACATTTGCACAGCAAAGTACTCCAGTTGTGTTGCTGAATTTTAATGGACCAGAGAGTTGTGCCTCTGCATCATTTTATGGGCCTGCAGATCTTTTTTGAGAAGAGATATGTGTCTCTTTGTCTTCTGATGGATGTGCAGTTGAGTTTGTAGTAGGCAGTTTTGTAGTTGTATTATTTGATGGGCAAGCAGTTGGTCATTGGTTCTTTAGCCGTATTGTTGGGAGATCACCTTCCTTTTATATTGTTACAGATAAGCTCTTATTGTGCAAACATTGTTGTTTTACTTGTTTTTAAATGGAATCTTTGATTTTAGGATTACGGAGACCTTAGGATTTTAAAGATCTTTTGTAGAAACTATTGTGATATTTGTATACGTTTTAACTGAAGCTTCTTTAGGTAATCTTTAGGTAATCTTTAACAGTCCAATGCTTTTAGAGCTGTCACTTTCTTTATCACAGGAGTGAATCAGCCATAGAACTACATTATCCAGGAAAACTGTAGTTCTTTCCACATTTTAAAGACACGTCAGGTGCACCAGCACCACCGTGTCTTAGTGGTTTGTGGTGGTTCATGGGTGGAGAGAGGGCTCCCCACACTGTGCGGTTGCACATATAAAATTGTAAGTACCTACGTTTATTTATTGTACATCAATACAGTATGTCACGTAGTGATTTAATTAGGCAAATTCAGCAAAATCGGAGATTGAGGTTACAGGCACAAACATGTGACCATACTTTAGTTGAACTCTCTCCTGTTGAGGGGGATATCTATAGTAGTATACACTCAGTCGAGATGACACAACCTGCTGTAGATATAATCACTACTACAGAGGAAACTGTGGATGCTGATGTTTATCACTCAGACCCTGAGTTAGCTATTAGTACTTACCCTACCATCAATACGTCTATTAAAACCCTGTTGCTAGATACTCGCTCGCTGGCAGGGCAAGCCAAAGAGGTGGCTAACTATATTTGGGCTGCTGATTTGGATCTTGCGATTTGGACACAAACTTGGCTATATGAGGCCAATTTAAACTCCTTACAATTAGCCACACCAGCTGGCTATAAGATCTTGCATACAGACCCTGAGGGACAAAGAGGTGGGGGGTAGCAATAATGTTTATAGATCATTTTAGAATATTAACATCAAGCATACCAGTGCTCGATGCTTGTGAGGCTATGTTGGTAAAATTGAATCTGAGTTACACTACAATTCTTAGCCTCCTCATGCTCTATTGCCCTCCGGCCTCTCCACCAGATTTCCAGGTGCAACTCCTGGCTGTTGTGGGATCTCTTTTGAAACCAAAGGCCCCATTAATAGTGTTAGATGATTTTAATTTTTGGGCCTATAACCCATCTGATTCTGAGGCTATTACCATTTTGAATCTCCTGGAGAGTATTGGGCTGAAACAATATGTCACTGTGCCCACTCACGAAGGAGGAAACATACTGGACTGGATCTTATCCAGGAATCAGTCTATCTAACTATTAAATGTACAAACCAGTTGCTGGTCCTATCACCACTTTATCCATTATTCTATTTTTATGCATGATCAAGTAAAGGACAGTGCACGCTTGCATCCCAAATGGATCTTGCGTAGAAGAACTCGTAATGTCTCCCAAGAGGCCTTTAACCCTATTGTACCTATTCAATTACTAGCCTTAGTGGGCAACTGCTCACTGGAGTCAT
The DNA here is from genome assembly GCF_040938575.1 of Ambystoma mexicanum. Taxonomy (NCBI): domain Eukaryota; kingdom Metazoa; phylum Chordata; class Amphibia; order Caudata; family Ambystomatidae; genus Ambystoma; species Ambystoma mexicanum. The sequence continues at coordinate 1,224,025,005 of NC_090930.1, read as the reverse complement.
TCACTGCTCAGCTAAGAGATAGACTGAATGATGCCTCTGACAAACTTGCACCTCTTAAGCCTTCTTTAATAAAAAAAGAAGTGCAAATTAGTGCCAACCAGTGGTTCTCCCCTGACATTCTGGCAGCAAGGCAGCTTAAACGTGCTACTGAAAGAGGCTGGCATAAAAACCCTACAAAAACTACATTGGCACTGTATAAAGAGGGAGCCAAGCTCTGCAAAGCTGCTATCCTTAAAGCTAAAAAAGTTGGAAGAATGTATCTTAGGGGCAAAATTGAGCACTAGGGAGCTCTTTGATATTCTAAATGAGCTGAAAGGGAAGATATCAGAGTCACACTCCACTTAACTGTGGATGATGCATGGTGTCAAAAGATTCATGACAGATTTACTTTGGTGGTTAGTCAACATCAAGGGATCATACCAACACACCCTCAGACGTGTCAAGCTATAGGCATGGATGCTGAGAGAACCTGCTCTAAAGAGGAGAGTGTGGATGATGCATTCGTGTTCAAGCAGGTTTCAGTTCTTGATGTGTCTACAATGGTTGCAAAGATAAAAACCTACAGCATGTAATGGTGATATTTTTCTAGTGTCATACATTAAGGAATATCCCTCCACCTTTGCAGTACCAGTCACATTGTTCATTAACCATTCCTTTTGGGAAGGGACAGTTCCGGATTATATCAAGGAAGTTTGGATTACCCCACTGTTAATGAAGGAGGGTTTAGATTCCAATGAACCCCTTAATTATCACCCCATAACAAATGTCCCTTTCTTATTAAAGATTGTAGGTAAAGTCGCTTGTACTCAGTACGATGCCTTTCTAGAAGAGAGGGGACTTCTATCTAAGGGCCAATCTGGCTTTAGGAAGAAGTACGGGACGGAAACGGCATTGGTGGATGTCAAGGCCGGCCTAGCTGCGGACTGGCCATGCTGCTGTTACTGGATCTGTCTGCCACATTCGATCTGATGTACCATGGCAGAATGGAGGTCAATCTAGGCGAGGTTGTAAACTGCTCTGAGTTGGCGGTGAACTGGTTCAGATCTTTTCTTGGACCTAGGAAAGCCAGGGTAGCGAGGGGGGACGCCAAGTTACAAGAGGTCCTCCTTGGCTGCTGAGTACCACAGGGATCTAGTGTTTCCCCCTTGCTGTATAATATCTACTCAAAACCCCATTTCGATCTCTTGAATGGTCTAGGTGTCAAATTTGCAAATTATGCTGTCGACAATCAGATCATCCTGGAACTATCTGGATCCTATGAAGCTGATTCATTGATGGTCGGCAGGATATTTGACACTATTAAAGCATTGATGGAAGACAACTTTCTAGCTTTGAACAATAAGAGACCGAGTTCTTGATTCTCAGTAGCACAGCAAAGTTAAAGAAACTAGACCCCCAGTATGAGGCATTCATAATAGGGTATTCTATTATATAGGTTTCTAACCATGTAAACACACTGGGGTTGTCTTTGACTGTCATTTAAACTTCAACAAACATGTGTCTTTTTTTAGCTCAAGTTGTACATACATAACTCAATTGCTATGCTAGATACAACCTTATCTGTCAGAGGAAAATATGGCCTTGAAAAACACAGCCGCGATAAGCACCAGGCTGGATTGTTGCAATGGGCTTCTAGTCAGCTCTTCACAAGCCAATGTGAAATAGTTACAAAGTATTCAGAATGGGACAGTTAAAGCTGTCTTTAGCATCAGACGCAGAGATCATATATCTACTCCCCATAGCAAGCTACACTGGCTCCTCGTTCATCAGAGGATTCACTTCAAGGCATCTTGCTTGGTATACAATGCCCCAGGCTATCAAAGTTTGTGAATTATGAGACTGACGTACAGGTGAACATTACGGTCTAACAATAAGGACCTATTAACTCAGAAGTGCTTTAAACTCAAGAGATTTGAGGCCTAGTTTCAATGAATGAGCCCCAAGGGTCTAGAATGATCTCCCCCACTCTATTAGGAAGTTGCTGTCAACTGCCCAGTTTAGAAAGGCTTTGAAACCCTATCGGTTTGATGGAGGAGGAATTTAGGACTCTCCTCTTCTCATCTCATTTTTTCATCATAGCTCACTACCCTGGTTTTCTGGCTTGTTTTCTGTTGTTATGTCTTTGAGCGCTCTGAGGCCTGCAAGCGTTTTGGCGCTATAAAACAATTCTTTAGAATATAATCTGTTATAGGTTTTGTTCATAATATTTTTATTTTTAAAGGTTTTATTTTTTGCGTTACAGGGTGCATATCTAGATGGTGTCTACAGTGCACGTAGCCTGTTGTATTCTAGGATGCAAGGAATGTCAGCGTTGACTTTATTTACATCAAGGTTTACTAGGAATAGACCATTCCATGTACGGAGATGTGAAAGTGTTACGTAACTCAAACTTTCTGTAGAGAGTCTGCTGCCAATGTCAATCAATGAGTGATCTAGGATTAGACCTTATGATTTGTGAATAGTGACGGTACATGCATGTGATATATATAATTGTTCTCTGCGTATGTACATGTCTTTGAAAAGAAGGAAACATGCTCTTGTGTGGACTACTCTTTTAACTTCTGCAAGTTTGTCAAAGTGGATGTTGACAAAATGAATGTTGTGGTCATGTGGATATGTTTGGAAGCCAGCAACCATACCAATTGCCCCACTAAACCTTGTTCTATTTCAATGTTAAGTTTTAGAATTACTCTAAACTAATACTTTTTCCAATTCAGCCGTGTTGGCGATACATTTTTCTAAGCTATTTAATCATGTTGCTGCTTGTTGGCACATAGGGAGTGTCATGACGTGCACTTCTAGGTGTCTGTGTAGCTGATATGCCACATGGCTTGCATTTCTTTTTTTAACAATGTTTCATTTTATTCACTACTTGGGATTAAGGATATGGATTTTATATTTTGCTTGAGTTAATTCTTCGATGGCATCTGGAACTGATGTGTATCCCACTTATAGCTCATGGATTAGTCTAGTATTTAAGATGGATTTTGCATCTTTTGTAAGCAGACCAATTCTAATGCTTTTTAAAATGTTAGCATAGGTGAGATCTGTAGACTGATGCATGTTTTGAGTTAGTTCTCTTTAGTGAAAATGTTGCCAGAGATTTACATTTCCAATGCTGCCGTGTGTGTTGCAGCATTGTTTGTGTCCTAATGTTTTAAAAATAGGCTGAACTTTTACTCGTGTTAACTGTAGTAGGTTTGCAGAAACAATAAAGTGTTTTCCTCCACACAGTTCTTTGTAGTCATTTTTCAGGACTTTGTGCATCCTGAGGTGAATTACAGCCAACATGACATGGCTGGAAACCATGCTTTCTTCATCCATTCAGAGCACTTTCATTTGTTTCAGAATTCTGAGAATTCCAGTAGCAACTTCTGCTGATAATTTGTAGTATTCTAATTTGTTTTGGTGTTCTACTGGAAGGAGAAGTAGTCAGTGTAAAGTTACACCTCCTATGTTGTAGGCAGCTAAACGTGTGGGGGCTGTTATACCAGTTGAAACTTTGTTGTTTGTTAAGTTGTGTAGAAATGTGCTGATTATTTTAATTAAGGATGTTTTACCAGAACCAGCTTCACCACGTACATACAGGAGAAGCGGTTTATAATTTTTACAGCTACAAGTTTTAGTTTCATGTTTAAAACCATGTTCAGTTTAAAACCATGTTCAGTTTCTTCAGTGACCTCGAGATAAATGGTGAGCTGGTCATCATTTAGCTGTGATTTTAGCACGGACAAGTCGTCTGCAGGTTGTTTATATTGATACATGGTATTTTCTACCTCAGTCATGGCTAGTTCAGCTTCATTTAGAATGTGTGGTGCTGCCAAGTGGTTCTTGGCTTCCTGTAAGGGATGGTTGTCTTCCATCAGGAGTGTCTTTATCTAGTTGAGCTTCAATTTCTTCTTCTTGTTGGTGTAAATTGTCCAACATGTCATTGTATTGTTTGAAATTGACATTTGTTATACTGCTTTCATTTAATTTGAATGCAGCTTCAAATGAGTAATAGTCACCTAATAATTCTTCTTCTTTTCTCCATGGTTTAAAAAGTTGCAGTAGGGCCAAGGAATAAAGTTTGCTATGTTGAGGAGATTTAAATGATAACTTTATATAATTAATTATGGTGGGTTTGGTAATTTTCACTAGGTTTCCTTCACAAGTTGAGACTGAATATGTACCAGTTGTCTCATCTGGTGTGACATTGTTTTTGTAGGAGTAGTTTTGGGATAAGTCATACAGCCACATGCTTTCCAAAGCAGTACTTCTGTTTGGGTAGTATGTATCAATTACATTTTTTTTAAATGTCCAGGATGTTAGAATCATTTGTGGTTATTGTTTCTCTCAATTTGTCGGGTTTGAGTACTCTTTTTAGGAATGAGGCTGGACCAAGGTTTAACCAGACCATGTGTCCAGATTTGCCATATACCTTTTAAACTGGCTGCAGCTTCATAGCATCTGCATTCTCTTTTGGAGAGCATTTTTATACCAATGCTGCACAATATTTGGGACAGTGTTTTGTCAGATGATATGTCATCCCAGAGGTCATTAAGCTCTGTTTTTACAGCTTTGGTGTGATAGGCTGTGACATATCTTGCAACTGAAATGGAATTGTCTACAATGTAGTTTATGTCTATGTGTGCATATGCCAAGAGGGCAATGAATGCATTGTAATCATTGATGCACTTCAATGCTTCGTCCCTTTTAATGTTGTATGTGTTTTTAGTGGATTTAACTTTTAAACTGTCTAAAAGAAGACATCAAGCTATTTACTTCTCCTTTAATGCAAACTGGTCTAGGAAAGCCAAAGCGACATTTGGTATTGTATTTACCTTTGTTTTTATATCAACATCAGCAGTATTTACCACACTTATGTTTTTGGAAGCATAGGATTTGTGTATATAGTTCACTATGTGTGGTTTCTGAAGGGATGTTACAGGTAATGTATTTTTGAATAATGTGTAAAACAGTGGCATCACTGTCATTGCCAAATTTGGGAGCATCTTTTTTCCACAAATGCAAGTGAATGTATGGGGATCCTCTGGATTGATATTCTTTTCTCCCAAGAAAGTGTTGAACTTCTCTGAGTGGAGGAGTAGTTTTATTAGACATTTAGTGAAGCATGGCAATGAAGCAATGGTGAAAGTGCTTTGATACATTGGCTGGGTCAAGAGAATTGAGTTCTCCTGGTATTTCTGTATCTATTCCATCTTTATTTTGGTTTCCAGTGCCTAAGAAGTCGTGCAAGTCACCCCATTCGTAGTACAACATAAAGTAACAAACCATTTGGGAGGGTTTAGGTTCCTTGGTATACAATGTACATCAACATGACGTCGTAACCAGTATTCTTTTGTACCAGGCATGTTTGCCAAGAGATTTGTGATACTTGACTGCAAAACTTCATCTTTGTCTTTTATTTTTTGATGCAGTTGGGTAGTGAATATGTTAAGAAATTGGAGTCTGTTTTTAATGTGTGTGTAAATACATTACATAGAGTTGTTAGCTCGCTTTTGAACATGAGATGGAACATGTATTATACATTTTGTCTGAAAATTGGGTCTTCAGAATACATTTGTAAACAGCGATATTCTGATGCACTCATTTGTGTAGGCCTTTCATCTTATCTTCTTCTTTTTCCAGTAGGAAAGAGTAGACAAAAAGAACACGCTTCTACACTTTTTTCCCATATGCTCATTGGGGATCCTTTGGCTTAACACATTTGATATCTTTTTAATGCATCTTCACTGGTGTTTATTGAGTATAGTAGGTGAATTGTATGCTGGTCTAAAATGTTGGCTGCAGTAACAGGATCTACACGTTCAAATTGGCCAATTTCTGTAGAATCCTACTTTGCCACAGATGTCTTTTAGTAACTCAGCTGGACTCAATTTGGCAGTTTTCGGTTGAAGGCGTATTATAGCTTGAAATGGCAGGTGAAGTTGTTGGAGAGCCTTTGAAAGTGGGAATATTTCTAAAGTTATTATTAGTGACAGGACGTGATGGCATTTGGTTATTGTCAAGCTTTGTATTGCAGTACGTGCACGCTATTGAGCGGTCAGTTATTTTGTATTTATTTTCTGCTGTTAGATATAAAGCTAATTGGAATGATTGGGATTCCTCATTGTCCTCTATTTTGTCAGCCATATCTTCTATTAGTGTGCTCTTCTTATAAAAGGTTTAACTACAAAAGAAACATACTCGGTCTGGTAGTTCAACAGATGTGTTTTGAAACTTAGTTATTTAGGAGGTTGGTGTTTGTGAGGCCTTCACTAATGTTTTCTTCAGTTCCAAAATATTTACTCTGGGTGTGCTCTATTTCTCAAAAGAGTTTTTGGCTGTTCCATGTACGTACGAGAATGTTATTTAAATTTTGCAGTTCTAGAGCAGGACTTTTCGCATAGTATCTATCCACAAGATTCCGTATAGCAGAATGGTGTGTTGCTAACATGTTGATCTGGTGGAAGGTGCTTTTCTAAGCATTTCCTGAAATGCAGGCTAATGAATGCCCTTTCAGTTCAGTCTGTCTGCGCATGCCCATGGTTTGTAAAGTTGTAATTCTAATTTTGTCTTTTAGTTTCACATAGTGACTGAGAAATTGTTGTAAGGAATAGATTGATTGTTGGCATACTTTACACATTGAGCTGCATGTCCATTTGTCCACTGGACAGTTTGTTTAGGTGAAAGGAATATTTGGTTGAAAGTTTGTTGGGGAAGCTTTTTCTATAACAGTATCTTTTTCCATAATGGTGTATCTTCCATTTCTTACCCTCAACCATTCCCGTCTGTGGCAATCAGGGTTTTTTGTTCTTGTTTATAAGCCTCTTCATTGAAATATGGTTCTGTGCTGCTTGTGTGAATCCATTCCCCTTCACAGATGTTTTAAAAGGTATCTATATTAACATTGTGCATGTTAGAAATACTTTTTGTAATGTATTGATTAATTTAGTTAGTGGTTTCATTCTGTTTTAAATTAATATAAAGAACTTTCTCTTTAGTAGAAATGTGCTTTCAATTAGTGCTTCAAGGATTACTTTTCTGCTGAAGTTTTTAAGGGTAGATTGTGACGTTTCAGCTGTCTTTATAAGATTGTGAAGAACTCTACGGTGGAACCTTTTTTTGTAAAAGAATATTTTTGGAATACTTTACTGTGGCTACGTTAACATTGGTAAATATAGTGTTAGGTCCATTAGTAGGTTTGCTGTTGTTTATACATCTTCTTTTACTTTTTGGAAGAGGGACCTTACTTTTTTTAGTGGTCGCTGGTTTAGTTTTGTTGAGTGAGACTACTTTAATGTTTTCTATACATTGTTTGAGAGGTGGAGGACTGTATTGCTTGCTATTATTCTTATCTGTTCTATTTGTCTTGGTTTCCTATGGAGTTTCTTTTTAGTAGCATTCTGTTCTGTCTGTTGGGAACAATTCAAATTTGAATTTGGAAGTTGTGGAATGTATATGTAGGTATGGTGGATGGGTGTGTGGGTATGATTGTAGAGATGAAGAGAGTGCTATGTGATTGTGTGGTGGGATGAAAGGTGTAGTTGGGAAGAGTCTGTGCAGGTGTGAATGACTTGGGTTAGTGATTAAGGGAGTGGTGGTGTGATTGAATACATAGGGACATTATGATGTTTTGAGGACAACAGTGTGTGTTGTAATGGTGGTGTTTAGATGGGAATAGAAAAAGTGTGAATGTTGCAATATAATGAGTGAGAATGAAATAAATGTTGTTGATTAGAAAAAATACTCCAGGCTAATTGATAGTGAAAGTGCATTGTTACATTTAAAAAGGTATACCTGCTATATTAATGTACTTACTTTGTAGGATGTGAAGAGTGTTCTTTTTTTGGAAGCTCTCTTTGGCGATCATCTTCTTTCCTATAATTATAAAAGAAAGTTAGTGGGTACATGTCTTAAAGCTGAAGTACTATTAGTAATCAAGGTTGTCATGTATTAAGGTAGGAGGAGTTGTTGGGAAAAAAAAGTTTATATAGTTATGTTATGGGTGCTGTACTGGTGTACTAAAATATGTTGTTAGTTCAATTGCAGTGTGGTTACATTCGAAGTAACAGGGCAAAAATGGGTGTGAGAAGTCAGTGCATATCTAGGTTATTTTTGTGCTGCAAACTTTAATACAAGAATTGCTGTGTTTGTGGTGTAATGTAAATGTAATGTGTTAAATTGTTTTTAAAGAATAGGAGAACTGTGGCCTAGTGGTAATGCAATGGTGGATTGTTGTTGGAGTAGTGTTTGGTGTCTTAAAGTAGAGGTTGGGAAAGAAGAGTACTTTATATGTAAGGTGAATTGTTGTATATAGATACTTTGGTGGTATAGACATATGAGGGAGCAGGTGAAGAATGGTGGCATCGTAAGGGATGTTTAACATGTGAATAGAATGAAAAATGGAAAATGCTGACCGTTTAAAAATGTTACTTTTTAGGAGCATTTTCATGAAATTCAAAACATGACGATGTGCATTTATAGCAGCACTGTGTGTAACTCTTTTGTAAAAGAAAAGAAAAGTAGATGGCGAATATTTGTAGCAAATGTGGCAGTTGGGGTGTGTAAGTTTGATATGTTGGCAGTGTATGTAGACTTACCAACAGGACTAGATAAGCCAATAAAGATCGGAATGTGAGATGATAGCAAGTATGCATGCACTGTGAAGATATTGAACTTCCACACACTATCAGGGTAATTCATAGAATCCAGCGCACAAGTAGCGCACGCGGCTGGCGCACAGCGTGCGCCTGCGATAGTCTGCGCCAGCCGCGTGCGCCAAAACCGAATCCGGCGCACAGCGTATTCATGGATTTTAGCTTCCCCAGGCAGCCGTGGCGCACAGTGGCGCAGCGACTCGCTGCAGCGCCAGTTACGCCCCCAGGAACGCCCCTTGCGCTGGGAAATCTCATAAAAATCACAAACCAGCGCAAGGGGCTGCGCTAACACTGGACCATCACGGCAAGCGGCCCATGCGATTTTCAAGGGCGCGCGGGAAGTTTCACACATCAAATCC